>NW_020450982.1:2852282-3008001 GCF_003343035.1 Apteryx rowi
GGTTACTGTCTGGGTTGAGCTCTTGGTGCTGCTTTTCTTGTCTTGAAACTCTTGTGTGGGTAGAACAATCCTTCCATCCTGAAGCTCCCCTGGGAACAAGGATTTTTTTGTGACCAGCTTTAGGAAGTTGTTATCCAGGTTCTGCCACTGCAGAATCAACCTCAGGAAGAGTTTACTAAGTTATAATTAGGCTTCTGTCTGTTGAGCTTCAGACTGTATAACTTCCATGGATGTATATGCAGTGCATTTTGCCTGGTTTCAAACTCCTGCCAAGTTCTTGCCTCCAATTTAAGATATCTGGAGGTAGAAAGAGACAGCAGAGCATTTTAACTTAGACAGGGGAAAACTTATTATAGGAGAAATATTTCTACTGTCAAAAGCTCAGCCACCAGTCATCTGTAACCAGATTCCCCTTGGTCACCACTCAACAAGGTCATCACACCTTAGTAATGGGGGATAAGCGTGGAGGCATTTTTCAGTTAGTCTGTCTTATTCTCGGTGGTGTTTTTCTCATAATTTTAGCCTCTGAGTAAGATAAAATGACCAAAGAAAGTGTTCAAGGGGGTTCAGTGGATTGATGCACTGTATTTTCAACCATGGAGACCTACCTTCAAACACCAGTCTCACTTTCAGATGAAAATGAGTTTGCTACTTGCCTGCTCTGATACTGATTTTGCACCTTCAATA
Source organism: Apteryx rowi (assembly GCF_003343035.1). Lineage (NCBI taxonomy): Eukaryota > Metazoa > Chordata > Aves > Apterygiformes > Apterygidae > Apteryx > Apteryx rowi. Next base: position 2,852,970 of record NW_020450982.1, read on the forward strand.
AAAATGCTGCAAATCTTGCCTTGAGTGACTGTTGGCAGGTTTACGGAAGGAGATATACTGCTGTTCAGGTGGTTGCAATGATAGATGCTGTACCAGTACTGTGGAAGCTGTTGGTCAGGAGTGAGGTGAAATGTCAGAGTGAGTTTGTTTTAGAAAAAGCCCCTTTCTGGGGAAGGGCTGGCTTACGCTGAATTGTTAACAAAACATTCTGCAGAGAGAATAACAGAAACTTCTTCTCTGTCCTTATTTCAACCTGATGATTAGTACCCAAAATTCTCTGAAAAGAAAGCGAAAGAATAGTAGGAGAGATCTAGATGGTGTTTTCCTTACCTTTCCATCTTTTACAGCTGTGCAGAATCATGTCCAGTGTGAGATGATAACCACGCAGTTCAGGAATTTGCAAGTTTCAGATCCAATTCCTGACTTCAATGTTTTGGTTTAGTTTAGTGGCCCCAAGAGATTCTTTTGAGCTGAGATGGTTTGAGCCTTTCCTTTGGACCTGTAGATGGAGAAGTCTCTCCTCTGGTAAAAGTCTTTTGAAGAACAGCATCTAGCAGGTCCTGCAGACTTGATTGTAGTTCAGAAAGGCCATGGGATTCCTCACTAGAGCTACAAGAAGGAATCATCCAGGTTTATCTACAAAGGATGTACAGGAAAACTTTTCTGTTCTGATAATTCATCACTGAACATATATCCACAGGCTGGAAGATACCTTCTCTCAACCTGACTTTAATTGCCAAATCCTTGTGGCAGCGTCAGGAGATATGTGGGCCTAATGTAGGACTCCACATATTGGTGTATGTATGACCTCTAAACTGACAAGGTTATCTGTCGTTTTCACTGTCCTTCTTTCTAGCTAGAATAGTCCATCTGGAATTATTCCTCCGGATAACCCATCTGACAGATGGGCCTGCAGAAGTGATGGGGCGGCTGTGGCTGTTAGAATACCAGTACACATGAATACTCCTCTTGCCAGGATCTTGTCACCTCATTTCCGTGAATCCAGAGTTAGATTTCAACAGCAGGCAAACTTGTGTGTTTACCATGGTAGCGGTTGCCCTGTTGACACTGCTGAGTGATTCTTAAGTGTTCAGTAAATCAGTCAAATTTTCTGAACAGTGGGAAGGTTTGATGTCATTAACAAAAGATGCATGTTAACTAGCAGCTGCAAATTAATTTAAAAAAATATAGTAGAGGTTGCTTGCTTTTTTTTTTTTTCTCCCCCCCCCCCCTTGCTTTCTGCTGTATACTTTGTCTATTGGACTGACTCAGAGTCAGTCTACAGCAGCCATGGCCAGTGCTCCAAATTGTCCATAGCATTCAGGAACTGAGTACTCCAATTTTCCAAACATTGACTTAGCTTCTATATCTTGAACTGACTGTGCTCCCAGAATATCGTGGGTTGGAGTGTTGCCTGCCTTAYGGTGCTTTTCAGTGTTGGTTTTCATATCACACTTACCTGGGGAGTATATGAACACCTTTCACTTGTGCATTAGCCAGGCTGACCACATGTCTGTCTCCGATCAGGGCAGTGTCTTGCCAAATCGACTTCATTTGTGCTGAGGCTGCCATCCAAAAATAGGCAAATGGGATCAGGGGAAGGCAACGCAAACAGCATTAAACGTGTAATGATACTAATTAATGAGTACTTGCCTCATGTTTTGGAATATGGAAAACTGTTTCACAAACCTGCTAGAGTTGTATTTAAACAATAAGTGCCTACTTTCTTTTAAAGGGGAACAATCTTATTTTATTTCAGTTTTGCTTATTCTAGCAGTGTCAGCTTCTTTAATTATTGCTATTTAATTATGTCTTAGCATTTGAACTCTCCTCATTAACCTTCATCAGAGTGAGACACCTAAGATAATGCAATGGTAAAGCCAACATCTTGTGTAATTTTTTTCTCCCTCCGCCCTCTTCCCAAATCTCCGGAATTCATTAATTGAATGTTAGAGCATCTGGCCCACTTAAGTATTCGAATCATGCAGCAACATGGGTAGTGTTAGCCTGCTATGGCTCAATAAACCTCTCATTCTCTTGTTCACGGTTCATTTGAATTTTGCAGAAAACTCTGGAGAAAAAAAATGAGGCATTCAAATAAAAATGGTGCAGATAATGGTAGGAGGAGATGAAGAACTCAGACAAATGTTTACTCTAAGTACCATGTGTATGTGGCTCTGTCATCCCCCTAATTGAAAAAGGGAATGGGCTTTAGAGCAGAAACCCACAAGCCAGGGTACCCAAGCTGTATTCCTGTGTGACCTTCAGCTGTCACTACAGCTGTCCTCTCTGTCTGGGAGCAGAGTTTTTATTTTATGCTGGTAAAGTAGCAGAGCCCAATTTCTTATTTGACAAGTGCTGTAAGATCCTGGGAGGAAAGGTACAATAAAAGTGCAAAATAAAACTATATGTGGTAGTATTAGTCCTGATTCTAATGGATTTTAGAAGGATATTTGATGCTTTTATCTACCATAAATAGATGTATTGTCTATAAAAGAAACTTTAAGATGTTTCACTCCACTTTGGTAACATGCTGGTAATGCAAATATGCCTTTGGAGTGTCTCATGACAGTTGGAAACGAAAGGGCAGGAACAAAGTGTAAWGACTGTAGGGGGTTCTTTAGTGTGGTTGCTGGATGTAGGCAGGACTTCTGTTGTTTCCCTCCAGCTTTTTGCTCCCCACACCACGTAAACCTGGCTTGTGCTGCCTGTTGTCCCACCACAGTTGTTCTCAAGGCCTGCTTTGGATTAGGCAGTTGTGGAATAAAACATAGACAGTAACAGCTAACAGAACCTTATCTGTGCGTTGATCTGAGGTTTTACTGAGGTCCCTCAGCTATAAAACTCCCGCGCAAAGCAGAAGCAGGATGATGCTTTCACATCAAGAGTTGTTTGCCGTGAGTGTGGATGCCCTAGGAATAGGAAGGGGCTGATCTTTATTTCGTGGAGGGAGAAAGGAGGAGAGACTAGACCAAAGATTCATCTCAGCTAAATACCAGCATTTATCTGAGCTGCCCAGGTAAGAGACTCCAGGCTCACTCTGTAGTCAATGAAAGGAGACTGGAAGCTACAGAGGGTGCCTGATGCCACCTCAGACCTTCATTGCCCTCTGGAGGTACTTGGCTCATTTCTTTTAAATACTTAAAACCAGGTGGGATGAATCCTAATTGAAAGTCAGGATATAAGAAGGCAGTGAGGTGCCCAACTCCTCCTTTATCACCTAAATGCCAAAAAGGACAGAGGTTTTTTTTGAGTATCTCCTTGGATCTGTCCCTTCCTAGTCTCTCTCCTGTAGCCTAAGGACTTCCTTTGTCAGACTTCTCTGCTGCGTTTTTCCTGGGAACTAGAGGAACTCTCCACTCCTCTGTCTGAGGCTATGAGAGACCTTCTTCTGTGTAAGGTTTGTTGCTAGTGCTGGCAGAGGGGCTCTGGCGTGAGCTTGGCTCTGTTGTTTGACTGCTGGAATTGATGTACAAACATTGCCATTGTCAGCATGATAAAGATACCCAAGTTTTCTACCTGTAAGCGTCAAGCTGCGTAGGAGAGGATGGTTCTCCTGTGAGTTTAGGATTTGAGGCACTGAGTCTGTCCCAGATATGGTTGTGGGTTGATCAGTCATGCAGTGAAACTTCTTTGCTTTTCTCCTTCAGGGAGTAGGAGTTATGTTGTGCTTTTCCATGGTCACACTAGGTTGGTCAATGGTATGCCGGCACTCCTGCAGGACGTACCTGCTGCAAGAGGGAGTAGCATCCCTGCTGAGGATGTCACTGCTTCACTTTGACTGCTGGTTATTTCTCACTGAACTGGGTGATGCTTTGGATTTTCCAAGGGCACATTTTTTTTCTCTCCTAGACTTTGATAATTAGGATCCTGGATTAGATGTTTATTTTGTTTTGCTTCTTTACTGTTTGTATCCTGCTTTTGTTTAGCTACATTTAGATTCTCTCTCTCCGAGTGAGCCCTCCCCTCCAGAAACCTTTGACTTTGTCTCTGCGAGGAGCTACTGCCTTGCCCTGAACAAGGCTGTCAGAGGACAAGTTATTTTATTGCTTTTCATTTGTTAAGGAACTTGTTTTTTTTTTTCCTAATGCAGAAATAAATAGAGTTTTTTGTCTTTTCTTTTTCCCCTCCTTCCGTGTCTGAAACTGAAAGTGGAAAAGAGGAATGGAAAAGCTATATGCACTGTAAAGAAAATGAGACCGCTCTGTGTCACTAACTTTGCAGAACAGGTCACCAGTCAGAGACATTAGCCTCTTATTGCCCATGCTCAATGTTTCATATTTTTTATTTGTCTTTACTCTTATTTATACATGTAGAGACTTTTTTTTTTGACAATCACCAGCCAATAATTTCACCTTTGTCAAAGAGAAAATGAGATAATCATTGTGTGGCCTGGTATTACTGGAAGGACAGATTAGATTTGCTCAAAAACAGTGTCATTTTATGGTTACTTTTATGCCCTGTAAATAGGGGAAGAGACAAATTGAAGAGATTACTTTACAAAAAATTCCATTTCAAGTCACTGCAGAAGCAGGTAACTTTCGGATCTGAGCTTTGCATAAAAATGCAGTGGAAGAGAGGGGGTTTCTATTAACACTGCCAGCTTCTTTCAAAAAGTATACTGTCTGCTGCTCTACATAACCTTCCTCCCTGCCTGTTTTCTTCCTTCCACCCACCTTGTCCCCTGGCAGTACCATTAGAGATGAGCCAGTGACTCAGGGCGGTTTTTCAGCTGAGGCAAGTAGTCATAGTTCCATTGGCTTCAGTGGAGCGATAACAATTTATGCTGGCTGAAGGATGGTCCCTCATGCTTTGAGCCTGACCCTGTGATTTTTCTACAGTATTGGGATTTCTGTTTGGTTCACCGTAGTGACAGAGATCAGTTGTAAAGTTTTCACCTGTATCCAAAGTTTGARGCTGTTCATGACTGGGGTGTTAATTTAAGTCTTTTTCAGAATGGTACTGAATCAAAAGTTGGGTAAACTGGTTTGGATAGACAGTAACTCTGGCCGCTGACTGAAAATCTATGGATGTTTTAAAACAAACAAAGAAAAAAGTCTGGCTGCCAGAATCTGGGAGGGAATGGCAGGGGAAGGATCCCTGTGTGTGTAATGTGTGCCTACCCAATTTCCTTAGGTATTCACTAGTGGCCAATGCTGGAGACAAGGTAGCAGGCTGGATGGACCTTTGACTTATGCAGTTAAGTCACTGAAGATTTTTATATTCCTGTTTGTGCCTAGATTGTGGAAAAAATAGAAATATTCTGCCAGTGGTTTGACAGCATTCAAGGAAGGATTGTGTTTTTGTGTAGCACATAGCCCAGTGTGTGTCTTATTTCTTTAGTGAAAAGCTAGGACCAACACTGTACAAGTACTCAATAATAATATTGATTACTTTCCTGCACAAAAATGTTCCCTTATGACTGTTTGCTAATTTGGGATGAGAGTTGAGTAAAAATAAGGACTTTTGGATGCTTGTTAATCCAAACATCAAAACTATGTCTCTCTTGGCACCTAAGATGTCTACATTCAGGACCCTATTTTAATGGCAATAAATGAAAATAAATCATGGTCTATCATGCTTGCCTATGTCCACTGCAGAAAATAAATTGAGGCAATTAGGATAAATAGTTGTGTGTCGGACTCAAACATGTAGGTGTTTAAAATATCCAACAAACAATATAATGTTCATTTTAATAGTAAAAGATTCCTAGATGATCTTTTCAGCCATGTTTTAATTAAGTTTAAATAAAAAATATTTTTATGTGTAGGAACTGCAGATGGAACATTTGCTTTTCCAAATACTTCAAATGATTGCCCATATTCCCCAGATTTGTAATATTTAACTTACTTCTACTAAGCTTTTTAACATTCTGAAGTGAACCACCAGTTTCTTTGACACTGCTCATCTACTTGGTGCAGCAAGCTAAGTGAATTCTTAATCACAGTTTAGGCTTAACTTACTGTTCGTCACAGAGACTTCATGTAGTAAGATACTCTGCTGCACTGGCTAGCATGTAAACACACAGGGGAACCCTGGATATATTGAAGTCAAAGCTGAACTTTCTTTTTTTTTTCTCCTATTTCATACTTATGGAGAAATACTATTTACGCCAAAGACCTGGGAATCTAAACAGGCAAGACCTACAGCTAAACATGGGAAAGGGAACTGAAAAGTTAGGCAGGTTGTCATTTGGGCTGTGATGAAGCTCTTGGACAGAAGGGCTGTTGAAACCAACAGCAGCTTCGTCTGTTGGTTCTGGGGAACTAGAACTTCACCATGGTCCTTTTGACTCTGTCTCTCTGTTGATGTGGTAGGTAACTTCTTATATGGTTTGAATTTGTATCACTCAGTGATTTGTTTGGTTGGTTTTTAAATTTGAAAAATAGTGTGTGTTTTTTTTTTTTTYTTAAYMAAGGAAATTTAACTTTGAGCCCGCTCTGAACACAAATAGAGCAACTGCTGTAACTTACGTCTAATGTGGAGCTTGTCAACCCTGGCAGTGTCCTATTGAGAGGCCTCCTGGTGTCAAGTGTACTCTTTCTCAATATGAAGAGCAATTTGCATTTGTAATGAATATTCATACATTAGACATGGGCRATCCACTGAAATAAAGTTTTGTCCTCACAAGAGCCGTACTGGGAGAACTGATGTGAAGGGAATCCTATACGGCACATTTGATCAGAGGAGCCAATGGGTGCAATTCTGCCCAAATTGATGGAGTGGCTTTCATTTGCCCCAGCAGTGAATTTGTTTCCTACCCAGCCAGACCTAATACTTTTTGACGTGAATGGATGGGAGGATCAGTCCATTAATGCAGAAGATTTAGTAGCTATTTGCTGAGTTTTTGCCACCTTTGACATTTCAGAATGGAGCTTAATGATGCAGCAGTTTAGCATAAACAACCTGACTGCATGGGGACATGTCTTTTCCTCTTTCTGCTGCCTTCTTTCCAGGCTTGGCATTCTCAGYGTGTACGTGACTTGGGACAGTAGGGTCCCTTTTTAAGTGCACCTATGGTCTCTGCCACAGCTGTTAAATTTCCTTTGTGAAGCAGGAGTTCTACAAGGGCACAGGTTAGTCAGTTTTTCGGAGCTTAAAATAATCCCATTTCCCTGGTTCCTCAGAAGATGTTGTGTTTAAAAAAAAATAAAATAAAAAAATTACACACTTTAATAGAAATACTTTTCCTTCATTAAATTAAATCTCTAAAGCCCAATAGCATTTTCAGTGCTTATATGAAAATGCCAGTGGGGATTTGAGATTAAAAGCGGTATTTTTGTACAAGTCAATGAAGATCTCAATAGGAAAGAACACTCTTCAAATATAAATTCCTCCAGTATCGAGGAAGACAGATTTTCTACTTAGGTCCTTGATAATACTTCTCCCAGCCTTGTTATGAAATTCTGTTTTCACATATCTGATATAAGGCTGTTACACATTAGCTCTCCATTTAATGAAATCTTATTAACGGTGCCTTTTTTATTATAGAGATATGCCAAGCTACTCAGATTTAATTCATGTTTAACAGTAAACATGAGGTGTTGTGACCCATTTGTATGCAGCTCAGGTTCTGTATTTCTATCCAAAAAAAGGAGTAAGTGGCATATTAAAAATAAAAGCAAAATATATCCACCATTGACTTATATTGGCATCCTCTGGACATACATTGGCATGAAAGGCCACTAATATGTGTGACCCACAGCCAGATGAGTAGGAGAGGAATAGATTAAAATGTTCAAGAAAGCCATATTTTTTTTCTCCTTCCTCTGATGCCTCCTATCAATTCAAGCAAAAAAACCTTGAAGTCTGCATTTTTGTAGATAAAATACTGAGTGATCAAGGTACAGAGTTTTGGAAAGTGCTTTCCAAATTTCTTCTCAGTGAAGAGAAGAAACACACATGAATTGTTTTTACTAATAAATGCATGCAGCTGTAAACTTCCTTTTCGTTTGAGGATCTCAAAGCAATGTACAGAACCAGGTAATCGTTATTACTGTTTTTGAAATGGTGGTGGGGAATAAGCCTAGAGCTGTGAAAGCAGAGATCCAGAGAAGGAGGATGGGTACTTACAGTCCCTGTGCCAGTTGTGAAGGCATCTGAGTGGCTGCTCACAGGAACCAGCAGCCCTGGCGTAGTCATCTGTGCTCCCAGAACAGGCCAGGGGTGAGATCCAGGATGGCAGCCAACTCGAGGCACCACGTGGCGCACTGAAACAGGCTTAAATTCTACCTGTATCTAGGACTCACTGTTCTGTCTACACTGAGAGGTGTCGCTTTCACTCGGGGTTCGCCACAGTTAGACAGGCAAACCATTTTCCCCCAAAGGGTGCCTGGGAAACAGGAAAAACACTTTTGACATTACCCCTGTAATTTAAGTTTTCCAAACTGAGTGTGCTCTAAACCTGAGCTTCCAGATTTCCTCAGTCTGTGGGGATGGGAAGAAACTCTTATTTCTTCATACTGAAGCTACTTTTCTTTCTGTCATCCAAGTCAATATTCACTGGGTTAGGTGCAGAGGAAGAGCAATCATGACCCTGTAAATCTGGTGTTTATGGCATCAGTGTGGAAGGAGGGAAAGCAGGATTCTGGCTCATGTGCTTTTAAACACAAACTGTTCCTTAGAGAAAATGCTGCTCTTTGATGCTTCTGCAGTGGCCCAGTGAATTTGGTGCAACGTGGAACCCTTCCAACCAGGAGTAATYGGTCTTCTCTCTCTTCCTCTCTTTGAGAAATAGTTTTTAAAAAATCCTGCAGTCTAATGTGTTTAGGGTGGTCTTGGAAGTGAGAGTAATTTCAGATGCCTTCAGACAGAGAAGGGGTTTCACTTCCCACATTCTAGGCAAGCCTGCTGAGTCTGGAAGTACTGAATAAAACAAGAGTTGTTACTACTGCTTTTTTACCACTGTGTTTTTGTGGTGCCCTTCCATTAGGTACAATCTGGAAGTGACTGCTAAACCTTGCTGGGGATGCAGAGGCATGCTTATTTCTGGGGGACTTGAAGAAGGGGCGAGCTCTGGCTGCCTGCGGATACTGACATCTCCTGAACTAGGTGACAGCTGAGCGCAGTTTTTGAAGATCTGAACTTTGGACGTAAATGGGATTTAGGCTACTTTAGTTGCTAAATCTGCTTGTGGATTTATTCTTGAGTGTCTTTTGAAAGGTTACTCRTCAGTTCAGTGGAAGAGCAGCAAAAAGAACACAGGATTTCTGACTTCAATCCTCGTATTCAGACAATGCTGAATCACATGTTTGAAAGAGGACAGGAGCTGGTACAGTAGCTGATGACCTTCAAAAAGTTTTCCACCATKTTTGAAGCTTTTCCAAAATTAGGACAGTGGTTTGGGCTGAACCTTTAACTTCTGAAAAATCTCTCCAGGGTTCAGTCCTAAATGTCATCAGTACCATGTCTGGTTTGAGAGTTTAAATTCTGCAATGGTGAGAAAATCTGCTTGAACTTAATGGCATAGAAGTTTTATTTCCCTTCTCTGCCTTGGAAATGTGCAGGACTGCACTACAGCAGCACTTTGGAAACAAAACTGGTTAAATACACTCCGACCTTTGCATGCTGTCTCTACAGTATCACTTGTAGAAGCTATCTTGCCATTAGCCGCAATTATTATAATCAATTGTTCAGGAATGTAAAGGATAAAGCGAATTAGGAGTAATCCGTTCTGTGTTTCTCCTAAATCAGATCCTAAACTCAGAAGACAGCCATCGCAAGTGCTGACCCAGCTATCCATTCAAATCAAGCTTCTGTGTAATTTACTGGTAGTTTCTATTGAAAAAAGCCAGCAGGGTTAAGATTGTCAGTTGCTGTTGTTATTTTTCCACTTACCTGGAGTATCTCTACTCCACTTTTTTTTTTTTGGGGGGGGGGGGAACCTTAGGTAGCTCTGAATTTCTTGGATGTTTTTGACTATGCAGGAGTGTGGCTGGGTAGCGCAGCTTCTTTCGGAGGGGTGGTCAGACAGTGCAGTGGTCATTTTTGGCCTGGTGGGGACGGGCATCGTGCAGAGATGGGGTAYGGGCCATCTGCCTGCAGTTATGCCAAGGATTTAGCAGCCTGTGTTGGGTGAGCTGCTTAACCCCTCTATGCTTCAAATATTCATCATTGAAATGGGCTTGGAATTGCTTTTCTCTTAGTGACAAAGTGCTTCTTGAAAAATATCTGTGCTGTAGCATGAGGGATATTTGGGATGGATTATCAAGGCCTTTGCAATTGGGGGGTCCCTTAGCACAAACAAGGATGTATGTGGTCATGTTATGTTCACTGTTTGTTTGGTTTTTTTTGCTCCGCAAGGAACCCCAAGGTTGGCTGCTCTTTCTGAAGTCTACCCTTGATAAAGTGAATTTGTCTTGGATTCCAGCTTGGCTGAAAGTCATTAGCATTCTCCTGCTGTATAACATGCAGATTTTCCTGGCTCACAAGAATAGCATTACATGGAGTATGCATCCTATATCAGCAAAAGAAATACATGCATGCAGAGCTATACCCAGGGTTTATATGACTTATTAGAAGATGGATAAACAGTTCCCTGCTCCGCCTCCCCTGTCCTTATTTCCTGCTGACATTCCCTCTGGCTGTGTTTTCCCTTCCTCACCCTTATGTCCTTTCAACAGATTGGGGTGAGAAGGGCTGTTTTTACTTTAAATAACCTAAAATCAGCAGTATATTCTTTGATCCATCATCACCCTGTGTTGGCTGACCCTTGGGTCTCAGCTCAGGAATTCAAGTCAGATGAGGAAGCCGCTTAGGCGGAGAGGACATGGGTACAGCCCATGTCCAAACAGGAGGAGCTGAGCAGCCAAAATTGTATCAAATGACATAAGAGTGCATATTTAAAATTCCCTCATTTTTTGTCCAGGAAATCCTGTACCATGCAGCAGATGTAAACTGAGGCCTTGGTGGCGCCAGTGTAATTTGACTGTGGAAATGCAGGACAGATGCTTTGTCTGGGATGGTGCTAAGGGAAGGGTGGGGGAGCTGATCGTCTCTGCCTCCCTTTGATTATGGTCTTTCTATTTAAATCAGAAAGAAAGGAATTGCTTCTACAGATGCAGTGAGATGTTTGCACAGGAAAAAACGGTTGCTTAAGAACAGAGAAATCCATTTCAGTCGTAGGCCACTGAATGGGATCACCCACGTGCAGCCTCGCTAGAACCCGTGACTGGTTGATTGCCAACCCAACAGCCTGTACTAACCGTGACGCCCTCCCCACAAACGCGTGGTGTGTACCTTGCTAAGGCTGTGTGCAGGGSAAGGAAGCCTCAGTGTGTCTGACTCCATTTTCACTGCAATCATTGCTACTTTATTYTGAGGAGCTGTGGCTCACTGACTCCAACACCTTTGGTGGTGTGTTTCAGAGGTTCCAAATTAGGTTGCCTCTAGTGAAGTAGTGTAATGAAGTTAACACAGGGGCCTAGGGTTAGAAAGTGTGTGCGATGCATTACTGAATACTAAGCTCTCCTCAGGAAAATAGTAAGGCAACTGAGGGCAGTGAATGGGGCCTTGCTTCTCCAAGAATCCTTATTTCTTTTGGTTAGTGTCCAGCCTGCTTTGGAAAAAAAAAATCTATACAAGACAAAGACAAGGCTTTGGGTGGTGGAGCTTGTAAGCTGAAGAGCTGGAAGGGACATAGGAAGGTTGCAGAGAAGGAAGGTGAGGTGCACAGATGCCATGGTGGTTGGCRTGGTCTTAAACGTCAAAGGCCTGAGCGAGGCAGAAAAATACAGCTGGACACGGCGGTGGCATAAAGGTCATTGAAGTGATTTTCTTGAACCTTTTTCCATTTCTATAGGTCTCATAGAGTTTGCGCAGCATACGCAGCTGTCACTTTTGATAGTGTTGGATGAATAAACATACCATAAATGAATTGCAAGTAGCAATGTCTAGGCTTGTGCTTCTTTTGGCATCCAGTAGCTCCTTGAGTTTAAGCCACTTAATTAAAGATCAGTGAACGATGTGTCAATGCTGATGGAAGCAATGACACCATCTCAGGCTGTGGCATCCCTCTGTGATGTCAACTGCTGTCTGAATTTCTTTCTCTTTTTAATTTTTTTGGTAAATATCCCCATTGTGCACACTGACTCACACTTTGTATTAATGAGAAATGTAAGGCTTTAAAAAAACAATTGCGCTGTAGCCTCATTACTATGAAAAATCCATTACTTGGAAGTCATTTGTCAAAGCCAACTGTTTAGTTGCTGTAATTTACATATTTATCAAGTTTGATTGGAATGTAATGACTTTGACTTTCTTCATTTTTTTTAACCTCTCTAACCCTCTCTCCCTGAAGAGGGCAATTTCTTTTTTTTAATTTTATTTTTTATTTTTTTATTTTTTTATCAGAAAGGGCAAAGCATAATTCAATTTACACTCACTAATAAATATGTGTTAAGGCTTCAAATCATTTCAATACTGTTTATGTTGGAAATGAGTTACATTTCCATGTTCTTGCACGGGAATTGATGTGGGATTGTATCAATCTATGAAGTTTTTGTCTCTGCCAAGGAATCTGGCTGGCRAAGAATAGACAGCACAACGCTCTAAATGAGATAATGAGTTTCAAGATATGCAGTTAATGTTGGATCTCCATAATTCTTGTAGCTGGAGGATCAGACACATATGGGTTTCCAGCATAATCACATGATTTATTATGGATGATTACTTTCATTTGCATCCTATGCTGGWAGGGTTGTGACAGAGCACCAACTAGAAGCATTATATGCCTTTGAATACAGGATTGGAGACCCAGGAAGCTGCTGAGGACRCTGCTCCACACCAGCATCTTATGCCCCCGTGAGCTGTTATAGGACAGGCAGGCAGAGGTGATGAGAGCTTGCCGTGGCTGATMCTGAGAGTTGTTAAAGCTAAGCAATGTGGCACTGCTTGTTTGCAGCTGGTCTCACATGAAAAAATCTCTTCCCATTGCCATGGAAAAGGCTAGAAAATAAGACACAGTGGCTGAAAGTATGACAGGTGAAGAGAAGAATGCCAGCTCTCATCTGAGTACTGRAACTTTTTCTGTAAAAAGAACATAAGGACATGAGAACTGAGCAGATCTGTGGTGTGCGTGTGTGTAAGGGTTCATCTAAAGGGGTCAGTTAGCTCCTCTGGAACATTTTACAGCTTGAGCAAAAGCTAAAACAATGCATGCAAAACTGAGGCATTTWAAAAAATATAAACACCAAGGGAAGAGGCAAGTGAGAAATAGATTGAAATTCAGCAAAAGAAATTGCTGGCTGAATACCAAGAAAAATATCCTCAGGGTGAGACAATGGAATAGTTTTCCACAGAAATTGAGTGCTGGCCAGATGAAGATGGTCTAGATGAGCTGAAAGGTCCTTGCCAGATCAAATGTGAAAGGGAGTACAGATATTTTGGTGGCTAACTTTGAGAGGCAGTGAATATCAAGCAGCAGGTGCCAGGCACAAATATAACCTATATGACAAAAAATGATCTGCTGCAGAAGCTGTGGCATCCACTTCATCAGCCCCTTTTCTGTCCTCTGCTGCTTCACAGCATCTCCCACTTGACATTCCTATCTTTGACATGTCCCATCCTTTAAATAAATGATGACTGAGAGTGATCCCCTTGAGCTTCAACTTGGAGCGTGTTTTTATTAATTTATTTCTTGCTGTGCTAGATTTCTCCCCCTCCACTTTTAAAGGCTCCTTTGACTTTAATTAAAATTCTCCATAGGCTTATTGCCTTGAGAGAAGAAAGAGCGAGTGAGTGAGTGAGCGTGTGTGTGTGTGAGTAAACTGGTTTTAACAGTTTGCTGACTAGATGCGTTTTACAAAGCTCTCTCAGTCTTCCAGTGCGTGTGTATATGCAGAAAACAAAATGTGTTTTCACATACATGCTATGCTATGCTGATTGACTGCACCTCTGAAATTTATTGCTAACTAATGATGGGACAAAAAGGACAATTAATTAGAACTTGTAGACACTCACATGCACGTGAAGTTAATGTGCTGCTTAGAGTGATCCTAGAGAAGAACCATGTCTGTGTGAGGAACTGCTCCTGGCTTGTTGTAAGGCAGAGGACAGATGTGGCAGGTTGCCTAGAGTAGGAGAAGGTTTTGTGTCCAAGTGGAACTTAAACATCTGTGTGATAAGTCTTTTTTGTAACAGAGGGGGGAAAAGTCATAAGCAGTATCTGAATCAGGAAGTCAACTTTTTAATTCTTGGCCCTTAATGAAGAAGGAAAGTGTCCTACCTCTGGGCAGCCATTTCACCTTTTTCCTTTGAAGGAAAGGAGAAGGGTGTGTCAGGACTCTCCCTTGCCAGACTGCAGTATACATGATATAGGACAAATATTCTTAGTATACTCCTGTCCATGGTTGTCTCTGCGACACTTGCTGCCACTGGAGTCATAGTCAAAAGTGAGTGGAATATACACACCTAAGCCAAACTGGTTTAGGACTGTTGAGACTCCACTGCAGACTCCCTGGCAGCACATCCTTGTGACAAAGAACTGGGAAGAATTGATAAATAAATCTGGGGCCTGGCAGTGCATCCGGGAGAGATAACTGTCAACTTCTTTTGTGGAAAGGGGAGATTTTCCAACCCTTCTTTGATGCCCTGATTACATTAGAAAGAAGCTGTTTCTTCTCCTAATTAAAAAACAAACAAAAGAACCCAAGGTCTAAATTACAGTGATGAAAGATCTACTTCTGGGCTGGGTTAGGGACATGTGTGAGTGTTTCAGTCCTGTGGTGAGCTGAGGGCAGTCTGCCTCCCTCATCTTGCTGAGGTATTTTGAAGTCTGAATTTGGTGTGTAGGACCCTCTACTAAGCATCTTAATTTTTGGTGCTACATGTTCAGCTCTGAATTTTCATTTCAGGCAAGCTGTAAAAGTGAAGAGAAAGGCTATTCACTGATGTCTTCTCTTCTTGCGGGCTGAAGCCTCTCTCCAAAGACAAGTGTTGGAGCTTCCTGGAGAGGTCAGCCTCGCGTTCGGAGGAGCACTTCTGTTCAGGAATCTAATTTCAGCAGGTTGCTTTTTTATTGACCACTAGCTCAGCTGTCAGAGAACACACAGTCATAGTTCAGTAAAGGCCAAAACCTTTTGCAGAACACCTTGCACATCCTCCCCGGGATCACTGCTTTCAGACCAGGTCTTGTACATGCAAGGCTTTATTCTGCTTAACCCTACCAGTTCCTCTACGTCCTCACAAGGAAGGGCATACAGTGCAACCCCCCCCAATAAAAAAATAAAAAAAGAGTCATGTCTTGAGTAATCGAGCATGGGATGTCACCACTCCTTCAGAATCAGTGTTTTGGGAAGAATAAGATAGGCATTCAAGTTGTTTGTGTCAGTGTCAAGAGGTAGGAACAGAGGAGCTAGAGGAGTGACAGCATTAGTCGTACTGCGGAGTATTTTGTGCTTCACTACTCCCTGGGTTTGAGCCTTTGGTGCAGCTGGCTGAGGTAGGAAACCTTAATTGCTTTTCAATTCTTTGCTTTCTGGAATGATTCCTGGCCCTAGTTAGAGCAGTCCAAGTAGGTATCTAAGCAGGTTTGTCCACCATTCCATGCCTCTCCATTTTTTTTTTCGTTTCTGCTCCTCTTGTGCTTTTGGCTGTTTCTTAGGAGATGAGGTGTAGCTCCAATGGGTGGTGGTTTCCCAGTCGCAGCTCCCCAGAAACATCTTTCATGATTCCTAGATGTTGTTTTGCAGCTTGTTCCTTCCCCATTATTTTATCTGTTGGCCTTGAGAGGTCAGAGACACTGGGCTAGGGGGTTTGGAGTCGCAATCTCCTGGCAACTGTAGATGATGTTTTCACCACTGCCTTGTTTGGAAGGATCCATGAGTGCAAGGATGTGGCTCTGCATCTTAGAGAAACAGAAGAGTTTTTAGTACAGCTATATGTGGACTCACAGTCCTCTTCTGAAGCGCACATAAAATTGAGCATAACCATGTAGGAAAATCTAAGCACTAAAGTTATCACAGGCAAAATCCATARCAAAAGTGGGAAGAACAGAACAAAGGTGTCCTGGCTTCCCCTGTAACCACTGGACTACTCTGTAAGTCATTGGTAATTCCCTCTTTGTTATTTTGGCTGAAATATTTCTGGCATAAATTACTCTCTTATCTTCAGTCCATGAATAAATGTAGCAAACAAACATAGCCTTAAGTCCTCTTCAGTGGAGAGAGCTGATAGAGAATTGCTTTATAACAGGCACTTCCACTCTCCTTTGAATCCCTGGATTTTAAAGACACACTGAAAAGACACACATGTAACTGTAGTATTGCAGGTGGGCATGTCTTGCATCTGAATATTATATTTGTGTCCCTTTGTATAAAAGGCAGGCTATTGGGATGGCGAGTGTTTCTAGAGGGATGATAGCTATGAAAAGAGGGAACAAGATAAGTATGGGTTAGTGTGGAGTCTTTCCCTAATGCGAAGGCCCACTTCCTTTGCAGCTTCAGGCAGGTCCTTAATATTTCTACCTTATGTGCACTGACGTGGGGCTGTGGAGCTCAGTTTAGAGAAGTCCGTGGAATGGCTGAAGATCTTCATACTGTCACTGGTGGTAACTGGAGAAGTGCTGCATACTAAGCTACCGCATTTCTACCCAGTATAAAAATTTTAGAAAAGGGAAATAAATAGGATATGTTTTGGTTCAGTTTGCAGTTTAATGTTGACTTTGCAGGAAAGAAGTGAGATGAGTATGGTAGATCAGAGTTCATGTATTCAAATAAGAGGGTGAGTTTTAACTATGAAGAGTTTTAAGAAATAGCACCCAGTGTTTAGGAAACACCCAGATAAAAAGAAGACTTTTCACAAATCATGCCTAGAATGTTTTTTCTGCAGGTAAACTTTACTTTCTTCTTCTATATCAGCCGAAGGACACATGCATTTTCTGGGATTTTGGGAATGATTTCTGGGGTTTTGGGATTAGACATCAAATTTAACAAGATGATATATGGCTTTGAGGAGACACATTTGATGTACCACTTAGCCTTCCCATAATTTACTGCCTGCCTCTGGTCTCTGGAGGGCAAGGGGTTTATCTGCGTTCCAACTCGACTTTATAAATAGCAAAGCAGGAGAGGGAAAAATAAGCAGGCTGGGGACCTGTCTGCTAAACTGTTATGATATGACGGCAGTGCAGGTAGGTGACATTAAATGCTACTGTCTGCATCCTTAATTGTGAGTTGTCATCACCTTGGCTGTTTGAGGATGATAATGTGTTGTTCATATTCTAGTTTTCTTTTCTTATTTGTAGGATTGTATATTCCAAAGTTCAAATACGTATGTATAATTTAAAAACAAAACCTTGAGTTTGGGGGGGAGTTTATTAGAGAGGAGGAGGAGGGAGGAAAGAAGATGGAAGTGTACCCTGACTGGTTTTGCATTAGGTTAATTTTCCTTCCTCAGAAATGTAGCAAGCTGAGTGTCAGAAAGCCCATATACAAAAGTAGTTGCTGTGAAGACTTCATGAAGATTTAAAAAAAAAACCAAGTGGGCCTGAGAGGTGAGGGAGATCTTGCTCTACAGTCCATTGCCATTTCTGATTTTGCAAATAGCTCTGCAGTGTTGTTTGATCTGTGATTCAGCATAATTTTACCAGGAGAGATTTCTGGCCTTTTACTTTACAGTCAGATTCCTTTGTGGGGCTATTAGGTTGAAAATGCAGTCAAGTGTTAACATTGAACCTGTTTACGTAACCTCCCCCTGCACGGAACCCCTCCAAAACACCCCACTATTGAGGAAGGGAAGGGGAAGCAGGGGACGAGAAGGAAGAGCTGGGGAGAAATAGCGCCTGCTCTGAGATTTAAATAGGTCAAGTCATTTTAGTAAAAAGAAGTTGGGCTGTTGATATAGACCCAACTAGTTAAACTCTCATCAAAGTTCACTTAGCTGCCTTCCAGTGGAGATTGTTGGCCATCGGAAGGGCTGCGAAAGGTGTTGTTACAAAATACTTGAGGAGGAGGAAGGAGGAACAAAGAAACAACTAGACAAGGAGATTATGAGTATTGCGCTTTCAGATTCCTGGTGGCACTAAAATGTGTCGATAATTATTTCAGCATCTACCTTCAGAACACTTTTTGAGTCCCACTTTCCTGCCCTACCCCGTCTTTGTCCCTGTAGGATGCTTGCATATAATATAAATCTAAAGGTTCCTTTTTTTCTTTTTTCAGCTAGCATGTATTTAATTTGCTTTGAATGAGAGCAAACCCAAATCCCAGGGCCTCTGAATAAGGGGGAGTTACAGAGGGGGAACACAATGAATGTGTTAATCCTGTGTCACCCTGTCTTTGAGACACTGTGCTACATTAAATTGATTTTGCAAATGAAAGCTAAAAGCTAAGCAAAAGCCACCAATCTATTTTGCCTAAAAATGATTTTAGTGCTCTTTATGTTCCTCTAAATGACAAACCAATTTGTTACCTGCCTACATAAACATTTGCCTATATTAGCACCAGAAATGTTTTATTTTTATTAGCCCAAACTTTATCTTTTTATGAAGACACAGAGGCCCAATAAAATTAGTGTGCAAATATAATACCCAATTTGCATTTTGCCGTGGTCAGCAGAAAAGCTGAGCAAAATCAATTTGATATTAGGTCAGCGTATACATCAATAAAGCATACGTACTCACAGGACCGTTGTAATGGTCTCTGTAATTTCTACGCTGCCAGAGTAAAGAGATTAAATAATATTAAATGCTCCAAAATAGCTTTGCTTTTAAGAGGAATGTAAAAAGGAAGAGATTTTGGCATAAAATGGCCAATAAAGGATAATAGTTGCACAATCTCTAACTTTAAAACATTGTGACAATGATCTCAGAGGCAGGCTTCCTGCTAAAAGGTCCCAATTCAGCAAAGGTTTTATGCCAACACTTATTTTTAAACCGAACAGAAGTCCATCTAACTAAATCACATATTTAAGCACCTGATACAGTCAGGGCCATAGTTTGAATGAAAATCCGGGACGTTGCCGCGCAGAAGGTCCAGGCACAACGAATGAGGCGTTGCGAAACAAAACCAGTCTGGGCTGCAAATGGGACTATCTTAACGTGGTGGTAGGTGCGGCGAATTGGTGAGCGTTGAGCGCAGCTTGCAGCAGCGCTCTGCCTGCACGGATCCGGTCTCCCGTGGATCCCACATGGGAGCCGAGGTGCTGCCCCTTTCCTTCCCAGCTCCGGGGTGTTGGGGCCCAGCTGGGGACAGGAGACGTGGAAGTGGTCATGAGGCAATGAAAGAGCCCTTGTAAAGGTCTACAGAGCAGCAGAGTGGAGGAAAAGGGGCCGCTTTCCCATTTCTTGGGAGGGGGTATACTTTTTTTTTTCGTGGTGTGGCTAACCATCAGCAATGATAGCTCATGTTTAAAAGACGAACTTTCTACTGGAGCAGGTATCTTGTATGTCCACTCAGTGGGTCAAAATAGGAACCTATTTCTCCCAGGGCAGAAAAAGTATATAAGAATACGTGTCTGACTTTCAGAAACAGGAGTCCAGCCCTTGCTCATCTCTCTGCGGTGCAAATAGCATCATTTTTACCTTCTGTGCCACTTAGTTTCTTTGCACTGCTCACATGAGGTTTAGGAAAGAGGATGATGGGAAGTGACCTGCAAACCAACTGTGAGCAGGCAAGAAAAACTTCTGTTTCTTTGACCCTGCCAAGTCCCCTGGGATTTGGTAGTGACCAAAACGGTGTTCTCTTGCAATGTGTGTTGCTGAGATGTGCAGTCTTACCTAAAATGACATTTGTGACCAGAAGTAGCAAAAATAAATGGAATTAGGTGTTAATCTGGTCTCTCAGGAAAAAACGGAGTATGGTAAATGCTCTTTGGATTTGATTTGCTAAAGCAGTTTAATGTGGTAGAGACCTGGTAGTCAGGACAACAACAGCATCAGTTTTAGCTTTCGAAACAGATGTTACAGTTCTGTTGGACACAGGCAAGCTAAGACAGCAGAGCGAAGTGTAATGCAGTGTTATTTTCTCTGTGGAGCCTTTAACTCCCAGGCTTTTGAATACAAAATGTTGGCAACAGCCTACCTTGTGCTTCAAAAATACCTGAGGAAGAAAGACAATATGGAGCTTATTTGTTTTGCCAGTGGATATACATATCTCATGAAAATAATATGTGGATGTTTAACTCAAATTATTTTTTTGGTGGGGAGGAAGGTTTTTAGGGTGAAGGATTTCTATTTCTTCTGATTAGGGCCTTCTGGTCTTCTATGGAAGGGGTGAAATGTGGGTGGGGAGAAAGGCACGTTTCTCCCAGTGTCCTGTCCGGACTCTGCGGTCCTCTTGGAGAAAGAGTGGAACTCACTTTTGTGTTCTCCTGTATGGGCACCAGTTGAAGGCTTTCTGAGGTAGACTTCTGGGGTCAGATTTACTCCTCCTTTGTACTCCAGGAGCCTTAGTGCTAATTCATAAACTTGCATCATTACCATACCAAGGCTGCAAAATTGAAAGAAGCCACAAATCTGCAATATCTCTGCAGATGTCTTAGAAAGTCTGTTTCTGGTCTGACATGGTAGCAGGAAAGATCCATGATGTTGAGCAAAATTCTGCCTTGGTTCTGTTAGTATTTCATTCTGGTAGTGCAGTTGTGATCCCATATATTTAATATTTCTGCATAAAATTCCAGATGCTTACTATTAAGATACTGCATACAAATAGAGTAGTTTCCATGTTTTTTATAGTAGCATAAAAGTAAAAATAGAATGAAAAGGGCTATATGAATTTGCTGTGTTCCCATGAAGGTTTACATTTTGATCTGGCTGTATTTTTTAGTAGAAAATGTTTTCTGAGGGGCTGTCTTAGCGGTACTAGTGTAGTGGGTAACTAAGAGTGGCAATTGCTGTTTCCCAAGTGAGAGCCTGGAGTGTGGTGCCAGTGAGATGGCTGTAAGCGGTTGGCCTGTACGTACTTACAGCATTAGAGGAGAAGGAACGTGCCTTGAGGGCCAAAGAATGCAAGGTGCTGAAGTTATCACTGTTGTGGTAACTTTAGAGCCAGAAGAGATACTGAGGTTGTGTTCTTTATTTTGACTAGCACCTCTAGATCTACGCAGGTTTGGCCAAGAGGATTCTTCTCTGCAGCAGAGCGATGGGATGGCGGTGGCTGGGCTATGAGGGCACAACATGCGGTGGAAGATTGCTTAGGCCCCAGCTGAATTGTTAAGCCAAGGCCTTCAGAGGGGAACAAAAATGTTTGGTTCAGTCCTCAGGATACTTGCTGGAAGGGGGGGGGGAGGGGGAAAGAATCCTGGAAATCCTCCCTTCCAAAACTCAGCAAATATTCATCAATCTTTTTTTAATGCTTTTAAGATGGAGTGCTATGGCAGTTGGAGGGATAGACAGTACCCAAACAGACTACAGTTCTCTGTGTTTCCAGAACTGGAGAAGTCATGGCTAAATGCAGTGTGCTTTTCTGTAGCTTTGCTCATGTGCTTTTGGCATCTTCTGAGCAAAGTTATACACTTCTAATCTTTTTAAATTTAAATTTTGATTGATCTTTTCGATCCTGAAGTAGAAAAAAAGATGTCTTCGCCATCTAAGATTTAAATTAAAATGTGAGATGATGTCTTGCTGTTGTTGCTGTATTCAGCATCAGTAAAGAAAAGAGAGTATGAAGCATCATTTGTTTTACCCTGAATATTGTAGCCTGATAGTAGTCACCCTTTTCTGTCTGTGTTTTTTAGGCTGTATATAACTACTGAGAGCGAGAGGACAATACTGTTGCTGTTTGGACTAAGGAGAATATTTAGAAGTGTGTGCATGTGTATTTAGCCATTCTTTTTATTACAGAATATTATGGAGAATAAGACGGATATGCAAGGCTGAATATATGATTTCCAGAAATACCAGTGGTATGTCTGGATAGACTGGTGATAATGTGACAGTGTTGGGTATGGGTTTGGGCTAGGAACCTAGTCTGTAAATAAGGCATGCTCTGTGCAAGCTGGATACAAACTTTCCATCTCAAGTTCTTAGGTGTTATGATATTAAATATGAATTAAACTTTGGTCCAGTCGCTACTCTTTGTTCCCTGGCAGCTTGGATTGCGGGAAGTGTTTGGTGCACCTTGTCCCACGAGTTGGCTGATGGGCATCCATACTGCCTCATGCATTCGCTGTTTCGCAGCGTTTTTAGAGTACCTGGGTTATGATAGAAACAGACCAGTGGACATTGACTGCTCGGCTGTCAGTTTAGTTTCTTCCCACGTGCTTGCAGAGCCTTGTGTATGAAGCTGAACCTTGATGGATCTAGGAAGTATTTAGGCAGGGACTTTTACTTCCCAAAGTAACTTTTACCAGATTTACCCACATTTGAAAGACACCGCTGAATCTTCTAGGCTTTCCAAGTTACATTAAAGGTATATGTTTTTTCAAAATGTTAACAGGAACATTTACAAAAATGTTTGTTTTCTTTGTAGATGTACATATTCTGATATCCAAACACCGAAAATGACTGTAAAAAAATTGACAGGACTCACTATTTTGTTCAGCCCAAATACTAGAAAGCATTACACATGTGCAGAGGCATACATGCAGTGTGCTATTTTATGTTTCTGGATGAATAATGCAAGATATTACTTAAAACAAAGAAAAAGATTTATAGAGGTACTCTTTGACTTGACAAACTGGGAGAAAATACATCTGCTACAAGAAGATGGACAACCATCTCCACGTGTGTTCATTTTGAGCGCTGTACATCTAGGAGCCTGTGTACTGTGGAGCGATCTGTTCCGTACATGATTGCATCCTGATACTCTGCAGCAAGTGTACTGGGGTGGAAAGTGATGCTTCTGGGACTGTGGACCAAGGCAGAGTGAAGTTGCTTGGTACTGTGCCCAGGGTGGTAATATGATGCTCTTCAATCCCCCGAGGAAGCAGCCAAGAATGGTCCCAGTTTGCACCCACTGTCACGTTTTGCAGTGATTTGGAGCAGCTTTGCACTGGGCCCTAAATAGGGAAAGCTCTTTCCAGCTCCAGAGGAGGATGAGCTGACTAATGGTTTTAATAACTGTTATGAAGGGCAAAGCATAAGTAACAAAAATGTCATAAAAAAAGCATATCCTCCCTCTAGAAGACTTCCAAACCCGTTCCAGCTCCAAATGGTAGCAGTCATGTTGCTGAGCATCATTTTTGTGCTGAGCTCCTGTCCCTTTAATGGTAATGCTGTTTTTCCAAGAAAGAAGAAAATTCTTCTCCTGTTGCAGAAGTGATTCTAGGTTTCTCCTTTTGCCCATTAAACCTGGTTTGCTGATTTATCTTCTTCCTCCCACATTACTCAATGTTAATGCAAATGATGTGGGGGGGGGGCATCAACTTCTAGCTGACAGTGTTGTGTTTCTTTCTGCTGCCTCCCACTTTTCTTCTGCAGACAGAATTGACCCCACCAGCTGCTAGGTTTGTCAGAGACATTCTTTCTTGTATTTCTTTGCCTCTGGGGCTCAACAACACCAGAGAGGACTTCAGCTAGCCTATGAAAGAGCAAATGAATGGCTGAGTTACAGGGTGAGCAGCTGTAGGACATTTAGAAAAGCTAATGAAATTAATAATAATAATAATAATAATAAAGGGAGACCTGCTGAGATCTGTTGTCCAATTGCCTCCTGAGAAGAACCAAAAATGTATTGATTATTCCTGTGCTGCTGTTAGGTGTGATTTGCCATTGGGGGTGCTGAGCATTTTTAAGAATCAGGAAATTAAAAAAATAATTTGAGCATAGTTTCAGGGACCCCAAATATCTTTGAAAATAAAAATCTTTGTTTGGGTATGTATGTAATGCATGTATCTAATTTAAAAAAAAATCATCTTGGATTTAGTTTCCAGTTTCCTTTCAGTATAAAAACTTTCTATTTCACAGCAAGGACTTAAACTCTTTCTGGCAATTGGGTCCTGCTGTGTTTAGTATTAACCCTGCTGCGTGTGTGTTCAGATCTAGATAAGATGTCTAACTGAGGTCCTGACCTCATATGGTCTTTAAAATTCCCAGGACCCATGTTGAAAGGGCGTAATTTTTATTTCCTGTTTGTTAAATACTGTCATTGCACAAACAGAGAAAACACCCTGCTTGACCCATGCAGCTTACAGCAATTTACAGCTAAGGCAAGAGGCCAAAGTAGTGTGGTTTGAATACGGGGGGATTAAGCCATGTTAAATTCAGCGTGGTGTAGGATCCAAGTCTCCCTTCCACCTAGCTGTAATTTGAAGCGAAGCTGGCACGTTTTCAGCCCCTCCCGGAAAAAGGCTGCCTGGTGCACYGCTAGCCAGCTTCCAAGCTCCACCGCTGAGGTCTCTGCGTTTTAATGCAGCAGGGCCGGTCATTTCCTTAGCGTGCTTCGTGCATTTGTTACCTCTCCTCGCTTTTAATTCTGCTCCATTTTCCCTACTTTTTTGGTTTTGAATGTCTCTTTCAGCCAGGGCAGATGCAGTTCCAAATGGTAAGGAGAGAGAAAAGAGCCGCCCCTTAAACCACCAGCGCAAAGCCCGCACTAATAAATGTCATTTGTTAGCGCTTTATGTGGCGCGGCTAAGGCTTGTATCAAGTGTAATGCAGGGTGCAATTGGCTTTACGATGTGAGTGGACCCCCACTGTTCTTGCTGTCGCCCCGGGGAGACATTTATCACAAGTGAGAGAGCAATTACAGTGCAGTTAAACTCACTGTAGTAAATCTCCGTTTTTAAAAAGAGAGCTAACTTTGTTGTTGCAGGTTTGGCTGTGTGTCATTAGTTTTGCCACCCTTGTGCAGTCTGCCGTGTGGCCTGGTGCGGAGACCCAGTGACGCTGCCTTCTTTAATTATAGATTGTGCTTATTTATAATGTATGACCAATTTTAATAAAAGGATATGCTTTAATATTAATGGCCTTTTGTGTCCCACATATGGGACCCAGTTTAAGGATCTTTGTCTCTCTTTTTTTCCCTCTGTCCCCCGCCACCCTCCTCTGCTGCAGCGAACCTGCGTCCGGGTGCTGAACAGAAAGTGGTGTTCATCACTGCACGRGTCCATCCTGGGGAAACTCCGTCCTCCTTCGTGTGCCAAGGTGAGTGCCTCGGCCTAATGGTTTTGTAACAAAATGGAAATGGCGAGTACAGTGAAATCTGTTTTCCTGTGGATCCGCTTGTTGGGTTTGCATAACTTCGTGGGTCTGGCAGAAGGCTGAGTTCGCATGACAGCTTCTTCCACAGGGAGGACRTTGGCAGAATTTATCCCCTCTACCCAGCTGCGTGTCTTCACGAAGGCAGCAGGAATATATTATCTCCGAGTCTTCTGAATATTTGTTAAATTTGGTCAAAATTGGACAATGGGCTCTGAAGTTATTGAGGAAGAACTGGCAGTCTAACACGCACACATGCAATGTGATCACGTAAGGCTCCTTTCCTTAGGAAAATGGGCTGGAAAAGCACCGGAAGTGGTGCTCTTAAGTACTTATTTTACTTGCTGGGTACTATCTTCAGCATCTTCTTCACTGCGAAGCAGTCGCCCTAGTTCTCCAGTTTAATTCTCTCTTTCTCTGAAGCTGCTGTTCTGAGGAACACRGATCCCGGTGTCTGACAGCTGTTCTCTGCACAAAGCATTCCTGCTAAAAATAGAAAGCAAATTGCCCAGCTCATATTTGTAAAGAGTTGTAAATCTCCAGCTTGTGGGTACAAATAAATAAATAATCCTGCCATGTGTTCGTATAACTTCATTGTATAGGTCTGAAATATTGTACTTACGGTATGTGACTTTCTGTGGTGGTAAATTGTTGATGGTGTAAATCAACATAACTTCCCTGAAGCCAAGGGAATGTGCTAATTTACTGCATCAGCTTGGATCTGGCCCTGCCTAGCCAATGAGTTGCATCAATCACAGCTTATGCAGGGCTTATTACGCTGGCTGCTTGTAACGGCGCAKATTGATTTGTGGCTGGCCCTGTTGGTACCTAAAGGCCTCGGTGGGGAAGGGCTGGCAGAGCTTYGTGGCCTTCTCTGTACATCTCCTCCTGGCAAGGTCTTGCGCCTGGCATCTCCCTGAAGCAAAAGGTCAGCAGCTGTCACTCTGGCCTTCGGAGCCCTAGGGGCTCACGGGCCACGAGCCTCTTCTTGCAGGCCCGTGGAGTGGGGAAGGTAAAAACCCATCCTTTAATAAAACAACATCTCAGACTGCGAGCAGGAAAACTCGGCGAGCTTCCCGTCTCCTATGGTGGCTTAGTCAATGCAGGGCATTATAGTGCGCATGGTGTTTGTTAATGAATATGGATTTTTAATTGGATGCTTTGATCCTGTTCGTGGCTGCTGGCATAGCCCCGTGAAATGAGGGCTGAGGCATGCTGCTGAGGTGGTGCTTTGTAAATGACTTTTTTTTTCCTCTTTTTTTTTTTTTTTGATAATGGAGAGTTTATTCAAAAGAGGAGTGAAAAAGAAACGTGAAAAAACGGGTGGCACATTTAGCCTGACGAAAGGACTGGATGGAAGTCATGCTCTGATTGTCCCTGAGAAACTTTGTGTTTTGTAAAAAGAATTAAAACAAAAAGAGAGGGGAAAAATCAGAAAAACGAAGAAGGAGGGGGTCAGTCTTGGAGAAGCACATCAGAAACTTGCTGTGACTGCAGTTATAATGCACGCTTGACTCGCTTGGAAATGCACAGATCCGAAGGCACAGACCTCTTCTGTGCATTGGGCCATTCTACCCAGTGCAGATGAAGCTGCCTTGTGTGTATAATTAGTGTCAAGACATGTAGAAATGGCACGCATTTCAAGGCCGTTGCTGTGTTGTTTCTAGCACTGCCAAATGTGAAATTGGGTGCTTGCTCCATCTTTGGAAACTTTTGTAGGGGAGGGTCAAAAGGAGGGATGAAAAGGATCGCTTTGGCAGTAAAGTGAGGGCACAATAAGGAATTTTATTTTGGGAGTCTTGGGAAGTATTTTGGCAGAGTTAGATGTTACAGATTTAATATCCAAATGCAAGCCCAATGAGTATGAAACGTCAAAATTTTGTTTTGTGTGTGTGTACAGTTAAGCACTTTCTTCTGGATTGTCTGAAGTGATTATGCTCACCACCTGAAGTCTTAAGATATGGAAGCTAATCCCAAAGATTCCCCAGGGGCATGCAGCATCTCATATATGGAAGAGCAGAACTGTGACCGCCTAGGCTGGGAGAACTGGCCAATCGAGGAATCAATCATGAGTTACGAGCTTTCTTTTTTGTTTTTCTATTCTTCAATGGATTTTGGATTTCATTCAGTTCAGGGTCTGTCTTCTGTTTTAAGGCCCTAAGCTCATGCCTAACTCCTTACTCTTCTTTTTACCTGTCTTTGGGCTAGCCAAGTGTCTTCCTGCTCTCTTTGGCCTGCTTTCTGCTAAGGATTTATAGCTACATATAGCACTAGCACCAATTTCTGGTGGCCTGACACAGGCTATCTACTGTATCTTCCATTCTGATTAGGCAAGATACTCTGAGAAGAAAGTTAGCTAGCCTTGATCCATCAGTATATACTTGGTCCTGACCATTCATTCTCTATCTTACCACAGGTGAGATCTAATCAAGGATCTTTATGGTCTTTTCCCAGAGATGCACAAGGGCCTTTCCCCACTCAGAGTTGTATTGTTTCTGTCTCATCCTTGTTCATATTCTACTATAAAGAACCCACTTAAAACTGAGTTTTGGATATAAATACTTCTTATTCTTGCAGATGTGCAAGTATTGTAGACTTGGATGCACACCTCTGTCTCTTTAGAGCTGTGAAGTGCCAGCAACAGTAGCCAGACCTCACTAGACTCATTAGGTATCTCATCCAGCAGTTAAAAACAAGTGCTATAATATTTCACGCTTGGTGCGGCTGCTGAGCTGTAGCTGCCTTCCTTAAAAGGCAGACAAAACCCCAAAGGGCCTCTTCATAGGAAGATGGATGAAGAACGTTTTGTTTCTGTTTTGGACTTTTAAGTGTTATTACAACGCTTCAGGTTAGCCTTTTTAGGAAGTTTTTTTGCTAGTTCTTAACTGCTTGTTGTGAAGCTCAGGGTCAGAGATGGAGAGTTAGTCACCAGGGAGTGTATTCATACCGGGGAGTATATTCGCATGAGTAGCCTTTACATCCAAAGGTAGGATGTGCTCTACTCCTTGGGCTGTGATGGTCATCATTAGCATTGATGCTTGTGTCATGTTCAGGGAAGAGCAAGTAAGAGTAGGGTCTAGGATGAATGTTACTCCATCACTTTTTGGTTTGCTCTTATACACCATTTTCTAGCAGTGACTGGAGTCACTGCTGCTCCTGGAGGGCTTTTTTAATGCAACACAGAACAGTGAGAGTTCATCTTACAACTCAAATTCATTTCTCATGGACAGTTTAAATGAGAATTACAGATTTCTAAGTGGTCTTTCTGAAGTTGCGGTTTTGGATTTTTTTTTCCTTTTTGGACATTTTTTTCCTCACTTAAAAACAGTGGGTTTTTTTTAAGTAAAAGTATGCTATTTTCTGCCTTTCTTCCACATTGTGTCATTAAGGCAAATAACTTATTAACTCTTACAAATAGGGTCAGATGTCAGATAATGCACATATATATATATATGTATGTGCGCGTATATACCTGTGTGTGTGTAAAATAAAATCCATCTACAAGTTCTTACCCTCTAAAAACTGATGTTTAGCCAACTTTCCCAAGGCTTGGATTTCATCTTATTGCCAAGTTCTGGCAAGAAGAGTAAGCTTGCAATAAGAGTAAGTATTTTCCAATATTTTCAGTCTTATTTGCCTGCCTTTGGCTACTAGTGGTGGTTTTGTTGTTGTGTTGTTGTTGGTTTTTTGGGAGAGGGATTGTTTTTTGGTTGTGCTTTGTGGGAGATGGCAAATGCCCCTCATTATTCATGCACATGAAGGACTGTAGAAGACATCTGGTGACCAGCATGTTTAACTTTCTCCTGTATGCTTTGGCTTTTCCCAGCAGTCAGCAATTGCAAACTATAACATGTCTGGATGTACTTATACATGTAGTTTCCTCATAGACTTTGCATGTTGTGTTAGTAGGCTGTCACCATTTGTCTTTTTTGTAGCACATTTGCCAGTGCGACATATACCACACCATCTAAATCCAAAAATACAAATTTGTACCCTAAGCATTTTGCTTTAATATAGTCTGCCAGGCTGGGAGCCCAGAACGGAAGACCCAGTGTGAGAGGGAGGGAGAAGGATCCCACAGCTGTGTTTGCAGATGCCGAGCATCTTGTGCTAAGTGCAATTTGACCTGAAGCTGACCTTGAAGCTTATGGGCTGAATAGCCATTAAGAAGAAAATATAAGGAAAACAGACACCTGGGACTCCTATCCATCAGAATTGGAGCAAAAATGATTTTTCAATCAATCTCTTTTCATTACAGCTGTTTAAATGAATGCCCCCTCTTGCTTCACCTTAAATCAAATTATATGAAATGAAAAAACAGGCTACATGGGGCAGTGTCTTTTGGTTTTCTGTTAACGTTCTTGGTCTGTGTTAACCCACACCCTCTTGCCAACAGAGGGCAGAAAAATCTAAAAGTTTTGGTACAAATTTTGATAAATTTAAAGAATGGGGTGGAAGTGGCCAGGCTCTGCTGCACAAAGACAAGTCTCCTGCCGGCTCTCATGAGTACTGTTGTTGTACAGTCACTCACTGGGCAGGTGGAAAATTGAACTTGTTCTTCATGTGACTTAAGGTGCTCTCTTTCTCCCTCCAAGTGCTATGAAGGATTTTACTCCTGCAGAGATTCCAAGGTGGCCTCTTGAAAGCGATGGCAGTTCTCTGGTTTGCTTCATAGAGACTGTGCCTTCAAATTGGCCCTGTAGGATCCCTGAAGGAATTAGTAAGAGAGTGAAGTTGCTACAACCAGATGGGGATTTTTTTTTTTTTCCTCCGTGGAAAAGGTATGTGTATGTGTGAAGGAAGTAATTTTCAAACTTGTTGCTCCTCCTTGGAATTGCAGCCTTTATTTTATTATGAAGAAAAAGGAGGAATAAACACTGTCTGGGTTAAAAGCTGCTTTCCTGCTTCCTTCACTTAAACGTAAATCTTTGAGCATTAGGGCAAGAGCAAATACAGCTAATGAAGCCTTACATGTGAAAAAGACCTTTCTGAAGTAGCAGAGGTGATGACCTTACTTAGCTGTTTCCAGGGGATGAATTTCTCCTAAAGAAATGAAATAGAGTTCTGCAAGCAGTGGTGTAGGATGCTTCTGTAACAAACGCTGTACTGGAGAAAACACTGAGCCTAGAAATTGCCTGTTGTCATGATGGGGGACCCTCAGAACCTCCCCCGCGTTCTCTGCTGGACTTCACCTCAGACTGAATTTGCATTTGAATAAATGCATGGGTTGCATCTGTTGTCACCTTGTTCTAGGTAGTTAATCTGTTGTGTTCTTCCTTCCAGCAAGCCAAACCTTTATTGCACAGCTGTATTTCCTGCCACAGGAGGAAACAAAATAGGATTCCACATAGTGTGGATTTTATACATGCAAGTTTGTTTTATATGTACTACTGTAAGATCTTAGTTCTCTCTTTCCTACCAAATGGAAGAGATTGGAAGTAAATCCTTATMCTCTCCTGGCTACTTTTAGACTGGAAGAAGGGAACACTTCCATGTATACCAAGGCTTAGCTCTGATTTGGCTTTGGATGCAGGCAGCAGATCTGCATGCGCTCTCTGGTGTAGAAATGCCCTTTGTGGGGACATTGCCYGTGTGTGTTTGTGGGCCTTAGCTCTTCTAATGCTGAAGAGAACTGAGCTAAACCGAAGCTCTACTTTCAGGGAACTTTATACTCCCTTGGCACCCCAAAGGTACAAAAATGCCCAATTTCCATTCCCTTTCAATATTTACTGTACCCTTTGCAAACCTCCCCTTGCAGGTGCAGCCCACAGGAAAAGGCACCTGCCCTTGCGCAGCCTGTGTGTTCCACCCAGAAGTGACTGCTCTCGCTCAAAACAAGGAGCTAAACTTTTATGTAAAACGAATGGTGTTCTGCATGCACAAGATAAAATTCTGTGGGGCAAGAGGGGATGGGAACACTCCCCTTCTGTTCATTTAGCCACGACTTAGCACTTGCAGGCAGAGCAGGARCATGGTGAACAGAAGCTGCAGTTTATGGTCTCTTTTATAGGGGTTCAGGAAACCAAATGATGAGAAGCAGACAAAGACAACAGAATTCAACAGCCCAACCATAAAATGAGCTGCAGGGCTTTCTTAAAGTTGTTAGACTGCATTCATCCTTCTTTCTAAGATTTTTTTTTTCTTTTTTAAGTGCACAGCTCCTAAGCTTTAATACAAAGGGAAACATACTCTCTTCGATTTCTAAAGGAGAATGAAAAACACTATTGTCTGTCCCTTGTAAATCTCCTGGATGGGATTTCAGTGTGAAGTATCCCATGAGAGAGAGAGAGGTTGTTCTGAGAATATAAAACATCCATATTGGAGTAATGGAAATAAAAGCTCCTCTTAAGTTTGTGTTGATGTAAATAGACCGTTAGAAGAATTTCTGCTACCCAAAGTGACATGAGCTGTTGCAAGACATCACACATTTTCAGTCATATCACTGTGGTGTCAGGCACGTATGAGAAGTTACAGAACTGGTTTCCTGAGCTTGAGGTAATTTTTAATGAGGTTAAATCTCCCTGGCTATATAGCAATGTGTTTCACTCTCTTATTCAGAAAGCGTACCCAGTATGCTAAGGAAATCCTGCACAGAAAAGAAGGCGCGATAATGCCAGGCGAGTGTTAGGCCTGAGCAGTTGCTGACAGCCATGGTCTGCTAAGGGAAGAAGTAATCCTCAGCTTTTGTGACTTTTTAATGTATAGTAGAGCCCCAGAAAGCTAGGCTGCTCCAGAGGGAGGAACTGGGGAGTCTGGGCAGAAGGCTGTCGTGTGGTTAAGGGGAAGAGAGCTGAGAGACCTTTTCCTACCAACAGCAGAAGTTGCTGTCGCACCTCTTCCAAACCCCGGTAGCAGGGGGAAAGGAAGATCAAACTCACCAGACCTCTCCCGCCGAGCCTAGCCCTGCACGCCAGCCTTGTGTCTTCAGTAGGAGGCATGGATCAGTTCAAACTCCTCATCCGTGGGACAAGATCAGCTTTGCCTACACAGCTGAGAAATATCAAGTGGCTTTTTTTGATTCAGTTTTCCCTTTGCCCAGGGCAGGCCTTTGACTACCTCTGCTTAACTAATCCCCTTTACAATAATCAGAGATCTAAAGGAGTCCTTGGTCTTCAAGAGAGAATTGAAAAAGGCTTCACTATTCAACATCAGGCAAATTTGGTCTGTCTCTGGGTGGGATTGCCCAATTAATCTAAAACATACTGGTTTGGCAATGTTTCTTGACTGCTCGTACTTCTGAATAACATTAGCTTGAAGATCATTTCCTCCCAGCTCTAACCAATCTGCCACTAAGGCACAGCGTGTCATCTTTGTAACAGCACACTGACACTTCACGGATGTTTGAGGATGGGAAAGAGAGAAAATACCGATTCAGCTGAACTTAGGGTCACTTGACTTTCCTGAATATGGCCTCTTTTACCCCCCCCCCCCACTGGAAACTGTAATTCAGGTGGATTTTGTTTATCCAGGTCTTCCCGGTTATCAGTAGTCCTCGTAGATCAGGACTGTTTTTGGCGTGCATTGCTCTGCGTGGCCATGGGCAGCAAGTCCTGCACTTTCAAGGAGTAGTGGATGTATTATGCCTGTGCAACACAGCTTCTCTGGATCCAGCTGGGAGAGCAGGCCCRCTGGGAAGTGCTGGCTAGATGCAGTGCTCATGGCATTGCCAGCTGAGTCTGTGGCTGTGCAGCAGTCCAGTTGACCAAGAGCAGGTTTCTCCAAGGAACTGGACTTTGCCTGTATGGGTCAAACACTGCCTGAGCACCTGCTGCTAGGAGGGGAATCCCAGACAGAAGTCTTGAAGTCCTGCCCCTGTTGGAGTTGGACTAGGGCATGAATATACAAAAATAAGACCAGTGCTGTAAAGGTCACAGGGAGTTGGGGGTTGACTTTAGATCTCATTTGCATGGCTCTGTTGTTAAYGAAAAAGGAATGGCTCCTAGTAAGTGACCATCATTAATTCTGAGGAATCCAAGGGGTGAGCTGAAGCCCTTCCTGCAAGTGCAACAGTGTGCGAGATTTGTACTGATCAAGCTGCAGGTGTTGTAGCAATGTGTCAGGTTTCACAATTAGGAACCTCTTCTAGTTTTTATACTTTTCTTTAAGCCTTTTCCATTCTCCTTCAATAGTGTCCCAGCTCTTCCTCACAGCTGATATTAATCTTGCTGGTCTATTGTTTACGGCTTTGTCTTCTGACCCTTTGTTCTTTGCCTGCCCTGGCTCGGTTCAGCTGAATTGATTTTTTTGTTTTCATTTTGTTTTCAGTTCTTTTGTCTCTGAGGTGCCCTGCACTTGCCTTCCTGCTCCTATCGCACTGCTATAGCTGCTGCTCTCAGGAGCCAGCATTCATGTGTTACTAGGACTTGGCTGCTGGAAACTTTTCTTTGACACAAGGGCACCTGGGTGAAATTCCTCCTCTGCCCCTGCACAGATTGCTCACGTGCTCTGTGTCTGTCTGATGCAAGGTATTATGTACAAGTTTATAGAAGGCATGGCTCCTTGACTTCTGCATCTGACAGAGGGAAGGGCCTAAAACTCATTTGGAGGGCAAGAAGAAGAGGCTTTGATGAAAGTAAACTTCAGCCCTGAAGAATGGCTCTTTAGAGGCTTTCTTTGCTCTTTCAATACAGTCCTGCTGCTTTCGACTCTCAGAGGACTGAGAGGAGGGGTAGCAGGGCACATGCCACTGCCAAAAGGGGACACACATGCTTTACCAGCCCTGCTTAATTTTAGCTAGCAAGAAATGTAGGCACAAATTTCTTTGCTTTGACCCTAATGCTTGAGCAAACTTTTATTAAATACCTTGTATACAGGAAGGAGAGCATGGATCTGGGACAGTGTTAAACAGTGGCATGGCTCCCTTAGAAAGTCACCCTCCCCAGGAAGGTTTATTCTGTAGAGTGACAAATGTGGCCCTTAAGTGACATTTTCGAGACATGCCCTGGAGTGCCGAGTTCAAGGATCAGGTAACTTATTACTTCTCTAGCAAATGATGATGCATTGCCGGTATCCGTGCTCTGATTTGGCAGTTACAGTTTTAGTCTCTGCTGCTGCTAAGTGTAGACGATAGTTAGAGATGGTTTAAAAAATGATTGTTTTGTAATTTTTTTAAATGCTACAGTTTTTCAAAGAGAATGTTTTATTTACTTGAAATATTTTACAAACCCACTTTTATTCTTTGCTCATTTTCTCTTCCTCTCTTTTTTTCTTCTTTTCCTCCCCACCTTTTTTGTCACTGTACCACTGAGGGATGAAAGATGAGGGGGTGAAAAAAGGAGGAAACCATCAAAGAGCAATATCTATTTCAGTACTCAGAGTTAAAAAGGGAGGGGAGAAAAAGTCTGTGGGACTTTTTAGGACAAAAAGCTTTCACTTCAAAAATTTCCAGGCAGTGGTACAGCCTGTAGGCAAATTATTACAAAGCTGGACCCCAACTTTGTCAAACATAAACTAGGTCTTTGGCTGATTACAGACCAGATGTAGTACAAGCAACAACAGCAGGGCAAGTTCTCATTTTCCATGGYTTCCACCTACCCAAAAGGAGCCATTTCTAGCATCAATGAAAAATTTGAGTCCTCGTGCTTATTACACCTCTGCTTCTGTGATGACTTTTTTAGGGCACTAATCTCCATTGTGCCAATCCTCTTACAAACACCAGTGCCTGGTGTCATGACAGCAGTGTGAGAATGGGAGGAKGCTAATTCCCTGGCCTAGAACAAGCCATTTGCCCTCATCTGAGCTTTAACCATCGTCCATCAAATGAGGAAGTCTGTGGCRGAATCAAGAGTGGAGTTGGAAAATGCCATGAGCCAGCCTTCTCCCAAGCACGAWCTTTTCTAAGTTGGGTCTGTCTTCTACTCTGTGTTTTCCTGGGTCAGAACTGTGATTGCACTAGCTCACTGCAGGCAGGTTGCCTGTTCTGTCTTGTGGACAACATCAGGTAGGTGACTGGCACCATCCTCAGTTAACAGACCCCTGCATTGGCTTTGAACTCTTGCACTGTGCGTGTCAGTCTGGGATCTCAGGACCTGATGTGTCCAGTAACACGCTTTCCTTTGCCCTCCCTTCTGAGGTCTGTATCTTTTATGCAGCAAAAGCGGCTGTTTATTAAAGTTAGATATCTTCTTGTAGCAAAGATGTTAAAATTCASTCTGACTATTCAAGGTAGAAGTTAGACAGTCTTGGCTCGTGGTTATATGTGAACTCTGATTTTTTCTCCTCCTCATGGCAATGTTCCTAATGGCCAAGGATATGAGGGAAATAACACCTTGACATTAGCTTATGTGGTCACAGTGCTGCCAGAGTCTAAACCCATTGCTGCAAAGTGCTTGGGGAGAGCTTCTGTCTGAGGGCTTGCCTGCACTTGAGAGTTCATTTGCATTTGAGGCAGGCTGCGAATGTAGAGTGCAGTAGATTATTTCTTGAGCAATTCTTATTCTGGAACAACAGCACCTTATTCCTACTTAGCTTAATATGCTTCAGAGCATCTTTTGCAATAAGGCTGTCTCCAAACAGAATTTCTTTTTTTCTTCTCCTTCTCTTCTAAAACAGCAACAAACCCTCTCCATGCTTAGAGGATCCTTGAAAGTTATATTCTGCTAACTTCCTCTCCTGTGCTCTTTAGATGGAAACATGTACTTTACACCCTCCTGGAGAATTTTACCTYTTTACAAGCAGAGATGTCAGTTGCTTGTGGCTGCACTATTCATGTGAGAACTGTTTGGTCACTCAATATTCCCTCTTCAGTGCTAATTACCATCACCTTTAGGATCTCTAGTGCAGCTCCATTTTCACAGCAAGATTTTCTCTGGAGGGGAGGTGGGGGCTTACAAGATATTGTGCTGCTTAGCAGCCTGGAGCACATCTTTACTGACAGGGGTGGCCCTAATTTTTTTCTGTGGAGCTTGTTCTTGCTGGGATGCATACATTGTAAATAAAAAACAGGTCCATCCCCACTTGTGAGGGGCAGAGCTGAGCAGTTGCAATTTTTTTTTTCCTTTTCTTGCTCACATAGAGACATGTTTTATTTATTTATCTATTTATTTATTTTTTAAGTTTTCCTCTGCTGGAGCCCAGTAGAAGTAGCTACCCAAAAGTCCCCTCCAGCAGCACTGGAAGCAACTTCCAGATACACAACTTTCATCTCAAATTCAAGGGTAGAATATTCAGATGCAGCCAGCATTTTCTTGGCTATCGGATCTTCCCAGAGGATTAGGTTTTTGTTTAATGAATCATTCCTTGTCTTTCTTATCCAGTCTGGTCAGCTCATGAGTCACACAGAAGTAGTCCAGGTGTTGCATATAGTCCCTGCTTTCATTGTCTTCCAAGACTGAAGTCTCTGACTTTGCTGTGCAAATGGACTTCTATGTTTCATTTCAGTTTTGACTGTTCTTTGAGGATGATCAGAGCCACTCAGCCTCCACCACCAACTTGTATCCAGGGGAAATGGATGTAGAGCTACTTTTCTCTCGAATGCTGTTTGTTTTACTCATGTGGTGCTTTTGGATGTCTTTTTGAGGTGCAAACCCTGAGCAGACAGAGAGCTCACACTAGCTTCAGGGAGAAGGTGGCCACCTCTGGGGTAGAACAAGACAGCTGACAGCTGAGGTCACCTTTCTTATGACCAGGAGGCAGCTGCAGAGAAGAGTAAAGAAGCTCTTTATTGAATTATAAAGAGCTTTTCTCATTTTCTCAGGTTTGGCATATGATGGTTGTCCATTTTAGAAGTGCCACTTTAACAGGTAACACCAGCACTGCATAATGCATATGGGCTTTGCTGTGCCCCGCTTTACTCCAGGAGGCTTACAAGTGACTTTGAGTGGGAAGAGGTGAGCTGGGCTGCCTTACACCTATTTAGTTGATTTGAATGGAAGGATAGAAAAATCCTATAAAAGTGAAGCGGTATAAACTGCAAACCTAGTAAAGTAGAAATCAATGAAGCAGTCAAAAGGTGCCATTATAGCTGGCTCAGTGTAAGTTTTCACATATCAACAGTAACAGAAAGCGACTGCTTTGCTTGTCCCCATAGGGGGAATGAGGGCAAATAATTGTACGGGTTTTTTATAGGAGCAGGCTGTCAGCTGCAACTGTGAGGAGCTGGGGAAGATAGGAGTGCAGCATCTTTGTACATGAGTGGCAAAGTACCAGCCCTAGTAGAGGGTAGCACCTGGGGTTCACTTCTGAGGGGTGCATGACCTGGTATATGCGCTAGCTCCTCTTATCAGTTGAGTGGGCTAAACTTCTGAGCTAGAGCACATGAACATGCAATGTGGGCTTCTCCATGAGTTCTTGTCAGTTCAGATTCCCAGGTCATTCTGAGTCCCCCATGTGTATCCTCTTAAGAGGGGCCCAGAGTGTTTGGGTACCAAAGGGCAAAAAGGGCACCTTCTTCCCTGCRTGCTCTTTGCTGCTTTCCATGGGTGCATGTGTTCTGCTTGCAACTCTGGATCCCCTAAGGGGTAAACACGTGAAACAGTGTGTACAAGTTTAGGCATGGTGTGTTGGACCAGGAGTTTGTCTTGCCTAGTAAACCACTTGTGATAGTGGCCGATAGCAAGTGACTTATTAAAGATCAAGGCAAGGAAATGGAGATGCTCCCCAGTATTCTCTTGCAGCATGCTATGGCTGAAGAAAACTGGAACGGATCATTTTGAATGACTGACCTTCTGCAGTGTGCCTCAGGTCTCTGTATCACACGGCTTTGTGTGCCTGCTTGGTTCATGCTATTGCTCCTGGGTCTATGCTTGACTGAGCAATGCATTTGCAGATGTTGGAAACCATTTTTAGAATGTGTTTAAAAATACATATTTTTCATTTCTTTCCTGGCATTATTTATGCAATGCCTTTTTTCTTTTTCATTGTATATTAGATTTTCATATGTAAATGTATTCTCTGTCTCCTTCCAGAGAAATCTACCTTTTGCYTTCTTGGTTTATAGCACGTATTTTGCTTTGGCTGATCCACCCATCTTAAGACTTTCAGTAGCTCTTACTACTACTACAGTTAATGCTTTAAGATTCAAAGAGCACAGTCTGGCTGCTTGTTTGTGCTTACTGAATATGCAAAATTGCACTATATGACAAGCCCCAGAGGGAGGTATTAGGTAAAACTAGTCCATCCTTCCGTTTCTGCTGCCCACCTTTGTTAAACAGAGCACACTGAGACCCCCAAAGATTCCTGGTCCTCAGAGAAAGGCACTGCTGCCGAGCATTGAAAAGATAACTTTGGACACTGAGGGAGCTCAGAGTTCCTGGTGAGATGATTCGGCAAAAGGCCTGAAAGGGGAAGCGTCATTGTCTTTGGCTGTTTCTTGCAGTCCAGCAACTTTTAGTGGTTTCCGAAATAGAAAAAAGTCTGCCCAGTGCCCTCTGCGTCTGTAAGAGAGGGCTGTTTTTTTTTTCCCCTTTATACCATTTCTAAAGCTGTGCTGGGAATCTTTTTTGTGGTGCAGGCATGTCCTTTGCACCTATGGTGCCATCTCYTTGCTGGTCCTGGAAGCATCTCTGACCTCCACAAGTCCAGTTGCATGGAGGGGAAGAGAACAGACTTCTTCCACCCCTTGGTGAGCTCAGTCTGATCCTGGGTGGAGCAGCAATATGATAGTAACCTAGATTCTTTCTTCCTGCAAGACCCTCAGCTTTGAATAGAAAACTGAGGAGTGAAGTGATTTGTTGTTGTTGTTTTCTTCCTCTTTGCTAGTGCTGTGCACTCCCGTTCAGGGCYACAGTGAAAAGACTGATGTTTTGTTAGTTGATAAATATAGTAGGAAACAACACAAGGATGCCCGAGTTAATTTTGCCAAAGAACATGCCTACTTAATTCAGATTCATGTACTCAGGATCCTTCTACGTGTGTGTGGTTTTTTTCCTTTCCCTTGCCATCAAGCCACGTTTCTGGGTTGTGACCCTCTTGTCTTACACATCGAGGAAGGCAGGATCTGCTGTGTATTTGTGTTCAATTCTAAGGCTTAAATTTTAGCTGTATTTAACATTAGTTAATTCTCTAAAAATTGAGGGCYATAACCCAGCATTTTTTTTAATTTTTTTTTTTTTTAAGTGCTGTCTGGAGGACTTGCACTCATGGGAAAGACAGAGTTTGAATAATAATGACCAAACACGYCATCTTCTGAAGCAACATCTTTAGAATGATTCTGCTAAATCCCAAGTAATTCATTAATAAATGGAGATCATCTGATCCCTGCAGTGTTTCCCCAGGAGCCCTTTTGTTTTTTCCTGGGAGGAAAAGAGAGACATCATCCAGGGGGTGTTGGTAGAATCATTCTGATGCAAAGAGAACTCCAAGCTCCTTACAGCATATTAGGAAAATTAAAGAAAACAAAGCCAACCAACAAAGCCACCCACTCAGTCTGTGCTGTGCACTGAATTTATGAACCCTTCGGGCAATCCTGCAGCAGCTGTATGCTCCTGCCGATWCGTCCTTTCTTTGACAGCCTGACACGTTCTTTCAAGTCAATTCCACAGCTCTTTGCTGTTGCGCCAGTTCTACTGGAGAATTTTATGACTGCCCTCAGGGTGTGGGGGAGATTAGTTTGTAGTTAAGCAAGCCACATCAGCCATCAGGGTAATTAAGTGGCTGAGGTATGGGTTTATCACTGCAGAGGTCAGGAAGGAATCTGCTCCTCTATGTTCAATCCTGCACTTCGTACTAGGCAATGCAGCCTGGCCTCACTCTACTCCCCTACCCCGCTCTAATTTTTTGAAGTTAGTGGGGATCCCATTGCTGTAAGGAAGAGGGGAGTTGCATGCCATGAAATAATGGGAGAGATTAACCTGATGTACCACCTGCACTCACAGTGAGTACTGAGTGCTGCTGGAGAAAGCATAGGACTCCTGTGTGCCCAGGGGCAGTGGGATGAGGTGAATGGTGCCACTGACATCCTGCCATTTGTCTAATTGAGCGTGCCAGCAGCCTGCTGCTGCCATGAACCTCCAAGTTTGTAGTTGTTGGGAATATGTCTTTTTCCTGGTTCCATGTCTTTTCTAAAGCCTGAAAAGACCCATAACACAAAATAAATTGCATTAAAATGGRTCCTGAGGCCATAATTTGCCAGTTCAAACAAATGAGTTAAAGATTCAAACTATTAAGTTCCAGGGTCTCTGTTAAAAAAACTGCCAAAGCRTCAGAGGGCAAATCTTGGGGTATGAAAGAAGACTGTTTTATCAGAACAAC
Organism: Apteryx rowi; assembly: GCF_003343035.1. Lineage (NCBI taxonomy): Eukaryota > Metazoa > Chordata > Aves > Apterygiformes > Apterygidae > Apteryx > Apteryx rowi. The sequence continues at coordinate 2,893,234 of NW_020450982.1, forward strand.
ATTACATAAATATGACCTAGAGGACAGCAGTGTTTTGTAATAAGATGGTTCTTGCAGTCTTGTCTCATCATCTCCTAAGTTGTGTTTACTGATTTTATTTTCCAGACAGGACCAGGTGCTGGTAAAAGTAAAGTATCTGGAGAGCTTTCAAAGTAGGAACTAAACTTGCTCTACCAAAATGAAAATGAAAACTTCAACAGATAAAACTTAAATGCTAYCTTTTACCCTCCCARGGTGATCCTGTGAGGTGCTGAGTACCACCTACAGTTTGTGGAACACACTTAGTGCTTCTTGATTTTCTTTTTTTTTTTTTTTTTTGAAAGAAAAAGAGACAGTAGAGCTGAGAGTACTCAAGCCTGCAGTTCTGAAGTGGCCAGCGATTCTGGTTGTCTCCATTACCTCAAAGTTTTCCATCTTGGCCTCTGCAGACCTGGTTTTTAGAAAGTGCTAATGTTTGGGATAGGGAGGAAGGGAAAGGGCCGTCAATGGCATAGATCTCCTCTAGTGGCAACTGGGTAAGATTAGAAAAGTTTCAGAGTTTGTTCAGTACCTAGCAAACATTTTTTTTCTTGCCACGTTTCCAAGTGCAGCCAGCACCAGTGGGCTTGACGAGTTTGTTTGAAAAATCCATCTGCTGGTTTTGGCCCCAAAGATGCTAGCTTTGCTGCCCTGCAAATCTGGCTGTTGCTATCTGAAGTTGAACAYGGTAAAATAGCAGACTCTTGTAGCAACCTGCCAGAAACCAGCAGAGCTAGAGACCAAGATCAGGCATTCTGGCTCATGCATCCTGGACACTGGAAATGCCAAGTTTAATTACGTTTTACTGGCAATATATACATATATGTATCTTTTCAGTACTAAATCAGGATATTGTACTCCGGCCCAAGATCAGCAGTCAGTCACAAATCCTCCAAAGCAGATGTGAATTTGCTTATGAGGGAAGAATCACAGCTCRTAAAAATACATAGGAAATCCCAAACACTCATCACTTACCAACTTTTTGCACTGAATTGATTCTACTTTGCTATTGCCAATTTGTGTCTGACTCAGTTCCACCCGTATCCATTTCTCTGCATGATCTTCTGCTTGAAACACGTCCAGAGCACCAAGGTTTGGGATGTGGCTGGAACTCTGGAGTTTTGATGTGATGTTTGCATGGCCTAAATGTAGACACCTAGCAAAAAGAGTGGGATAGTCAATGCACACTGAAATTAGGTGGTATGAGGGTGCCGCCTTTGTGTGAAAACAAATCATATCAGTGTGCATGCTTGCATCTCTTTCAAGTAAGTAAAAAATTCATAGGGCATTTCCCATCCTGGTCTGTCCCATTCATTTTTAATCAAGGGACCCCACTGAAGTGGGCAAGAAAGTCTGGCTAGTGGCATCGTACGGTTCATTGTATTACCCAGTGGTCTCAGGATGTTTCACTATGGCAGGATGTCCCCAAATCTGCCTTGAACTTGCAAACTTGCAATCTTGATGTCATATGGCACTGTAATGGCAAAAATGTCCTCTGTATCCATATAATGGTGTGAGAAGGTTTTTTTTTTTGTTTTTTTTTGTTTTAGAAAACCTTTTTGACTGTTCTGGAAAGCAGCTAAAATATGTGGGTTCCAGCATAACCTGAGTCTTGTTTAATTGTAGAGCTGCGAAATAGTAATGCAATTGCTACTCACTGTCTTCACTATGATCTGCTGATCTTCAGACGTGCCTGCCACTCAGCTGTGATCTTCCAGTAGAGATTTCTGTCCCTGCAGTTAGAGTACTGCGTGCAATGGGCTTCRAGGGAGTGCAAACCTGGAGTAGGGGTGGAGGTGAGGTGTTGGCATGCTCTGACTCAGGTCAGTCACTGGCAGAGCAKTATTTCTCTCTTTTGCTGACAGAACCCGTTTGGGAGGCTCTTGACTATCACCACCTCTCGCTTCCTTCAGACGGTTTAGTGTTTCAGCCACACTGAATGGTATATTATTATTTGTGGGACACCATGCTAAGTGAGGGAGAGAGGGAGGGAGAGGTCAGAAACAATTTTTTAACGTTCTTTAAATCAATTACTGGYGGTGCTTACCAAGCACATTAAAACTCAAGTTAAAATCCATAGTGCCTTGCTCTGCCATTTTAAGCATTTGTTGCTAGTCATTATCAATTCCTTTGCATGCAGCCTGTACAACAGAAGCACGGTTTACTCTGGAGCTGACATTAGCACTGTTTCACTGGGCTGGCAAAATGCAGTGAGCTAGTGCGTTCCCAGGGAGACTGGCTGTTTTCCATTTATTTCACTGCTCTGGAAACAGGCCTAGCTGTAATGGCCTAACGTATCTTAAAACAGGGAAATTACTAATTCAAGTCAGTGAGCATATTTTCATTTTAAAAGAGTAACAAATTAAATAAACTCCCTGCATTTTGCATTTGAGACCTCAGTGTTTCATCTGCTGTAATCTAATTCACCCATTCATTTCCTGCACATTCATTTTATCCCATTATTTGAGATTTCCTTTGCTTTTAATCCTGTGTTTTGAAGAGACATAGAGTTACATCAGAGAATAGATGAGAGAGAAATGGTAAATAAAAGAAAAAATATGCCATAATATAGCTTGATGTTCTCCTAATCAATCTGCTTATCACAGCTGAATCCTTGAAGTCAGGCAAGCAACTCTTTTGTCTCTTGTTGATTAGAACTTCTTTAAAAATAGGTGAGATGGGGCCAAATGTACAAGTCTACCAGGGACTTAACTATTGTTATGGGTTTTACGATAGCAGTGATGGTTGCTGATGAAAAACAACTCTGAGATGATCCCAGTCACCTAAAGCTTCTTGGGGTGCTTTTAACCAACTGCGCTTAAGCAATGTGATCTTATTTAAAACTGAAGTGTTTACTTGTCTAGTTGGGGACAAACTGTTCCACAGTCAGAAAAGCCCCATCATTCCAAGAGGGCTGATCAACTGTTCTCTATGAATTAGATGAACCTTAATCAGGAATGCGTCTGGTTCACCTATCAAGTGCTTCCTAACACCTGTCTCACCTGCCCACGTTGGCTCCTGTCTTGCCATGGGTAATTACATTTTTCAGCAGGTTGTTTCCCTTGAGAGCTTCATGCCCATTGGAACCATTGGGAAACATTGGCAACTTCTCTGTATTTTCTAAGAACTTAATTGTTTTTCATCGTGTGGCACCCTCAGGTCTGTGCAGGCCCCCTCTGAACCTGTCCTGGGGGAAGGTTGAATGAAATTTTGAGCATCAGCCTAGAGGAAGCATGAGGCCTAGGGACCGCACTAAAAGGTAGATTCTGATGAGTGCTTACTAATGCCTTTGTGTGTTGTATTGCATCCTTCTCTCTGCCTAAGAATTTCTCTTGCATTTTTGTGTGTACTGAGAATGGCTCTAGAGGGAGTTAATGAAAAATAGCTTGTGTGCTGGATCTTCCCATCCTTGTTTAAGTGCAGTAACTACTCAGAGAGAGATACGCATGCAAATATACATCAGGATTGGCAACTGGAAACTTAAAACTGATAACTGAGGTACTTCAGGCAATGAATTCCCCTTCCCATAACACTGTAACAAGCATGTCTGTCCCTGTTGCAAGTGCATTGGCTAAAACTACTCTAGGAATGAGTTTGGCCTCTCCTCATTTAAGAATTGGAAAAGTGTTTTCTCTACCCATTTAGTAATGCAAGAGAAGAGATAACATAAAGAATTGAGGTTTTCCTTCAGTTTGTATTTGCAACACCATGTAGATTTTTTGTTTTGAAAAATAAATAAACAGTTTTGCAGCACTCCTGTTAATCCATATTAGTTTCATAACTCTGATGAAATAAACTTTACTTTCCCATGGATCCAAGGGAGAAGCACCTCTGGAAAGATCAGGAAACCAATTAATAAAGCATTACCTTCCATAACTATAGATTCCTTCTGTACTAATGTTAGGATAAGCCCCCCAAAACCCACCACATTTCTAAAAAGTGTAAGTTGAGTTTGGCAGTCTGCTTTTAGGCATTAAGAGGAGGAGCAGCGCGATTAGAAGGAGTGGAGTCAGCCTCTGCAACAATCCTGTGCTTATGGATCACTCCATGTGATGATCCTTTGTAGGGATAATTTCAGTGACAGCAGGATGCTAGATCATGTCAATAGCCCTGCTGTGAGTCAGCTCTGCTCATTTATCACCATTTGCCTTTTTTTTTTTTTTTTTTTGCTGCTGTTGAATATTGGAAACACTTCAGAATAAGACATTATTGGATTGTTTCTGTCTATTGGCCTGTGCTGGAGGCTGTGCTGAAACCACAGATACATGGTCTTCAGAGACCACACTCCTATGGTATTGCTGTGACCTGTGGTGAGTTGGGTTCAAGTTGAGTATGACACCTTTCCCACCATCCTGGAGTGGAGAAGTGTCCTTCATCTGTCATATTTGTTCCTGCAGTCCCAAGAAAAATGCCAAGGCCTGAATAGAAAAGGGAATCTCTGCCCAAAGAGAGCTGCTTTCCTTTATAACCATATGGTGGCACAGCAGGGTCTTTCTGCTGTTTCTGCTGTATTTCTGCTGTGGAGATAGGGCCAAGCAGCTACAATTTTCTATTATTTGGTATGTTTTCACCATAACATTATAAAAACCTCCCAAAAGAAGCCCAACCCTTCAAATTTTTGCTTCCCCCCTTTCAGCAAACCTGTAAGTATAGTGTCTTTCTTATTGATTTCGGTGTCCTTTAACAGGACATTTCAGTAGTTTTCGTACAGGCATGAGTATTCAGGACCCCTTTTGTGTTTGTTTTCCAAAGAAGATCACCTCTTTGTGGTTAATGCTTAATTGTTACATTCTTTAACCTACAGGCTATGGTGAGCTTAGTGCAGGAGACCAGCAGCTATTCAGTGTTAGGAAATGGCTCTGAAAATATAAATCACTTCTTCTTTCTTGGCGTATACTAGACACAGTCCAGGATATGTTTGCATTAGCAGTTGCCATATTGCATTAGGATCTGTGGTGATTAGATTTTCAGTAATAGGAACAGGGAAAATGTATTATATAGTTATATAATTAAACATATTGTCAGACTCAGAGTGAAAGGATGTGGTGAGGGAGAAACAGAGAATAAGACAGGCTTTGCTTATGGAAGGATCAAACACGGAGGAAGGTCATCTTAGAGATGGCAGGAAGTTTAAACAGAGTTTAAAGGTGTTGTTTCAGGAAACAGCCAGACAGAGCAGTGGAAATTATGTGAGCAGAGAAGTTTGGACATGTTGTAGAAGAGGGAGTGATCAACTTGCTCACGAAGCACCAGCAGATACTTTGAGCAGATTAAGGGCAGGGAGGTGCCCTAGGAACTGCCATTGGAATAGCTATGAGGCTCTGAGTTACTGAGCTGCAGAAGGCAAGAGAAGTTAGAGAAAGTGTGTTTGGCCTTGAGAAAGAATAACGACAGAGAAGTGACTCTGAGTAGTGGAGACTTGGTCCTGATTCAGCACAGTTTCGGTGAATCTCTATTTACCAAGAAGGACTGGTAAAAGATCTACTGCTAAATTTTTTGACCCGTTATACTGTGTATCTAGCTGCCTACTGTTGTTTTCCCTTTCCCGTGTTTTCAGTTCTTTCTTTCCTTTCCCTAACAACAATTATGAAAAGCTCCTTGAAGTTAATGTAAAGACTCCAGTTGATTTTTAGTGGACTAGGGATAAGCCTCTTCTTACGTCATGGCTGAATGCTGATTTCTGAGCTGTTCCGGTTTCAGGCAGCATCTATAATTGCATGTTGTTATTTGAAAAATAATGATTTTAATTACTTTCCAGAAAGGATGATACCCAAAATAATCTATATTGTTTTGCTTCTTTTAATTGGGAAACTTTTCCACACTGTAATGTGTCTGAGTAGGCCCATTTCATTGTGTTCTCCATTTTATTTTAAAATCACTTGAAGAGCCAATACTTGGTCATTGGACTATTTTCCTTGCCCTTTAGCCATAGAGATTTGTTTTTAAATAATACTTGCCTTATTTTTCATAGCTGATGTGACTGATTCAGATTGGATTATTTCATTTGACCCAAACTGGGGCTGTGGTTCGAAGATCCAACCAATCTGTGGGCAGCCCTTTTTTTCTGTAATAGCAGACTAATTGGCAGACCAATTAATCTGCTCATCTGTGAAGAGAAAATTTATAGCAATAAGTAGTTCTATTTCCAGAAGTCATTCTCTAAAGTAACATTACAGTGGCCTTGTTTACTTCATGCCCTGCAACACGATCCAGTGCTTCAACAGTAGCACAGGTCAATTAGTGGACAAATTAAGCAATTATTAGCCACTAACAAGGGTGACTGGCATCATTACCCTTCCTGTTTACCAGCAAACTGTTATTTTAATGCAAAGATCAACAAATAAATTAGGGCATCTGTTGTATTGCCATGTCTGCCTTGAAGTAAATGATATTAAATGGGCTTTGGTTGCTGCCAAATTCTTAACCCCGGCCTAATGAGATACACTGATATGTCTCTTGCTGATTATAGAAGCAGTAAAATTTAGTTTGTATTGATTTATTAACAGGAGGACCAAGTTCCCTAGGATGGTATTTTTTAATAGTCTGATATCCATCCTTTTATTTTAAATGTTATTGATCCAGAGACCATTGAGTTCCTCTGATAGACAAAGCTGTATGCTAATTATATTGATTATTTTGATGCTTACAATAATTTTATGGTGAGGCGTGTGTACATAGATGTGCGTTTTCATTCGATGCTTCTCTTGTGCTCTTTGGAACTGCTTTTACTTCCAGGTTAGACTTAGTTATTTTAACTCTTGCTTCATATATTTATCATGGGGTAAGACCCATTCCATTTTAAGTAACTGTCTCCTAAATAAGAAAATAAAGTAAATCGCTTAGGACTGGGTGAACTTAACTGCAGTACCTTCTAATAGATCATGGTACATCAGGAGATGCTGGCTCTATTTTGCTTTTAACCTAATGAGCGTCCAAGGTCAGTCCCTTCATTTCAGTCTGGTGCAACAGTGAATTGTGCAGGGCAGAGACTCACCCATTACACGTTTATGCAGCGCCTTTCACATTATGTCAGGTTCTTGGTTGGGAAATAATAATTTCTCGTGTGAAACTGGAAACTGCTGGTAAGATGCCTTTGCCAAGCTCTGTGAGTGAGGTTGCATCGATAACAGGAGCAAAATGAGCAGGACCTTCACAAGCCTCTTGCCCAACACCGGCAGTGAAAGAACAAAGCTMTGACACATCGGGCTCTTGAGTTACCTCCTGAATGAAAAGCAGTCAAGTTACCCCCGAGGTGCTGGTGGCCCTCCCTGCTGCAGGTGCCTGCTCTGGGCACCACCAGGTCTCCTGGCAAGCCTCTTCCATCAAGGTCTGTGGTTAAGCTATGATATTTTTTCAAATTATCAGAGCACGCAATACAATGTTTTATGCCAATTGTATTGTGGCTGCTGGATGGATGATACCTGGTCTGGGATAAAGTACAAAGCTGGACAAAGTTAACTCTTTCACATCTTCTAGGAAACCTGAATTGCTGTGGTGTTTTGAGTCTTGTCACAAGTTCCTTAAAACCAAAAGCAGCGTACTGCCTCAGGGAGCTATGGCCTCGGTGCAGGATTGTATTGCTCTAAGTAGTTGTGAGCCCTCCAGGTGTGCTTACTGTGGATTATGTTTTAGACACTGCCAGAAAACAGTCAGAGCAGCAGTTTAACATAGCTAAGCCTTTCATGTTTGCATACAGTTAGTAAACCTGGTTATTGGGGATCCAACTGTGTCCCTGTCGTTTCTTCTTGTTCTTGCTGTTGTATAATGAACAAAAGACACACCACCAGCCAAAAAGCAGATCGATGTTCAGCTTCCTTCGTTGCGAGGAGGTAATTGCAGAAACATTTCCCGAGCAATATAATTATGTATATGCTAATTTGCCTCTGAAATTCAGGTTTAGCCTCTTTTCAAGTGGAAGACCTGGTTACAGAAAGGGACTTATTTCTCTTCAGGATTAGTCACTAACAGATGAAAAAAAATTGCTGATGTTTAGAGTCAATTATACCTTGATCATCTTAGACATTTTAGAAGCCTTATTTTTTCCCCATGTGCCTCAGTAAATTAGATTTCACTCCAACAGCAGCATAGGTTCAAATTTATTAGTATTTGAAATACAAAATTGGGCCTTAGGAAATAGGCCAAATGCAGGAGCTGTACAGAATGTGAGATTTTGGGCCCATCTTTAATGTATCTTTCAGCCAAGCTAAAACCAAGTGTGTTTAACCTGGCATGTACCTGGTTTTTAGTTTGTTTGTTTTTAAAGATTTTGACTGCATTGTAAAAATAATCAGGTTTGAAGTCAGCTCTTTAGCCTGTTCCATCTTTTCTGTGCTGAGTTATTGCTTGTTATATATATTCCCTAGGGCTTTGCCCTGTCCAGTGTTAAATGTTTCTGATGACGGGGTTCCACTCTTCCCCTGGAGAGACAATTCCTCAGTCTAATAAAGCTTGCCATTAGTGAAATTTTACTGATGATCAGCCTTAATTTTTCTCTGCTTAATTTTATCCTGTTACTGGAGAGTAGTGATTGATTTATTCTGGGAAAATTCGGTAAATGGTTCCTGCTTCACAGGATGGACATTACAATAAATAGCAAATTGTCATGACCTATCTGTGGGTGTCCTGAGATTACACAGGAACTCAGTTTATCTCGACATTCATTCCCTGGAAGCTATTTCTGTTAGTATCAACTCAGTGGAGGAATAAGCAATGACTCTAACTGCCAGCCTGCCTGCCTACTGCCCCGGCAGCAGCCTTGGAGCAAGGAGATGTTCAGGAGCTCCTGAGCACAGGGCCCAGAGGCAGGAGCCCCTCGGGACCCCGGTGCTGGCGGTGACCTGAGGAAAGGCACTTAGGATCTGGCTTCCCTGTCCTTTGCCTTGTTTCTCATTAAGGGAGCTGCACTGCTTGAAGTGGAGTTACTCTTGGGTTTTATGGGTATACAGCAAGTGAAGAATCTGATCTTATCCATTCTGGACGATCAGTCCCACAGTTTTCCTGTGCCTGGTACAGAGTTGGTGTAACTCTCCCAGTTAGTGGGGCTGTTTGTGCCTGTTTACGTATGTGGATGATCTGATCTCTCTGTTCACGTGTTGAGGGGAGATCCAGATACATGCTCGAATGCATTTGAGGTGCCTCAGCTCGACAAATCGCCACTCATGAGCTGGGCTACAGTATGTGCCCGTGTATGCGTGCTTGATATGTCAGGTGCAAGGTTTAAGTTAATACTTTTTACTTCACCACTGGGCCAGTTAAGAGGAAACATGGTTTGTTATTGTGGCTCAGCTGATGAGCAGTAACTTGTCCCTCTGTGGTAACTTGACTGTGTTTGATAATGTGGCAATACTTCACTTGCATTATCAGGGTGGACTAAGGTTATTTATCCTTAAGGTTATTATTTGTGGAGTTTTCAGAAGGTGACTACTGATATGTGACTGGAAATTGCTGGTTTTGTTGGAAGCAGGAGCAGGAACCAAGAGGAATGATCATTTAATCTTTCATATGTGAAACTTCAAAGATACCTGGTGATTGTGGTTGGCACTTTCAAATTCTTTTTTTGTTTCTTTCAGGTATAATTGATTTCCTTGTGAGCCAGCATCCTATTGCGAAAGTACTGAGAGATCACTTGGTCTTCAAGATTGCACCCATGCTCAATCCTGATGGAGTATACCTAGGAAATTACAGGTATGGTGTGTAATGCTGAATCTGCATATCATTATAGCTGCCTTATGTCCCTTGCATTGTTTTGCACCAAACCTTATATGGTTTGTTTCGATTAATTCCTCCTAAGTTGGAGGTTCTTATGTGGCTGTAAACTTCCTGAAATTCCCCTCAAGCAAGTGGGCTCATGGCAAATTTACTTGCTTCGGGAGGTAGAGAGCAACTCTCCCTCTGATATACCAGGATATCTGTTGTGCAGTCCTCCTTAGGTGTGGGAGCCAAAGCCAGCTTAAGTTAGACCTTAGCTGTGTTTTATAAATACATTCATTATGCTGCTCATCAGCCTCTATGTAAATGTGTCAGTCAATCACAGTTCCCTTCAACTACCCAGATCATCCATTAAAGTCACAGATTTCAGTCTATTATTGTACTGTAATAGATAGTGATACATGGAATGGAATAATCATGCTACCCTATGCTAATTTTGCTTCATTTTAGTATTTGAATTACTACTTTACCTCCTCCTCTGTTGAGAATGTATTCAGATAATCTTTTGTTTTCCCTAAAATTGTTTGCTCTTAATGCATTTATTTACAAAATAGATGTGCTGCTGGAGGTGATAATGAAAAGCAGTTGATTAGTTGATGATTTGTTTGTGGGGGCAATTACATCTATCACATAGTTGTGTGGAGAAGCCCCTGAGAAATGTAATATACTGTATGCGATTTTGCTTACAGCGCAGGACTAAATAACACAATACACTCTGTAGCCAGGCTACCTTGAGCTTTGATCTAATTAGGTATTGCATTGCTAAGCAGAATAAGACCAGGCTATTGTGTGGTTGGGGAGACAGCTGAGGAAGAAGCTAGAAGTTGCAGAAAATGATGCTGCTAGCTCTGTTCTTTATTTTGATGTGTGCTGCTTAGCCCTCCTGGGCTATGCTGCTTGCTAAACACAAATAGTAGGGAGTTGTCGGGGTGATTTCATAGTCTTTATATAGTTTTATATGTGAAACTTCCAAAGACACATGGYCTCTCTTCAGCTACACTGATACTTCCTCAACTCTTGGCTGATCTGAAGATGTAGAACAGTATTGCAGTAGTGGCATCAGACATCACTAGAAATTTACTGTAATGGTTATGCCACCTTCCAGGAATAGAGCCCTAAAAATGGTTCTAGTATCTGGTGCTATATTGCTTTACTCCATTCCAGGGACATTGCATTTAGGGAACTCCAGCTGTAATTAAGTAGCTATCTTTTCCCTCCATAAATTCACCTGCCCTGTAGGTTTTCTCCCTGGACTATTATTTATACCCTTTGAGGTGCATACAGCTTTACAGACATGCATATGGGTCATAATTTGGAAAGTCTTTTGAGAACCCAGGTATTATGAAAGGGCATGTGAATTCCATTTGGAATTGCTGAGCTTGATGGTATATTATTGTTTTAGCCTTTCATGATGTGCAGAATTTTCAACTCTCCTGAACTAAAAGGACTTTTAATGAGGTAGTTGGAAAAGCATTTGATTTGCTTGCAATTCTTCACTTTATTTACAAAAGGCCTAATGTAACTAATAACTTAAAAATGAGGGTAATAAGCAAAATGCTACCTATTATCTTGAGAAGAATATTAAAAAGCCTAGTAATGTGCTGGCATTGTAGTTAACTAGTGCTGAGTGAATAATTTACAGCAAACACTTTATTTCCTGCTCATAGAAAATCCACAAGCACATCACAATTTATTTGCTTGAATTTACTGGATGAATTTAAAGAAAAATCTCCAAGGATCAATTGCTAGTATTTGAAATTTTAGCTCTGATACTTCCCTGTGATTGGCTAGATGAGTCTATCTCATCTCTTTTGGTTCTTTGTTCAGATTAGCACATAAGGAGGACTTTCAGGAGAAGTCTTCCATGCATCGTGGTATAATACAGGTCTGCTAGCTGGGGACAATCCTCCCACTATTGCAAACAAGGTCTGTGGTGCTGTATGCAGCAAAAGCAGTTTTAGTCATTTGAACTTCTACTTCCTGTTATCTCCTCTTTTCTCAAAGTAGCAGCTAGTGACTATTTCTTTGGTTCATTGAAGGTTCACATTCAGAGCTATGCAAGCTAAGATAGTGAAATGGGTAATTAAACCTCATGCTTCAGTTTGTAAATTGATCTCCTACCACGGTGAGAGAGACTTTTTTTTTCTTCTTTTTTTTTTTTTAACCCCTCCAGTACACAGCTTTGTACAATTGGCAAAGTATGCTACGGGATGTGCTTTGCTGTCCTCTGAAATCCCAGGCACAGTGGTCACCGTTAAAAGCTTAAAAGTATGTCAGCAGTTTCCATAGAACGGACGGGATATACTAGTTCTTCTGTGCTTAAAATGGGAAGTAACCGCTCATTTATACAGGACCATATGGTAACAGTTGGCTGATGGGATTTTCTTCATCATTATTTTGGGGGATTCGGGCCTCTCAGGGAGGGTGCAGGTCCTGTGCTCTTCTCCGAAATCTTTGTTCCTTTGTTCTYGGTGCTTATGCACTGAGGTTTAGGAGTTTAAGCCAAAACTGCAACAATAATGCCAAGAATTGTCTGTTATCTACAAACTGTTGCTCACTCTCAAGAGAACAGAGTGAATGGGTTGCGACTCTACAGGGACTTTCCTGTGGTGAAATGTTCATAACCAGCAACAAGTGAGTTTAATATCACAGCTATAAAGCACAGGCGCTTGCGGCACAGAAACATCTGTGGGGAGGGTTGTTAATATGTTGCGTACGTTCAGGCTGCTCAGAAAGAAATGGTCGTGGAAATGAACGTCGATGCCCGGTGAATCAGGGTGCTAAACTTAGCTGACGTGTTCAAGTATGTGGAAGAGTTTGTGAGAAGAGTATGGGTGGACTCGTACACTTAGGGATAAAAATGCAGCGTGTCTTAGGTGACTAAAGAGGTGTTTAAGCATTCGCTCTAATGTAGAATGTTTGAGAAGTCTACATACAATTTTAAAAGTCTTTTTGTGAACTAAATTGATAAAAGTCATGATTTGCTTGTAATTTTAGTGCATAAATCTTTTAATAGAAAGTGAACTAACACTCTTCAGTCTCTTATTAGCTATGGCTTATGCACATAAAGTGATAGAGTTGGTGAAATCACCTTTACTGGACTTTATTTGCAGCGAGGTTTCTGACTGACTATTGAGAAATCAGAACATTTAATTTTTGCTTTACCCATTTTCCTGAAAAGGGATGAGAAATGAAAATTCGGGAGCCAAATACACTACAGTAGATCAGAGCAGGCTGGATACAAGTGTCTGAGGGGTTAAGTGCAGAGAAGTGGAGCCCTCAGAGCGCAGAGTTCACCTGCTTTTAGTACAAGCCAAATTTCTGAACGGCTAATGGTGGTGGCTCCCGCTTGCAGCACTGCTTGTTTGCCAGTTTGCGAGCATCGGACCCTTCCGTGGATGTAATTCCTGCATTACACTTTCTTCTTTCAGTTAAAAATAGCCCGCGGTCCTTTTCTTGCCGCACGACTCTATCCAGCTCTTTCTAGCATAGGGGATAATGACAGGGACTTGCTGTTCACTGTGTTCAGGGTTGTAGGATCTCTCCCAAGACAGGAATATGGGCTTGGCTGCTTTCTCCAGTTCTTTAAAGCCAGGTATCACTGTACGTGTAACTCTCTTTACAGTTACAGTGTGTAGAAAATGTCACCCCACATGGGCCGGTGAATTAAATCGCACAGAACGATGCCATCGGTTGCCGTAGCTGAAATGGTGGCTCTTTAGCCTGATCTGCCCTCTGTTGTGGCTGGTAACCCCTCCTCAGCTCTCAGCTGGTTTGAAAGACTCTTTTCTTCTGGGAATTGGGCATGATTTGATTTTTTTTTTTTTTTTTCCTTTATGACAGAACATGGCAGGAGTGAACATATTTGTGAATTCTTCCATAACACTAATACCGCTTTCTTTGATGGATTAAACTGGGAAACAGTTTTAGGAAGTAAAGGAAAAGTAGTGCTGGGAAGGCAGATTTCTTGACTTCTCTCTCTTTCTCTCTCTCTGTTTGTGGTATAGCATAATCATCTTCTGAATCTATTACCATCCCTAGGGAGGTGAGGTTAGACCAAGGAAAAAAAGTGTTCTTGATTTAAAAGTCGCGCATCCCCAGGCTTGGCCTGAACTTTTCTTTATCGAGAGCCTGTTCTTACGCTGGCATTCTGCAAGCTGAATGCTGAAATGTGTCCCTGCAGGCAAGATGACTGTACCAAACCGTCTTAGATTAGTTCCAGTTTGTCAGCCTCACCTTCCGGAGATGAAACCCCATGCTGGCACCAAAAAGAATGTGTTTCTCATCCTGGGCAGCCCTTCAGTGAGGTATCCCAGAAATGCCATAACAAGGCAGTCGAAAATATCCAGACCGTCCTCTAAAGGCTTTGTTGCACAATCCACTAAGGCCCCTTGTTCCTTGGCATTTCTGTGTTGCCTTTGGTTGGTTAGCTGTGGCAGTGTCTGGTGAAAAATGGGAACTGGGAAAGCTTGAAAAACATTGAAAAACTTTAATTCAACCATTAATTTTAGCATTTTATGAAGGAGAAATCTTCATTATTTTTGTTTGTTAATGGTGTTATTTAAAATCTTTTTTTCCTAAGATCCTTTTCTTGAAGAGTCTGAAATACAAATGGAAAACTTGGCTGCAGATTGAATGAAATATTTCAGGTTGATCCTGAGTAGGTTTTTGTGGACTTTATTTTTGTGACTCTAGGAGTAGTCAAAGCGCAGCGTCCATGTTCACATGTAATGTATAAAGGATCTGTTGACAGGAAAAGTATATGTGCTTTGCGCCAAAATTTTGGCTAGAAATCAGAACTATATATTGTAACACTTGGGAGAGCTGATTTTGGGTTTGGTCTTTGTTAATATGGCTTTGGGGGAGATACCTATACCTGGATACATACACACATGAAAATGCACAGTGACTGGATATGCTGTGTAGTTCTTACTATCAGTGGTGGTGCTGTGAGACATGGCTACTCACAGGCATAATGTCATTTGCATAATATCTCTCTTGATTATTTTTCACCTAGTTTTCTGGTAGGGAAGTTTTTTTCTTAGCTTCATTTCATGCATGTGAAATTCCTACAATGCATTGAATTGAAAAACAGAGTATCCATCTCAGATGACAAGATGAAGCTCTCGATGGAGTTTATTTTTCCTAATTAGGCGTTTGTCATTGTGTATTCTATATAACAACGTATAAGTAAACAATCATAGACCTTTTGAATAAATTTATTGGTTTTATTTATGTTACTGGGCATAAAAAAATCTATAATTACCAGGTACAGCCGCAATATAACTGGTATTTAATGACAATTACTTTTTGTTACCATAGAAATGAGTCCAAAGTAGTTACCTATAATTTCTCATTCCCAAACCTCACACATGTTGTATTGCAGTATTACCATAGTAATTGCCTATTAGTCATCATAAAATAAGCAGTTACCCAGAAGATATCAGGATAGTGTGAAATTTCTCATCTCCTTCAAAACTTGCAGCACATGCCGCTTCTCATCTTCCTTCAGTGGGATTTTTGCCTGAGTGATGAAAATGTTGGTGGTACATTAACCCAAGGGAAGAAGGGATGTGATTGAGAGAGAATTATACTCTAAAACTACACAAAGTCACGGAAAGTATGTTCCATCCCCTGAAAATTTAGAACTGCATCTTATTATTGAAAAATAAGGATTTTTCAATCCCATGGAACGGAGATTTGTTCCTTGCCATGACTTTCCTATGATTTTTTTTCTTTTTTTCAAATGTTGTTGTTGCCAGAGCAGGGGCTCTACATCTCGGAGGGACTGTGAGAGCAGCCATTCTGTGTCAGGGCTGGATCCTGTAATCCAGTAGTCGATGGTGCCAAAGGAAGGGTAAGAACAGGAGATGCTTATACGATGCTTCCCCACAAGTAGTCTCCCAGCTTTCAGTGATTTCCCTTTTAGACATTTCCTGAGCTGATGTGGTTTCTCTCTACTTAGTAACATGCAGTGGATTTGTCTTCCTAGTACTTGTCCATTTTCCCTTCGGACAGTAAGCCTTAACATCCTCAGTCCCCTCCGGCATGGGGTTGTATGGGGTGGGAAGCACCACCTACTTCATTTGCTTTGAGCCTGGCTCTCTGCTGGCTTTGAGTCCTGCTCCTCAGTGGCCCCTCTTGCACCTTGTTGGTTTGGACAGCAGGTTATTCGGGGCAGTGAGTCTCTCACTGCCAGTCTAGATGATAGTTGTTATCAGCTGGGGCATGGTGGTTCATTTAGAGGCAGATGATGTTTGGCCTCATGGCTGGGACTGCTGAGAGGGAGGTGGCAGATGGTGACTGCGTGACAGGGACCCCCTGGAGCAGTGACGCTCCTGGTGTTACTCCCTTCTCCTCCCTGCCCCTTTCCCATTTCCGCAGTAGCCAAGGTGGCTTTCCAAGGCTCTTTTGATGACCCATTTGGTTAAAAACATGACTGCGGCCAAGAGAACACGCTGATAACAAGGGAGAAAGCAACCAGGAGGAAAGCTGCAATAATGTGGGAACTGGTGATTTCCTTGTACCCCCATCTCTTACATCGTGGCGAGGGGAGAGGATGGGGCATGGCTGGGGCTCTCTCCTCCCCCAGCTCTTAGCTGGCACTGAGGACAGTTCAGGAGTTTTTTGTGCTGTCTTCCTCCTGCGTCATGTGTGCGTTTGTTGCAAATCTTCCAGCTCATGCAGTGGGCAGGATTGGGGCCCTTGAAAGCCAAGTCCACGATGGATTCGTAGTTGTGACACAGGCGCACCCTGGGAAAGGAGCAGGGAGGCAAATGAGCAGCAGTGGTTTTCTCTGGCCCTGACTTCCATCTGGCTTGTGGCATAGCTGTTCCTTTCCTGCTTGGAAGTTTTCTTTCCATTGCTGCTTTTATTGCCCATTGAATGCTGTGATCTTAAGACATTTACAGTGGTTGCTGTTTTGCTCACCATTACGTAAAAAAAGCTTCCTTGTTAAAAAAATAAAAAATAAAAAGTTGTCATCCTTTATCTTAAAACAAATACTAGGCTTGCAAAAGGGTTCCTATCTACTGCCATTGAAAATGCTCTTTATATTGATGTGGTAACTGCTCCTTTAAACCATATTACAGCTCCTGAGTATTTTTCAGTTGCTATTGATGTGACAAATTCTCTTGCACAGAGGACTGCACCAATCAATAGAGTCAGTATATGTGCTTTAACAACAAAGCCACATGCCTTGGGGTTCCAGTTGAATCTGAACCTTTTTGTAGCATTAAATAAAGCTATATTTATTTTGCTTTTGGTGCAAGAAAAAAAAATCCAAGCCCAACCTAATTTAATACAACTTGTTGGAAGGGTTTGAAGGCAGCATTATGGGACCATTTTCACATGTGATGAATACGTAACTAGTGTCAGAGCTGCTATTTTGTTGTTGTAAGCGAGCTCTTTTAGTTAGATTGATCTGGAACTACAGAGTGGCTTTTTATTTTTAGACGAGCAGGGAGAGAAGTCATAATGAGAAATACTGAAATCATAGCTTTTTTAATATTTGCTATTACTCCACCAAGAATGAGACATGATGTCCTTAAAGAGACAGGGCTATTTATTTTCCTTTTAAATAGCACCATTCGTGATTATTACCTTTGAGATGTTATGCAGCCAATAAGCACCCAGCTCATGAGTCCCAGCCAAGTGAATCGAAGATTTGTACTTAAGGGCCATTTATGTCTGTGTGTTGCTGTAGGAGCCTATTCTTGACCTTCACCGACTTAGTTTTTTGCATGGGTTTTTATGTCTTCTAGAGCGTATTTGTAATTAACAGAGTATTAATGGTGGCATGGTTGAAATGTTTGCTTTCTTTCCTCCCCTCCTGAATGGCTGTTCTTAGGTCTGAAAAATCTCATTTGGATTTCTTAGCTTTACTTTTAGTAAAGTAACTAAATATATTGGGCTTGCTTTCTTTCTCTCTTTTTAAGTCTAGCTTGTATTTGTGAATGGTGATTTGAGCTCTTGTTCATAGCAGCAAAGGAGCAAAGTCTCCAGTGTTTTTTTGGKTTTTTTTTGTTTGTTTTTTTTAATTCTGCAAATGACTTGCAGTTAACTTGAGCCAAATTTGCTGTAGATTTTTATGTTTTGGTTTCCCCATCTGCAATTTAGGAATAATTAGGTCTCATATATCTAAAATTAGCTGTGGAGCTACATTTGTTAGTGTGTGTAAAGCATGTTGTGTTCCTTGGCTTCGAGGCATTATGTAGGTACCAAGCCATATTATTGTTGAGCAAAATGATATCTTTAAATATACCCGTGCAATCAAAGCAGTGTTTTATTGTTAGTTATTCAAGTGATAGAAGGGAGAAACGTGCTGAGTTGGTCTCTGTCTAATGTCAGAGTGAGCTGAGTGCCACCGCTCTAACTGTGGTTGCCAGGCCGCGGTCCGTGGCATTTAAGAGCTGATACAAAAGACTCGAGGGCTGCTCCGAAAAGGCTGTTTGCCAGACTCGGGAAATTATTGCTGTGACACAACCTAAGAAGTATGCTGTGTATTTGCAAGTGCCATCTGCTGGTATGGTTTACTGAGCTATTTCCAGAGGCAGGTGCAAGGTGTGCCTGTAACGGGCTTTTTGGCGGTGATCTGCAGGCAGCTGCCTGCTTGCATGACACACGTTGTCAGCTTCTAACATGCATCGCACCTCGCTGCAAATGCACCAAAGCGATCCTCCTGCCCCAGCTCTTGCCATAAGGATGCTGTACAATAGGGCCTGGAAATAGAGCCGGTGTCAGCACAACAGCGACGGGCCTGAGAGGTGGCCATGGGGCCGTTTCCCCAACAGGAGGTGGGCCGTGGTGTGGAAAGTGTTTGTGGAGCTGTTAGCGATGGCCAGATGATCTGGCTGTTTAATGCCCAAGCTCTCCCACCTCCTTTGCCCCAAAAGAAATTCATGCTGCTGCTGCTCTACCRAAGGTCTAGTTTGGGGAAGTGCTCAGAAATGTCTTTTGTAATGAGGGCTGCGACTCAGGAGTGTCTGTGACTCTCCGTGGGCCTCCTTCCACTCCTTTGTGTAGGTTTCCCTCCTTGCCGCAAGTATTGGCCCAAGCAAAAGAGGTGCTTCCTGGCAGAAATAAGGAGCCAGAGGCAAAGCCCTATGTGAACTGTGCTGCCTGGGTCTGTGTTATAGGGCCTGCCAGCCCTGAGTTGTTGTGCACCCACTTGGGAAAGTGAAGTTCTGGGGAGGCTGAACTCAGCTGCAGCCCTGCCTGCGTCCCGGGCCAAAAGCACTGTGTGCAGTCCTGCGGGCGCCCAGACAGCTGGGGCTGGATATGGGGGTTCAGGCTGTCCTTGAGCTCTCGAGGCCATTGAGTTGGGCTGCTCCCTATCTCACCTCCTCCAACCAGTTTGAGCTCAAATTCTGCATTAATGAGAATGATGATTGCTCCTTCTGGGTGAACAGCCAAAAAAGGCAGGGAGTGAGGAGGGTGTTTTGCCCGCTGTCCAGGAGCTCAGGAAGGCCCAGTGTGTGCTTAGTCTCTGTCCCTGTTTTGGATTGTTCCACCCCAAGTAGCATCTCCAAATCTTCTTCAGCGTAACTGCCATTCTTTATTTTTTCCCCATATTTAAGCAACATCTGCTCACCTAGACCTACAGATTCACCATCTGTCCAGGAAGGCAGCTGAGGGACTCACTTGTTATGAAAAGCTTTGTGGACAGAGATCCTGGGGTTTTCTGAAGCTGCACCCGTTTGTACAAGATCACGAGCAGCCAGTGATCACTCCCATGGTCTCTGCAAGAGTCCCGTTGCTTGCAGTCAGGTTTTATGCTAAACAGGTGAAAGGCTCAACAGTTACCTTTGGTCCATCAGGGAAGGATTTACCAACTCTCAGTGGAAAAGTCCTGCCTTCCTTCTCAACCCTTGCTGTGTGTGTGGGGAGAGAGAAATCCCATCCAAGTTATTAGGAAAACAATAGCAGCCTAAGGGATGGTTGTTTAGGTTGCTTTTTTGTTGTTTTCTTTTGCTGGGTGACAGCTGTTCTTTTCTTTTTTCAAACTGCAGCACTTAAAATGATGGCAGCTTGCTGTATAATTTATAATATTAGTCCTAAGGGCAGTGTCATATAACATGAAAACAATCCTGAGACAAATCTAAATAATAAACATCCATTATCTAAAACAATATTGTATTAATAAACCAACATTAAATAATCGGAGGATGTTTATCACTTCCGGAGAGTGGTAAGGCCATCGCTTGCCCAAGGTTTCCGCTCACGTGTCGTGGTCAGCATGTTGGCTGCCTGGCACCCTCATCTTTGTGGCACAGCAGATCCTTATTTGCACCCTACCCAGGAACAGATCTCTAAGTGGCTCAGAGCTGTTGTGATGTCTCCTCTGTTGAATCTGAAGATACCTTTTTGTCTGGCTAATTCCCATGGAAGAAGTCTCCTAAAAGAAACAAGGCTAAGTGCTGAGTCTCAGAAGGAGCTTGCAAGGTGTTGAGCTCTTGAAAGCAAGTACTGGTGCTTATCTGAAAATCTAGGTGGTGGCTGCAAAGGGTACTTTTTGTTTAGCTGCTCCTACACAAGTCCTTTTTTTCTGAAGCAGAGGGAGGTTGGAGACTGCAGTTTTACAGTTGTTTTAAGCTAAGCAAAATGTGTGCTGGCACCCAAAGGGGCAGTTCAGTCCTCTTTGCCTCTCTCTTCACTGTGTGTTTCTGCCTCTCCTGAGAGCCAGTATGAGTGCTTGTGTGGCAATGCAGCAAGCCAGGTAAGAGACTGATCCTGCAGAAAACTAGCCTGACAAAAACAAAACAAAACAAAAAAACCTCACCTGGCTCCCTGTACAGCCAAAAAAATGGGACCAAGATGGGAGGAAGGAATGAGCAGGAAGGGGCACTCTTTTGCTGGTAGCTTCTGAGAGATAGGCTTAAAGCAATTTTGAAGCCACGTCCTGAGATCTAGGTAGCTGCTGTGCAGTTATTCCAGGAGTAGTGGAAAAGAAGGACAGTAGTGACCGCTGATTTCCTGGGTGGTCATTGTGTTTAAATGCAGCCTTGCCTATACAATTTCTTTCCTAGGACTGTTGTTTGTTAACAGCAGCACACAATTATTTTAGTAGGTAACAAGTTGAGTGGGCCAACATGCGCATTCAGGGAAACAGGGGCTTTAGGTCATCAGAGGCTGGAGAAGAGCTGTTTCCATGCAGCTTGCTGTGTCCCTTTACAAACAGGTGAGAAAAGCAAAGGATAGACTCTGTCCACTAGATCTCTTTCTCTCYCCACCTCCTTTAAATACAGAAGCCAACATAGCTGTTTTGGCACGGCAGAGGGAGCAATGAATCTAGCAGCAGATTACTTCCTCTCTGCTGCCCCTGGCCGTGGGCTGAGGGGGGATGTCAGGGTAGCCTGGCACGGGGAAGATCTGGCAGCTGATTGACAGCTGATGGCTTTGCCTGGTTGGTGCCTGGGAGCGGGAGGAAGAGCGCTCCACCAGAATGGAGGGGTTGGGGTCAGGAAAGGGACGTGGCATTTTTGGGGACACAGTGCAGAGCCGCAAAGCCATTTAGCCCTCTCCGCCAGTATGAGCGGGACAGCTGTTCTGCCTCTTCTTCTCCTCCCAGGCTGGAAAGGATGTATATTAATAGAAGCGTATGCGACTTAACGTGCAGCTACTCGGTGTTAACCCAGGTCCCCAGGGAAGAGAAGTGCTTATTTCAGGTTGCGCAGATCATAAACCTGCTGTCTTGTGTGACGCGTGTGCTCTGAATACCAATGTTCCCTTTCCCCCCCTTTTTTTTTTTTAAACTGACACAGCCGTTGGGCTGATGAATTGTATAGATTATACAGCGATAATGGATGGGGAAGGGGAATTTCATCTGTCCCTTTAACCAAAATATGAAGAGTAAATCCTGCCTGTTTGCAGAGAACAGCTGGATTTCTAAYAGCACTGGAACACAGTTGGGGCAGTGGGAGGGTGGGGTTAGCTGCCCCCTTCCTTTCAGCGCTGCCATTCAGATGTCCAAATGCTTCAAGGGGACGGTAGCTTTCCAGCCTCTCGAGGCCAGGACAGCAGTTATCCCAGCAGCTTGCCAGCACTGCTTGAACCAGGAAAAGCCTGACCCCTCCCCTCCATGGTGCCTCTTCATGATGCCCTTGGGAAGAAGGGAGGCTGGGGCCACTGCACTTGACTCTCCAAGTAACAGATGGGTGAGGGAATGGGTTTTCCTTGTAAACAAGCACAGTCCCTAAATATGGCGTGGGCTGACCTGTGATCTGATCCCGTGCAACGAAGTGATGAGCTACATCATGGAAGGGGTTATAATAAGGTTGTGTGCATCCTCTAGAATGTCAGAAGCTGTAAGAAGGATGTTACGGAAGTGTGTTGAGCCTTCTAGACCGACCACATTTTGTATTACTACTAATAAGTATTGTATATTAATTTGAATTGCAATAGGCTAGCAAGAGAGCCTGAATGTTCGAGTGATTGATGTGCGTTAACACTGTGGTGTTGACCACAAGCCACAGTCCTATTCTGGTAGGTGCTGTGCAAGTACATCGTAAATGATCCACTCTTTCTCAAAGCACTTTCAGAGCTAAAAGAATGTGGCACAGCAGGTGGACAAGGCAATTGAGCAAGCTGTTATAGCAGGGGAAGATAGAGTACTAAATATGATAAGATGAATAGTGGGGTTTTGTTGTTGTTGTTGTTTTGTTTTGTTTTTTTTGACACTTGGTAGCAGGAATCACAATAGCTAACTATACAATCAGCCTGAATAACCTTCGTATATCAACTGATACTAGGATTTCTCCAGATTTAGAGAACCTGAGGAAAGAGCTTTCAGTGACAAAATACATTTGCAAAGGAAGGTTGACCCACAAAATGTGTGTCTTCAGAATGGATTACTTTCAGATTTTCTCCTATTCTCCTATTCTTCACTGCTCAGGCACAACTTTGGAGCTCTACTGAGTTCTCAGTGAAAGCATCATTTCAATTCTAGCTACAGGATTTTGGTTATTCTGTTGCACTTGAGCAGTATTATTGTTCTGCCTGTTGTTTTGCCTCTGGATTGAATTGTCATTTTGTGCAGCTGGAAGTAGGTTCGTTCAGTAAGTTTTGGAAATCCACAGATGTTCAAGGCCCAGTCAATCTTTTGGCAATGCCCACTAGTGAGGAAGCAACACAGTGAGAATATCCATTCCACGCAAGCAATCTCGGCAAGTTTTGTACCCTAGCAGTTGTCCTTGGATGCATCTTCTGTGTGCTCTTCCAAGAGAGAAACGAATCAATAGACAAACTGCCAGTCTATCTCCTTCACTTCCTATTATGCCTTTGTTAATCTTCTCTACATTTTCAGCTGCTAAAATCTTTCATTTTCTGTTATTCATTCTTTCAGTAGGGTTTACTTCTGCTCCTGCTGTTGACATGCGAAGGTGAACTGATGCTGGGATAGGCTTGCTCTTGACATCTCCATCTTGTTGATGCTATGCTAAGTAGTGTAGAAGGTAGACAGGCCGTATCTAGGAGATATGCTGTTACTGGTGTAGGTGAGAGTCGAGCGCAGTCCTGGCAAACTGTTCTTGTTCCTTACATTGGTCACCCTTTCAGTTACAGATCTGATCTGCTAAAGTCTTGTCATTCTCATTCTGGTTTCTGTTAATGAAATGCATTTAACTGTCAGCTCTTGTTAACAGTAACAACACATCTGAGAATTCATAAATTCCCATGGAAGTCACATGATTGCTACCTTAGAAGAACTCAGTCAAGTTCTTTTTCATTTTGAGGCTGGAGAAGGAAACAAACACACAGCTTTCTTGATCCAGCCAACCAGAATATTTTGAGCAATGACTCTATCTCAGACTTCTTTATCTGGTTCCTGTCTCTGAAAAAGCCTAGCTCAATATTCTGTTTCTGAGAACCCTGGGTTTTGGGGTCCATGTCATTGTCCAGGTGTGCTCTTTGTATCTTGGCTCCATCTCAACTTATTGCTTGTYGCAGTGAATATTCAGAAATCCAGTTTTTCCAAAGGCAGTCAGGCAAGTGCAGTCCACGAGTGTGTAAACAGTTGTGTTTGACATATTTTGACCTATTCTGAAGAAACACAAGAAAGAACAGAATTAGAAAACTTGCCTTTTGGCTAAAGAGTCCTGGAGCTTAGTGTGATTGGATTAACAGACAGCAGACAAGAGAATGGCATGATCTGCATCCATATGTGGGGACTCATCTGTCCATGATCTGAGCAGGGAAGGTAGGGAATATACTAACATGAAAATTACTTTTCAGTATAATGGGAAAGGGCCTAAGAGGCCAGAACCAAGAAGCTAGAGGCTGATGTTCAAGAAATGAAGACTAAAGTCCTTGAGGAGGCAGTTAAAGATTGCAGTGTATTTTCTCTCATGGTCGTCTTTAAGGTTCAAATGGGAATTGCTTCAAGGGAGATCTTTTTGTCTGTGTAGTATATGGGAGATCAGGAGAGATGATCACAGTAGCAACTTCCTGGCTTTCGAATGTATGATTTTTTTCAAAGTATTGTTCACTGCAGATGGGCTTTTTTGGGGTTTTGTTTTAGGATATATGGGATTTTTTTTAAATTTAATTTAATTTTTTTCAAGAAGCCCATATGGCTGATGATCTCTTGGTCTTTCTTGCTTTTTATAGATGTGTCTGACTGGAAAAATTGAACACACTGAGTGTATACTTAAATCATTTAATCTAATTGAAGTATTCTACAAGTTCTGGAGAAAATTCCTAGCCTTCAAATGACAAATTCCATTAGAGTCGATGAGAGCTAGAGGCTTTTTCTTTCGACTGTCCAATGCAGAGGGCTTTAAAGTTTTCTGTTCTGTGAGCTTAATAGTGTACAGAAAAAAAACAGCACAAAGGAAAACTTTATAATCTCTCAAAAAATCCAGCTAACTTTTGCTGATGTTTCCCTGAACACTTGTCTTAAACAGAAGCTGTTGGGTTGAAGCTGTTTGCACATTTTCCCCTGTAGTTGTTGCAGGTCTGCAGAAGCAGGAGGTAAGCTGGCTTTGACGATTTGATCGCTGTTGGCATGATCAGAAATGGTTTGTACCTGCATATTCCTGACTTTCAGTTCAGTTCATTACAGACATGAAGCTTTGTTTTAATAGTCAAACAGGGGGAAAAAATCGCCTTTTTATTGAAAAGATACAATTTCTAACCTATAAACATAAAAGGCCAGAATGTGGAACTGAGAACAACTAATTAAGCTGGAAGTAGGCCAGGACTAAGTGCTAGCATGAGCAAGGAAAATATTGTGGCCRTATTCTTTATAAATGGTTCTCTTAGATATTCCACATCTCTCTTACTTAGTTCTGGAAACAAATACTGTATTTCTGTGTATCTGGAATAGAAATTATATTAAATTGTGAACTTTTAAATGGTCTTAAAAATGACTTTGCCTGGTTGGTCAAAGTGAAAACCAGTATTTAGTTCTGTCAAGAACTGAATATTTTGTCTTTGGACATTCATGTACATTAAAATGATCACCTAAATTTCTCCCTGTATTCATGTTGCTGTTTAATTACCTGAAGAAGTTCTTTTGCAAATTAAATTACTGCCAACAAGAAATTGATAAAATACAATAGAAATGCTAAGTGGTCATTTCCACGACTGGAAATACTTTAATATAACTTTTGATATTAAGCACTTTGTTTTATGCCACTCCATGTTCCTTAATCAGTACTTCAAGAAAACTGCAAGGGAGATGGAGTCTGGACACCAGTCCTGCGCTCTTCACATGTCCCTGTGCCTTCCCCACTACATCCTGTGGGAGCAGTATGGTGAGCAGGTATCCGGCTGGATAGTCCTGTCTCACCGGTGAGGAAAGGCTGAGGTCTGCTCTAGGGCTGGAGGCTTGAGCAGTTTCCCTAAGCAGCTGGTGGTTCTTGGGTGCTGCCGTTTCAAATGCTGACACTGAGACATGTCAGAGGGTTCTGGAGTCCAAATGGGGAGAGTTTTTTAAAAAATTCAGTCCCTTCTATAGCATGCCTCAAATCAGACACCTAAATGAGTAGTTGATTTTGAAATTTTTGGCTTTGGAGATTAAACCTCGTGAATCTGTAGCTCCTCATTCATCCCAGGGAAAGGCTGCAGTTTTTTGTGCTGAAACAGAATAGAAGGGGCAATTGGATTTTCAGATGTATGGAGCTTTCTCTTTTGGTTCCTATTTTATTGCTCATTCCCATTTAGATGCATGTATGTTGGTGGCATGTTTGGCATTTGTCATCTGCCCCAGGCCAGACGCTCAGTTCGGACCCACAAGTGGTGATAACCGCTTGGCTCCCTAATGCAGCTTCTGCCACCGGATGCAGTTCATTTGTACGAATAAGTCCAAAAGTACATGCAGCCCTAAACCAGCTGCAAGTAAAATTTCCCAGGGGACTGCCTGCAGGCACAAGTGCATCGGTGTTGGGACCAGAGCAGCTGCCTCTGCCCTGTTAGCAAAGGATCTGTTTCAGGGGCAGGATGGGGCGTCTTAGGACACACAGTGTATGAGGAAAGGAATTTGTAGGACAGTGCTTAGCTGCAGGACAGAATTATGCCATGCTGTGCTCTCTTTTTTTTTTTTCTTCTTCTCTTGAGCCTGTTCAACTTCTCCTGAGGACAGCCCAGAATCCTGAGCTTCTTTATCTGCTTGTTTAAAAAATGCAGAAATCTTTGGAAAATATCTTTTGAGATGTTTCCCGTTGTTTAAAATTTTGCTTAATGAATAAAGCTTTTTGCAGTGCTTATGAGCTGTCTTAAAAAACTAACCAGAAAAGAGAGCTGCCCGTTAAAGGGCAGATTTCTATAACTAACTCTGTAGTTTTGACTACAGTTTTGATGTACATAAGTGGATGTAATTTTACACAAAGATGTATTTGTACCTTTACATAGGTAAAATCTTGATTGCATCTACAAGAAATGATTAGATCTGTAAATAATGAAAACAAATTTTTTCACCTGCATGTTTTAAGGCTCAGCTGAATACTTTTTGCAGTTGTACTACAAAAGCAACGAGTTTTGAGTTGTTTTCAGAACTCTTTTTTACCCCAAATTTTTAAGTATCCAAATTCCTTTGGGGGGGTACCATTGAATGGGTATTTACTGATGTGTCATACCTCTGCAACTATGGCATGTTGCAATCTCAGTCTTTTAATCCCTTGAAAAGCCTGGAGAACAGGCCTTTAGTCAACAAACCTCAACAGAAGGGAAAGTGCATTTATCTGCTTTTTTAAGTACCAAATTTGCAGTCGAGAGGAGATAAAGCCTAGCTTCAGTGTTGTACCTAAATGAATTAGAAGCTTAGTCCTAAGAGATGGCTTCGTGCAAACCCTCAAACTGATTTTGGCACTTAAATTAACTTTCAACCAATGATACTATCTTTGTTTTGAGTGCCTGGATGGTAACTACTCTGGGGTATATTTTTAAAGGCAATCTGTGCCTAATTCCCATCAATTCCAGTAACATGTCATGCGACAGAACCTGGTAACAAGAAATTAAGAATTATCTACCTTGTAACAGTCTAAGCCTGTTGCAGACAGCAACAGGACCTGATATCTGCTGCCCAGAGGATGTACCAAATGTCGGCGCCGGTAGACAATGGCAGAAGATGGGCCATTAGTGAGAATTTTTGTGGCAGTCTGTGACTTGAGTGGAGACAAAATTCAGGACATTTTTGGGAATGACTCTGGGGAGTAAAATGATAGTAACATTTGCATGCTCTGTTTTATGCCTGGGCAATAGACAGAGCCACAGTGTAAGAGCTAAAATCTGCTCTGAGCATTGCCGATCGTTCCCTAGGCAGGGGAGAGGCCTCCTCTCTCCCTGCTTACTTGCCTGTGCTTGTGTGGTTTCCTTGCTGGTTTCTGATATCAGGCTGACATTGCACTGAAATGYGTCTGCCACCATTAGATGTGGAAATACTGAGTGGAGTAACTGTTAGATACCTTTTACTAGTCTGGGCTTGTGTGACCCCCTCCTGAGAGTGCAGGGAGGGATATATGCATACGGGCCRCACCGAGATACTCCAGTTACCACTGAGAGAGCTATGCTGAATTGCTGGGCTAATGTTACGCTCTTCTCTAGCTAATGTGTCTTTGTTGCACTGACTATGCTTGGGGACATTTTAAAATGGGATTGTGGAAAATAGAASCAAAGATTTATCTGAGGTTTGGAAAACATATCTTGCAGTGAGAGACAAAGGAGTAAATTCTGATTAATATAGAAAGAGGCGTACAATTGATGCAGCTGTCATGCACACACTCAGAAGGGCAAGACAGGCACTGAAAACTTTAGCAGAGGAGGATATGACAGTCTTTGGAAAGTGAAACTTTCAAATAAGAAAGTAAATGTTTCAACAAGTGAAACAAGCTCCTAAAGGAAGTAGTGGGTTGTTCATTTCATGATGCCTGCAGGTGAAAAACAAAACTTGTCCTCCTGCTAAACACTGGTCATATGGCTAAATCTGTAGAAACTTGGTGTCGTTGAGTGGTCTGGAGCTTAAGAAAGTCAGGCCAGGTGAATTAAGGGTCTCCTCTGGCCCTTCAGAGTACGTGGATGAAGTCTCCTTGTACTATATCACCTTCATTTTGGAGTTACCTTTTCTAAAATTTCTCACAATTGTCAGGGCTCCTCAAAGTTTGTTTTTCTGGTCCAGTTCTGCATGGCTTTCTAAGCATCTCCTACAAGATTGTGCTCTGCTCCCCAAAAGATCAACAGCACTTTGCAGTGCTCAGTGGAGAGAATCATATGGAATTGCAGATGCACTGATTATACTCACTCATGTCAGAGCTCTTTTATAACAAGAAATAATGAAACAACATTTACTTTATCCTTTTTTAGGGGCCAATAAAGGATAATGTGACCATATTCAAAAATAATCTTTTTTAAATGCTCCATATTGCCTTTTTTAACATTTTCTCATTTCTTATTTTATAATCCATTTAATTGAGATGGGGGGAGCATATGAAGGACACATTTTGGAGGAACAACAACTAAGAAAGAAAAGTTTCCTCCTAAGTATTATTGGTTCCACTACAATATCAGAATGCTGCTGCTCTGTACTGTAGCTCTTTGGATGAGAGATTTCATTAAGGTCTTTTGTGGAAGGTCTTTTCACTTTTTTTTTTTTTTTTTTTTTTTAAGTCTCGTTTCATCCAATTAACTTTTCTGTATCTTTGAAGTTCAACCAAGATGACTGAGACAGCGACTGCTTCTTCCTGCGAAGCCACAGATAGTAGCACAGAAGTCACACGGGGTAACAAGGCTCATTTCGTTGCTGCAGAAGAGGCAGAGAGGATTTGAGGGCTGTGGAGATCTTTTGCCATTCTTGAGGTTCATTGATAAGAACACTGGTGGTAAGGGACTAGCAGTTTGGGTATTTTTTCAGTGGTCTTTTCCTGTGCACATGAATTTAGTTGCCAGAACTTTGCAGGTGTTAATATTCTTTTAGACTTATTCACTATGCAGTTGTGCTTTTAAGCATGCTACACAGTTGTGTTTTTAAGAGGGATGAAAGCATCCTTGTACACTAATTCCTTGCTATAGAGCAGCATCCAAATAGAAAATGGAATTGAAATAAGAGAAGACAAGATAGTGGGCCAAAACTCTCCCTGTCTCCCCCAAAGGCTAGGCTCCCAAGAGCTGACCTAATTAAGGAGGGCAYTCAGGCCATGGGGTTAGCAGCTGTTCTGGAGGCTACAGAGAGCTCCTTTAGGATCTGAGGTTAGACTTYGGGAGCAGTTCCTTGTGGGAGTATGCAGGAAAATTGCTATGTACGTGTGTACGTATGTATGTGCATAGAATTCAAAATGAAGGGTTTAACTGCAGCAGCACAGACAAGGATGGAAATAGGTCAGTCAGTCATTTAAGTGCTCTCTACGTGTTCCTTCTCTGTGACAGCTCTGAGTAGCACTTGGAAGACAGCCTGGGATTGCATTTAGAAGCGTGAACTAAAAGAAAAAAGGAAAAGAAGGGGGTCATTTTGCTTGTTTTGATGCCCACGTGTCCCATTTTCAATTATCCSTCTCATCCATTCTCAC
Organism: Apteryx rowi; assembly: GCF_003343035.1. NCBI lineage: Eukaryota > Metazoa > Chordata > Aves > Apterygiformes > Apterygidae > Apteryx > Apteryx rowi. The sequence continues at coordinate 2,922,954 of NW_020450982.1, forward strand.
TGGGATGCAGTGAGATGCCTACAAATGAGCCATGAGAGAATTTCAAAAGGTTTGGTTGCTCCATTCGGAAAACTCCGTGAAAAACATGTGCATCTCTTCGGGTTGTGAAACTTGTCTTGAAACGGCTCGAGGACAAAGTTTTCCTTGGGGTTTTTAGYATTTTTAAAAACCTGAAAGACTTTGTGTAGCTGATTAATGGATTACTATCTTCATGTTGTCAGATGTTGCTCTACAGATTCTGGACTTTACATAGTAGGTGTAACACCTTCATTTTAAATATCCTTTTGAATGATATATGTTTGTGCTTGCTTTCTGTTGTTAGCAGCTAGTTCACAAAATGTAGACTAAAATTGAGACCTAAGAATTGGATTAATATTGTTTAGCTCTTAGCCATCTAAAAGTTAGTCATCTACTCCAGATTGGTAGTTTAGTGCTGTCCATGGTCTGTGGGGCACTCCCAGAAAATTATTTGTCTCATCCTATACTAAATGGGTTAAACTGCCATCTGGAGAGATTTCTTTATTTCCTTTAGTGTTGGGGGGTGGGAGGGGAGGGTTAGAGGGAGATTTGTCTTGCCCTTCTTAAACTGTTTAGCATGAGTCAGGAGGTCTTCCCTCCAGCTGGCATAAATTTAACTAGCACCACTGAAATCCATACATATAGTTATCGACAGAGTTGTACTAACTTACACTGAGCACAGATCTGGATTTTTTTTTTTTTTTTTAATGTGTAATTGTACCAGATGTTGCTATCTCCAGCCTCCAGTTCTGGCTCAGTTACCATACATGGATGGTCAGTCTGATTCCTTATTAGCACTGWAGTGTTTCTAAGAACATGAGAATTGCTACAGAAGAATAAACCAGTGGTCGATTTAGTTAAGTATCTTGTTTGTAATGAGAGCTACTGCCATATGCTGACATCGATCTACCGGTCTCAGCAATGCATAAGTATTTTGTTTCTATTTTCTTTCTCTGTAGCTTCCTTCTCTTCTTTGCTTGCTTTTAATTTTGAGGTATTTCCAAAAACAATTTTCTATTTTCACAAGCTCTCTAGAGCACTTGGAAATTTCTCCAGGAGATATATTGAACATATAAATATAACTTCACTCATGGAAAAAGGTCATCAATGAGCTCACTTGGAAAAATAAAGAAAGAAGGAAAAAAGAAAATACAGATCCATACAGAAAATYTCTTCCGCAAAGTAATTAAAGTCTAGAGGAAGAATTGTCACTTGCTCTCCTAAGTGCACTGAGGCTATGATAGCACTAGGGAATTGCAGGGTAAATGCATCTTTGGCCAGTGTCTGGTACCCAAGCTGCGCTCAACTAGGTGACTTGGTAAAACTTGAGGTTCTTCTGCAAAGTATCTCAATGTTTTGAAAAACCACAAACAAAAAAATGAAGTCCATGTTGTGTTTATCTCTGTCTAAATTGCAAAACCAGTAAGTTTTGTGAAAAGATGTAGGAAGGTAGAAGAGAAACATTAGTGTATCTGCTGTGAGTGTAAGGCTGCAATATGCACATGGTGTTTTTTAGACATTAGGAAACCTACTCAGGACCTGAAACCCAAGACTCATATCCTTTGGAAACAAGATTCCTTGGATTCTGTTGCTGACAAAATGGCTTGTTCTATGTGCATTTTCTCAAGAGACACTAGCTACATCTTCTTGGTGATCTTTGATGTTCACTGGTGCTTATTCTCTTTAAATGAGTCCTGAAGGGCTTTCTGTTCTTTTCCTGTTGCATTTACACTGCAAGCAAATATTGAATTGCCCTGAGACCCACTCAACTTCTGGCCCACCATGAGAACCCATCTCTGGAGCGTGGAGCGTAAGTCAGCCGCCTCTGCCCATGACTGGCTCTTCCTTGTCGTCAGGCTGCATCTCATTTCTAAACAGCTTGGGAACATGAATTCATAAGCCCCTCTTGTTCCTACGAGGCAGAAACGTGCCTAGAAGAGGAAGCGGGTTGAAGATCTGTCCAGAAAAGGAAGAGATTCAAGCAAACCTTAAATGCTTTACTACATCAGAGCCTAAGAGCAGAAGCTGAATCAGGTTGTCAGCTCTGTATACCTCTGCCTGTTACATTTTTGCCTGGCAATCCTGTCTGTGTTATGATGGAAACAACTGCATTTGTGGGCTGAGTTGGATCATGCACTAGAAAATAGACCCAGAAGCCAAACTTTATGATTGCTCCCATTCTCCGTATGGAATGAACAGTAACATCAGAACCTTTTGGCCTCCCTGAATGCATTCTCTCTTCTGGCTGAACTCTCTCTGCTTTTTGTGATGAGGTGTGTACTCATCTATTCCTTCCTTCCCACTTTCCTCAGCTTTGCTGAGACCCCCTTTCATCTTCATCCCTTTTATTCTCACCCTGCTTTTCTTCACTTCCTATTCCCTTAATATGCCCTCAGACCTTAATTTATTATCCTGGAATACTGCTTTTATACCTCTTTCCCCACCCCATAAATTGTGGATCTGACATATTTGCTGCCATTTGTCCTAGTACTTTTGCATCATCCCTCTTCTCCCCACCTTTCCCCATGACCGCCTAGTCTTATTTAACTGGTAAATTCTATTTTGTCCAGGGCTCATTATTCATTACTACCATGCATAATACTCCCTTCAATCTATTTTATTCAAAAGTTTCTCTTATTTGTGAAAGTTCTTGTCATCTTCTGCAAGTGCTAAACCAAGGAGTATGGGATGGGTGGAGAAAGAGAGAAATAGGGCTAAGGAGATTTTGTGACATCAGGCTTTGCCTCAAAATGTCCCCTTCTAGCAAGAAAGGATTAATAAAAGCCAAATACCCCTTGTCTGTGGTACGAGTATGGCTTTTACAATGTTGGAAATGCTTTTTCAGTTTGGGCAAACCATGAGCCGGGTTAACCATCCTGTTTGCTGAGCACTATAGCCAGGAGACTGCAGCAGGCAAACTCTGCAGTGATGACAGACTTTGTTTTACCAATTCTTTATGTTCTGTGACTACCAGAGCACACTTGGTGGCTGCTTTGAGAATGCCGGTGTTCTCAAATAGAAGGCCTGACTTATAATTTCAGGGGTGGGGGAGATCAGAAGAATGGYGAACAGGAAATTTGGAGAGAGATGTTTTTGTTTTCTTTGAGAATTGTCCCAATTATTGTGCTGGTTGCCTCAGGTAAGCCRCCTTTCAGTTTTCAATGATATACTTGTGTATTGTTCGTTACTGGAAAGCAATTTCAAATATTTCTGAAGGAGAAAGAAGTTGGTAATTGGCCTTTTTCTGCTTTACATCTATCTCTGAACCTCCATCTGATAGTCATCTTGTCAAAACTGTCAAGAGAAGTAAAAAGCAAACAGCCTTTTTAGCCCAAATAATATACTATATGTTTTCCAGTCAGACTTGAATATTGCATCCCTGGGAGTGGGGGTGGATCTGTCGTGGTTTGGTTGAGTAAGGCTCTTTGGGTTTCTTTTTTTTCTCCCCCTGGTTAAGCTGTTCTGCTACACTGGCGAGAGAAGCATCAACACTAATTTGTTTCTAGCTTGGCTAAAAGTGCCCAACCCAGTCTTGGGCAAGTCGCTTTTTCATGTCTGAAGATAATTTTGCTAACCTGGCATATTTAGCTATCCAGTTGTCCACTTGATGAATGTCACCTACTGTTTCTTCCTGCCTCGATAATTAGCCATGAACAAACATGAGTAAATTTGGAGCTGGGGTTCTCTTCAGATGAGTAGAGCCTATTGAGATATCTCAAAACTCTGTACCATTATCTTGGATCTTAAACATTCAAATGGCATTCTTGTGAGGATACACAGTTTTGGCAGACTTGTTACTTATGGCTTAAGGTCTGCCTAGACTTTCTGTGGGAATGGCCTTGCTCAGAACAGTGATATTTCCTTTCTTGTCTGTAACCCAGAAGTATGGAAGGATACATGCAGTTAAAATTAAATGATATTTTGCTGCTTCTTCCACTGGGGAGGGAGGGAGGTGATTGATTTATTTTTACAGAGTGCTGATTTCTATTTATGACTCTGGCAAATAAGTCCAACATGATCTTGGACGATTCACTCGATCTCTCTGTTTCTCAGTCTTCTCAGTTATAAAGTGAGACTAATACTATGTGCCTGCCTCACTGACTCATTGTAGGACATTTCATTAATGCCTGTGGTACGCTCCAAGGACTTCAATGAAAAGCAAAGTACAGATGTCTGAGGTTTTAAGGACCTTTGATTAAACGCTTGAAATATAAAGTCTTTGGTTCTGGAAACTGAGAAAACTGTAGAATTGTGACACCTGAATGCAAAATCTCCATCCCTAATTACAGGTTATGTGGAATCGTTGATAGTTTGAGCTGAGCTTCACTCTATTAATGCTTAATACCAAGAACTGAACCAAATAGCCATGTCACRCAGTGAAACACTCTATCTGTTTTGATAGGGTTATTGCATTCTTGTGATCTAAGGGGAACACAACACATCAGTAAACCTGTAAATAAAGTGTGGATCTCTATGATGGCAGGGAAAACAGAGAGAGTAAGCTGCTGGGCMTGATTGCAATGGCCGGCATGGTGAGGATGTCATATATTTATGCTCTCTGACTGACTGGCATTTGATCCAGTATGAATTCCTCTTAAGATGGGCTTTTCTTGATGCATTTAAATTCTTTTTTCTTCCCCTCCTACAGAAAAATGTTTCTTCATATTATTACTATGTGTACTTTGTTAGAAAGGGCTATTTTTGGCTCTGACACTACCATCTGGATTTTCTATTTGTGGGATGAACAATATGGAAGTTTACTTTGGAATTTTTGTTCCACCTGTTGCTCAAGATCCCCAGCTTTAAATCCCACTCTTTAGTTGGAATTGTTTTCAGGCCACTACTGACACTTGATGATGTTACAAAAAATGTAAAAATTCAGCGTGGGAGCTGCATAATTTCAGGTGGCTGTCCAGATATCAGATCTTTCTTTTCTGTGGATTTTTCTATCACCTTGCATTGTGCTAAACAATAATACTAATCCATTCAATCACCTTGAATATTTTGCTAATCTGTACTTATCCTCTGAAACTATCTTCAGTATTTAGATAGGAAATGCAAGCTGAGACGAGGGAAATACAAAGTGATTGTGATATTCTTTTTCTTTGGAAGGAAGCATTTCATGTCATCTCTCTCTTAAATGCACATGCTTTCCGATTTGGTCTTATGTTATTGATAATCACAGACTATTTTTGTGCCATGCTTTTGTTTAGGAGCCAATAGAAAGGAAGCCCATGAATCTTGCTTTCTTTGCTGTGTGGCAATGACATTAGCATGTTACTTTTTTGTATTTTACCGGCTTTGTTCAGTGTTTTGCTCAGAATGTTCTATGGTGTTTTATCCTATGGCTTTATGGATTTTACTGTGGTGTGATTTATCTCATTTCATGTATCTTTTATTCTATTATTAGAGTATGTTCAATGAGCATTTGAAAACAGATGGAGTAAATGGAAGAAGACACCTGAGTCTTTTATTTGAACAAAACGTAGGTTTGTATAGCAACTTAGTCGGAGACCGTGCAGAAACTTGGCCTAATTTTGAAAGTACGTTTTGAAAAAAATTGTGTTACCTTCCTCCACCTGGATTTTCATCTTCCTTCTCATCATTTCTAATCCTGTTGCCAAAACTGCTTTCCAACTTTAAAATCGTTCTCGAATTAAGTGGTTTCTGGATCTTGACAATGCAACATTTTGATGCATGTGTTTGTCACATCCTGATTAGATTGGTATAACTCCTGCTCTCTCAGGTCTCCCTCAAAACTCAATTCATAAACCAGAGTTTCATACAAGATGCTACCACTAGGGTGATGAAACAGAGAAATTCAATCATACCACGCATAGGTTATCCATTTTCCAGAGGCTGATGGGAGAGATTGGATTTTCAGAGCCCTTCTGGGTTGTTTTGTTTTGTTTCTTCTTTGCCTCTTTTCTTGTCTTCCAGGCTTCAATAAATTTTCTTTCAAAGTGGAGAAAGTCATTTTCCTCTCCTCTTTTCCTGTCCATGAAACTCTTCTTCCTTGTGTTTCCATTCTAGTGACACACTTAATTTTGTAAGCTCCAAATTTGTTTACCTCCACTTTCTTTCAAGCATGTGCATGGTCAGGGTGACTTACTTCACTACTGTCAAAGTTTGGTTTATTTGATTAATTCTGCTCTGTCAGTTTGAACGTGAGTTTCAGATAGGGGTACCACAGTGTTCTTGGCAGGCAGTCAGGTCAAGCTGGTATAGAAGAATGGTTTGATTCTGAAGGCAGCAAACTGCTCTTTTCTCTACCTACCTCCAGTAATCCCGCTTCTGGGGCCTTAACAATTGTCTTGAAAATTTTTGGCAGGGGACAGGAAGAGGAATCTGCTTCCAAAATATCTGAAGGGAGGACTAAGTACCATAACAAAAGAACTACCTCAGTCGGCAGTGGAAGCCAAGACGCTTGGATCATAGTCTTCAGCTTGGACAAATGAGGCATCAGCACTATTGAAGTGTTCTCCGTTTCGCTTGCCAAATATTCATGTACTTCTCAGGTTGAGGTGTAGCTGAACCCCATCAGGAAGGTGACATTGTGGGATGGGTCAGGAACACAAGGACTTACACTTTGTCTCTTCAAAACAGAAGYGATGGGATTGGGGCACGGTCTGAACTAGCATTATTCTTTCATTTTTGTCTAYGRTGCTTCAAAAACTTTTCATGGGAGGCACTGCTGATGCTGAAGCTTTGAGCAAGTATCTACTCAGTGCATCATTGCTTTTGGTACTGTGGGAAAGGCAAGCTAATGGGCAAATCAGCTGGGGAGACAGACTTTCTTAGACTGTCCATTTACAGCTTAATGAGTATCTGTAAGAATCTGAATCAGAAGAAAACCATCTTCCTAATCACTTTATAATCACTACAAGGTTATTGCATTGTCTGTCAAGTAAAAGGTGTGGGAGAGCAGAAATGAGACATCATCTTAGTTTTAGCCCCATGCCAGCTTAGATATGGGCAGAGGAGGAATTTGTGAAAAATAATGGAGAGGGAAATCTGAAATTCAAATAGGCTTTGCAGACTCATAAAGAGACTTAATGCAGCATAAGTTCTCTAGAAGCTATTTTTGTTTCTATCTCTAGAAAGTTATTAGACTGTTCTTATTTTTCCAAAATCTGTTCACCCATTCCAAATTTTAACTCCGATTTTAAAATGTTGTGTTTGTTAAGGAGAAAGCAACACTTGACAGGGCTGGCTTATATTTAGCAGGCTGRGGGGTAGCAGTGTATGAGGAGAGTTGCTGTTACCTTCCCCATGAATGAATCGGGCAAGCTGCATCTTTTCTTCTAACTTTCCTAAGGCTTTAAACACTTTTTTTGAAATGTTCTCTTTGCTCTGGGCTTTCTAGTTCTCAGTCTCCTGATGTGTCTAGAGGACACTGTCAGTATTGTCCTCCCACCTCTGTGTTCTGAGGATGAATTGTTTYGTGTTTGTTTATGCTAAGCCATGAAAGCTTGAAATTGAAATCTGTTTGCTCCTCCACTTCCCACTCATATATGTTCTCATTCATTGTACATTTTTGCTACAGGTTTGTATTTCAAGGGTGCTGAACTGCATCAGACTCTGAAAATATGCATAAAGGTCATTCCATGAACCTGTGAAGTCTGCTGTCCCACAGGTGGGTTCTCTGGTGTCTACCAAGATATGAACAGCAGTTGAAACTTTCCCTATATTTGGGGCTTTCATAAAATCATAGGAAAAATACATTAATATGACCTCTGGAGGTCTTCATGACCAACCCCCTGCTCAAAGCTGGACTAAGTGCTTTTTCCAGTCAAGTTTTGAAAATCACCATGGATGGAAATTCATAATGGCTTCTTCCCATGGTGGATTCTCTGTTGCCTAAAAAAGATAGACATCATGATATAATCTTTTCTTTAGTTTAGTTTAGTTCTTTAGTTCATAGGAGCTCCCTTTTTCTCTTCTACTTAGCTGCCTGTTTTTGTTAAACTTACAGGAATTGAAAATCTGTGACATTATAGTTGGTTTAAATGGGTGCAGCATTCTCCTGTGTGGAGACTGCATCCCAGGGCAGGATGAAGTGATTTCTGTATGTGCCTAGTGCCAGTAATATCTGCTGGATTCTATTTCAGGCAAAAAGCCAAAAACTCCTCTCCAGCCTCCAATTTCTCTGCCATCTGTACACGGCTCATTGTCTGTGGGGACTGCTTCTCCTGGCACTGCCATATCACTGTGGTTCATCTCTAGTCCTTTATAGGTGCACACGGAGTCAAATGAAAAGCAGAGTTGTAGCCTGGCTGGACTTGCACAAGAGCTTTTCATGCATCTATCTGTCTAAGCCTGACCTTTTCCCCTTACACATATGCACACACACTTACTTTATATATATGTAAACTTCCTTACTGTTATGTTCTTTCTGTGAAATTGAGTTAAAGTTGGCCAATGGGTTTAAAAGTTAGATGGGGAAGGGCGGAGAAGGAGAGAGAGGCAAACACGTGTTTGTGCATGCACAATATGGTTGTGCAAGTTTCATTTTCTCACGAAGCCATACTGAAAAGTAGCTCTTCTGTTGGTCTGGTGTAGATGTGATGGGAAAGGGAGCTCTGACAATGATCTGCATGGAAAGGTGATAGTTATCGGGTGCTGCAGCATGTGGGAGCCCATGAGCATTTGTACTTCATAACCATGAGACAGTCTTGCATTGAATTTTCTCCCACTACTGTGGCATCTTTCATTTCACATGTAATATGCTTAAGAGAACTGGTATAACATTCCCCATCTCAATAGAGGATGACACAGGCTGTCTCTTACACTCATGGTGCTGACAGCAACAAGCATAAGAATTTCTCAGAGATGCTACTGGATTGAATGTAAGTTTCCCTATAAAACTTGGCCAAAGTAATATGGGGCATGTGCTCTATCTATTCATTTTATTTTTTGAGTGGCAGTGGACAAGGCTGCCAGTGAATCAACATACAGTTGAGCTCTTTGTTTCACTTTGCTAGCATAGTTTTAATGTACCTGTGTATTTTAGTGCTTTAATATTCATCAGTTGGCTGATTGAAAGGAGAGCTCACTAGAAAAATAATACAGATCACAATGCCAGAGACATACAGTTAGACTGAAGGGTGCGCCCTTGTCTCTGACAATTATGGAACCTTCTACGGTCATGTCTAAAAGTGAAGTACCTAGGGATGACAAGAGATGTATGAAGCCAAGTCCAGTGGCGTGTTGTAATTTCACATGTAATGATCTCTTAACGGATTACTTAAGAAAATAAGATCAGTTCTGCATGGCAGGTTTAATTCAAGGAACTGGACTGACAAGAAATCTGTAATTCATGAATATTTAGGTAAGACAGCTGCTTTCTTGATTAAACAGGTCTAATGTACAGGGTGGAATAACAAGTATGCCAACATCAGCTTTCTACCTGGAATCTTTCCTGGTCTGCCTATGTAAAGGTTACATGCAGATTTAGCTTGGCATGACTTTTCATCCTCACCTCCTTTCTTCAACTGTTATATGTCTTCAGAAATTGTTACCTTGCTCTGTATATCTCAGAAAAGGGTATACTGATAAAATTTTCTATTAACTAGTAGGCAAAAATTGCTTTTCTGGCCATTTTTTTCYCAAATGCCCATTTTTGATGGATAATAACAGAAAAAGCAAATGCTCCCAGTCCCTGAAGGTTTAAATTTTCAGATTTAATATTCTCATCAGGATTCTCGAACTAATCTTTCATTTTACCATTATTCAATGCAATGAGATGTTTCAGTGCTCTGGAATCAAAATGTGTAGTTTCAGCTTGGCTTGGTATCAAATCACATTCTGCTGATGCGTCGCAGTGATTAATAGAAGTTACAGTTTGAGTGCTTTACATTCCCATTCTTCTGCATCAGACAAGCATCCGTATCAGACAACTGACCCATATCTCATGTGATGGCACCAAATCCCCCCATACATTGTTTTGAGTTAGTGAGAGGAGATGTCATGGAATATTATGAGAAACGTAACTTTGCCAGGTAGCTTGCCTTCTAGGCCACATAGTGTGTTTAACTGATGGGATTGGTGGAAAATACAAAGCCTGTGTGATTTGTGAGGTAGAAATTGGTAATGGAACAGAGACCATTGTGCTGTCAAATATCTTCTCCTTCTCTGTGTTGTTTGGACTGAGGCACTACCACACATTGAAGCTCAGATGGTGAAACTCTGCCCCTTAAATTAAGAAGTGATTGGAAAGGATCACAGCCTGATTTAACTCCCTTTGAAAGCATCTGGGCTTTTTGTTGATTGCAATCAAAGACCGATCAGGGCTTCATAGCTTGCCTGCCATCTTCTGAAATGTTATGTGACAAACAAGACATTGGTAATATTCCTGTTATGAAATGTTTGTTATTTTATCATAGTAGTGATAATGGGGAGAACATTTGCATTGTGTTCAGAGCTTCTGGTGGACTTCCCAAAGATGAATGCTGGTTGTTTTTTAACTGACTTGGCCACATTGTCCCTTTGCTAATGCACAGTAGTCAGCTGGCAGGTACTAAAACAATCTAATAGAATAAGGTTAATCTGCTTCCTTTAATTAGACAGCAATATGTGATACACCCAGTGGGCCAGGTGACCTTGAAAATTAAAGTGAGAACAGAGACACATTTGAGAGGAAAAAGTCTTTAGTTACAGGGAGTTGAGGTAAAAAGGAAAAAGAGGAAATGTTCACTGATATAAAAAAAAAAAAATGCAGAGGATTGCTCTGATGAAATGGACTGGGTTATTTTTTTGCTCTTACAGACATTTCAGAAGTGTGTGTTAAGTGTGAAATAGTAGGATCTTGCTGGAAGTGAACCTTGCCGAAATTCAGCCTCTATCGGAGAACTTTCCTGCCATTCCATAAACCGCTTAATCTCTATCCACGGAGCCTAATATATCCCCATCACCGTAGCACCAAAGTACTTCATAATCCTTCACTTATTTCCTCTCAAAACACCAYGGAGGGTTGGTAGTATAATTATTTTTACAAGAGATGGACTGGGGCATTGCAATTTTTCCCTAGGTTGCATAAGAAGTCTCCACAGTCTCATGTTATCACCCTGAGTGAGCTACTGGGTCATTTCCCCTACCCCCACCCTGTAATATTATGGGACCTGGGATTTTGTTCAGGACTTTCCATACAATTGTAAATTTTTCACTTAATAGTGGTAAAGGGACTTTGTATTTGAGTGCCTTGCTAATGGATGTATCCCTGACTCTAACTGCTGATGAAAATTATACATGCTAACTAGTGAAGCAGGGGGTAGGCTGCTTGCAGGGAATATATGTGGGTTGAGTAATGCTGTGCAGTGACAATAAAGGGGACTTCTCTCCCACTGACCCAAAATGGATGGATATTTATGTATCCAATTCAAAAAGTCATTTGCAAGCCAAACTATTTACAGACATAGCAAGACTGTGCAGGAATGCAATCAAGACTGGCTGTGTATGGGACTGAGAAATACGCAAGTGTGTTAGAGCCTGTTAGCAAACATAGTTATAAAAGGAAGCCAGGGATAGTGCTCCTTGGTGCTGAGCAGAGAAGCCTTGTCCATTAGAGTTCAGCCAGCAATTCGCCAGTCCTGCGTGGCTTTTCTGTTTGCTGTCTCACCTGAATAAAGCACACCTTCTTGACAGTTTGGTATTAAGTCAAACTCATGCTTAAGGATATGAGAGAGGAAAAGGACTTTGTGATGCTGAAGATGGATTTCTTCTAGCTGGATTTTGGCATATTGAGAGCGTGCGTGTGTAGCCTGACTGCCTTAGCATGAGTGATAGTTCTGGATGCAAAGTCTGGCAGCTTGTAATGTAGCAGAGTAATCGGTTAATTCTGTTCAGGAGAGTAACGGAAGCGTCAGGGATGGTGCTAACCCTAAACACCGCGTATGAGGGCACATCCCAGGCACAGGGTTGATTGAAGCAGTATTGGGTTCCAAAGCAAGYAAAATAGCTGAATTAGGGTAAAACTGCACCCCCAAATGTGTTTATGATCTCATAATACCTTACCATTTTGTAGGAACCTTCACTTCCAACTCTCCTAGCTACCCAGACTTGGATTTTTTCTATAATCTATCCACTCACACTGCCACTTTGGGATCAGATTTAGAGAAGCCTTGAGTACAGCCCTCAGCTCAAACCTGAGTGAGTTAGATGCTGAGCATGTAACAAGCTATATAGTTAAGTGCTCTTAAACAAAAATCCTGTCCTAGGCCTCTGAGCTACAGTGGCCCAAATTAGTGGRTGTCTCTTACGTGAGTTACTTTGTGCCCAATTGTTCCTCTATAAACTGGGGACAGTGTGGTCCCCTCCTGCAGCAGTACTGCTGGGAAAATAAGTTCATCAATGTTTATGTAGCAGTCATCTCCCACAGTGATAAGCACTTTAGAAAAGCCCATGAAGAACTGAACAACTCTATCTTCAGAGCAGGCTTTGAGTAACATGCAGTAAGTAGGAGCCTGGGGCTGCATATTGAACAATACAAAAAAGCCAAAATATTGTATAATCTGATCATTAATGAGCARTGTTGATCCTGTGCATGGAATAAAGAAAGAGCCCTGTGGAAAAATACCTTGTGCTCCTGTAGTTAAAGACTGTGTCATGATAATGACGTACAGAGAGCTGAATGAAGGTTGTGGATATCTGTGCAGCTGTGGCATTTCTGAACTTTTGAGAGCTCAGCTTTGTGACATTAAGGTTGGCTGTTTAACTGCAGCTTTCTGTGTGTAAYAGGTCTGATAGTAAGAGCCGAACCATCTTTTGGGGGATTTCGTACCATGCTTGTCTACAGGAAACATGCAACTCCTTTCCACTTGCCTGAAGGTGACTAGGTTAAGCAAGTCTGGTTACTTCATCTGCTAAATGAAATATATATTGGAACAGAATGGGAATGTCAGTGTAGTGCATCTGGGGTATTCTGCAATAATTGGGAGGTGTATTGTGCGTCAGATTAACTGAACAGTCTGAGGAGGGGGAAGAAGCGGGAACAAAAACACTGCTTAAGATAAGCTGTGTCTCAGGAAATGCTTACGTGTGTCCTAGTTGTTTTCTATGAACCACTGTGACGACTTTACCTTATCTCTACCCAACCTGCCAAAGGGGACTAAAGCCAGGAGTGCAGAACAACAAAGAAACACCAGGAGTTTAAAAAAAGGTCTGCCTGCCTGAGAAGCAAGGTTTGTAAGGAGACAGGATCAGTGTGTTGTGTGGAAAAGCTGAATTATCAGGCAGGCTGGGCAAGAGAGCCTAGAGGAACTAGACTTGCTGAGGGTATTCAGAAAGGTGGGAGTCCAGTAAATTAAGCGCATATGTAACTATAATTTTATTTCTCAGTGTTTTGCAGCTTGTGACCTGTGAGTTCAGGTGACTCATGGGCTACCTCAGGAACACAGGTTTGGATAATACTGCATCACGGGCTATATATAGGAAATTTCCCGTGAGTCAGTGTTTGTAGTGGAAAATTTTTAGGGATCCGCAAGTTGGAAAAAATCCCACTGGGTGTGCAGCTGCTCACTCTAAGTGAACGATACCTTTGGTTTTGAAAAGGCCAACCTATGAATCAGGCTTCAAAATGGAAGAACTGTGGGAGTTCTTGTTAACTTAGTTAAAGCGTCTGGGTGCACAAGATTGATGGGCGGGCGTGAGTCAGCGTGCAGTTGGAGAGTGGGAGCCCTGTGGTCCCTTCCAGGAGCAGGGAAGGCGTGAGACCTGCTCCTGGAGCACGCGCATTGGGAGGGCTTCGTGCGCGGGGCCCGGCAGCAGCGACACGAGCTCCCTAGGGCCAGCTTTGGTGAGCTGTGACTCACCTCCCTGGGGACGTGCTGGACACCCTGTCCCTTGAAAAACTGAAAACTGGACTGGACACCATGCTGGAAAATATGTAGCAGGGGAACAGTCCTGTGCTAGCGCCCAAGGATGAGCTACGCTAATTATCAGATCTTACTGTCTTGCATCCGAGGTGCGTTTGTAGGGCAGGGTGCTCCTGCCTGCGTGCTGGGTTTTGTTTCCAGTGTTGTGCTTTGTGACCAGGAATCCTTCTGATGTTATTGAGAAGTCAGGGTATGTAGGGAGAGTTAAATAGTGGAATTGAGATGTATCCTGCAGATTGGAGAAGGGGGTTTTACCCATGCCAGGTGGGGCCGTGTGCTCTCCTTGGTGCGTGTGTCTGTAACGCCTGTTACCAGCTCTGAGAAATGCATGTATTCATCAGAAGGAGAAAATATCCCTTTGTGTTTATTCTTATTTAACACTGTTTACACAGAAAATGGAGAAACACATCTTTAACCGTCATGTACTATTTAAAATTATGTCAGTACACCATGCAGCGCTCATTCTGTAAACATCTACTCCACCATGTGGCCTCTGCGAGCTAATGCTGTTCCGCTCTGTGCGGCCACTTGTGCTCTGCCTGGAGCACACTGCAGTGGTTATGTTAAATAGCCTTTGTGAAGATTTCCAGAGCTCTAAACTAAAAAATGCAGAAAGCTGAGGAGGGGGGGAGAGAGTGGGGAGGGGGAAGTCTCCGTGGCTGGAGCTGGAGCGTTAGACTGTCTTGGTACCTAATTGCCTTAGAACATGTGGGCTTGAATGAATCCTCTTTAATGAATAATAGGCAAATGCATAAATCGCAAGCCCCAAGCACCCAAACGGGGAAATGCATGCTAATGAAGACTCTGACTTCCCTGATGACGACAGGTGTAGAGTTGATTTGTAAAATGTCGTGACTATAACAGGTTTAAAATGATATATTTATTAAAAGAAGCAAGTCTTCCATGTGTTCGCCTTGTATTCACGCTCTCCTACTGCACAGCTACCGTTTCTGCATGATATTGCAGGCTGYAGTCTCACAGCAGTTCCTTGCTATAACTCTTGCCTCGAAGAAGTGCAACAATAGAGACCAATTACCCTCTGTCTCCGCTCTTATTGCAATATGCCTGGGGAAAAAAAAGTGAGTGCAGCCCCCTCCCCCCCCAACACCTTTTCAATTTCAAATCCTAACCCTGTCAGTAGTGCCATTTGTGGATTTGAACTCCCCGGCTTTGTGTGCGGTATTATCTGGAGATTCACCTGGTGCTGATCCAATGAACCAACGCAACCTTACAAAGCTGAAGGGAAGAGTGTAGAGTTCTCTTTGTAATAAATCATATGCCATGAAAAAGGATTTCTTTAACTCCTTTCCTCCATTATTCTCCATATCTCACCTTGTGGAAATGGGTCTGTTAGTGAGAGACTTGGACTCGCATAGTAGGAAAAAGGAATAGGGGGTAGAGAACAGAAGTGAAAGGAGGAAGGCAGAGGTCCACAGAAAAGCCACAACTTGAAAGAAGAGGAAGCAGCCTTAAAAATAAAGCCAGTATAGGCCTTGGTACTAAACCTTCCTCAGTTCTAGCAAGGGACAAGGATGTTTTCATTAAAGCAGCTGCGTAAGGAATACTTAAAACCAGTGATGAGTTAAACCTCTAGGGGTGAGAAAGTTCTGCACGGATAATCACCCAGCAAGCTCAGTGATGGTCTGAATGTCTTTGGTTTTACTGAGTTGAGCTGGTAACCTCTTGAGATCTGGCTGTCTCCCAAGTAGGGAGGGATGAATACTGCAAAATGTTTCAGTTTCCATTTCAATTTTGAAACTCATTTGCTTTGACTGAATTTGCACTGTGTTTATGTATGTAAATTTGTAAACACTGTAATAAATTTATTTACTGGTAGAAAACAGAAATTTCAGATAAAGACTGAAGAATGTTTGCGGAATGCAGATTCTGATTCACAAGTAAAATCACAGAACCTGATTTAAATGCACATTCAGTGGTTGAACAGAAACGTATTTGTTGATCTGTATATCTAGCAGACCCTACCCAGCATCATCCAAAATTCAAACAGTTGCTAATGGCTTAAATATTTTGAATGACATACTAGCCAGTTTCTGTGGAAGCTATGGTGATGTGACACAAAACCCAGAATTTCATCACGTGAATGCTGAGCACAATCATATAATAGCTGCATTATGCTACTTTTCTTATTGTACAAAGCTCACCTACTCCTGATTACACCTTGCTGTCATGTGAGAGAGACTGTACCAGCGTATCATTCTTGTCTGGCTCGATATCAGTATGACCTGTCGCATTTATAAGAGCACTCATGGGTATGCTCCATTAAACCTCATGGGTTTTCTCCAGTGCMTTCACTCTGGAGGTGTTCACCTGTTCCACCTCTTCCTACCTTCAAAGGTGCTTCTGTTTCCCCTTACCGCTCTTAGAGTCTGCCATGTCTTCCTGTGTTGCTCTCCCGCACATCCCCATTTAAAGGTCATCCTAAAACAGTCCTTTGATACAATTTAGGGTTTTTTCCTCCCCTTGTAAATTTTATACTGAACACGCTAGTTTGTTTACTGTATCCTATAAACAAACCCGATCTGAACAGAACAGATTTTGGTGTCCTTTCTCAAAGTGGGAAACAATTATAGTCACACAAAGAACTGCACTGAAGTCAATGAGAAAACTTGCAGTCTGAGTAAGAGATAACTGGTCTTTAAATATTTGAAGGACGCTGTATTATAAGGGAACATTGGTGTTTCCTGCTGTAGAGCTGCTGTTTCCAGAGGATACCTATATTTCTACTTTGTCTACCCAGTATTTGAAGCAGGAGATAAACAGTTAAACAATGGGAAGTAGCAAGCAATGTGTACTAGAAATGAACTGGCTTAAGTTTGGTAGGGGGAATTAAAAATCACTGCAAGATGCAATGTTGAAGGTATCCTGTTCGAGTTCTTGCATTGGAAGTATTAGGTATTAGCCACAAGAGAGATCACATCATCTGGGAGTAAGAGAATATAATGAATGCAGGATCTGTAATAGGCATGTGGGAGACTCTTAGCGTATGTTTTGGTCATGTCCTGATATATATGAGCTTTGGGAGACAGTTCTACATGTAATAGAGTCAATAATCAAATCTGAAGTACCAAGGAACACAACTTGATGTTTCCTTAGAGAGACCACAAGTTTGCAACAGATGAATAAAGAGTGAGTGCGGTAGATACAAATTTGTCTTTAGGCAAAAGGGAAAGAAAAAAGACTTTTTTTTTTTTTTAAAAAAAAGAAATTTTACACTGTTTCCAGACTGAAAAGAAACAGTAATGCCTTCATCAGAAATTAAATTAATTGTTACATTGATAGAGATGTGATATACTGCATCAAAGACTAGCTAAATGATATTTGGAAATTAATTTGGGATCCTATTAAATAGAGCTCAGAGGAGCTTCCCAAATGAATAACTTGTTTGTCAAACATTGCTTCTTTCTCTGTTTATGAAGTCTTCTCAAGTAGAGACAACTATTTTCAACTGTTCTTGTTGCTTGAAATAAACTATGAGATTCATCACTAAGCAGAGATTCATAGCAAATTCAAATATTGCAAATTGCAGTGCCTTGATATCTTACAGAAATATCATATATTGCTTACTTCTGTTCCCTATGTGGATGACTTATTTTATCTAAAAGTTATCTAAAAAGCCCCAAGCCCCAAATATAATATTGACAATCCATATTTGAAATTAAAATTTGCTTTTGGTGCTCTGTAGCTTGGCCACTGCAATGTGCTTTGGAGATGAATAAAATGGAATCAAAATATGCTTGTTTTCTGTAGTGTTATTACTTTTAAATATGCTTAAAAACAAATGTAAATGGGCCACTTTAACCATATAAGGGGGATATGATTTCATGTTCTGATCTCTTAAGAATGATGTCCTGTAGAGTGAGCATGCTGTTTTCTTGGGAACTGTGCCAAAATACAGTAAAACTCATGATGATCATCACAGTTCCTGTGTTTGTTAAATGAAAAGCTCATTCTTATGATTCTGCTCTTATACGAGTTTTATCTCAGTGTAATTCCACCTATGACTCTGGAAATACTTTTATATCAACTTCTATGAATTCAAAAGAAGAGGAAGAAATGATTAGTAGAACTGAGCAGAGATGAGAGTTTGCATTAGGAACAAAAAAAAGAGGGAGAACTCTTATATAATGTGTTTTGCTTTATAGTGGGATGCAGACAACTGAGTTGTCTGTGGAGTTTTAACTGTTGGGGTGTCCAGAGAAAAAATCTGACTGTTCTGTAGGCAAGCAGGCTGGTGACCACCCCGACAAGCAGGTAGCATTCTCGCCCACGGTGAGCCATCAGCCTTGTCTGTATGCCAAGCTGGTGGCAAAGGAGCTGGAGAGCTGGCAGCTAGGTGCTGGAGCTCCCAGACAGCCTGGTAGTTGGGTTGTCTAAAGTCAAGGAGTCAGGCAGCTCCTGCCTGCTGGGCTTCCAGTCAGAACTTTGATACAAGACCATCCCATTGAATTCGTACTTTTCAGCAGATCCTAGTTCCTAGGAAAACGTTCATTCATCATTTTTGGAAGTGAGCTTAATGGTTTCATCCTCTCACTTCTCTTACCATTTTGCCTGTCCCATGTAGTTTTATTTGGATTTGGTGGATGCAGTCATTTGCTTCAGCTGTTAGAGAAGTGGGGCATTTTCCTTTCTTTTTGCCAATTAAATTTATGTTCCTCAGTCATCAGATTCTTAGAATTGCTTTCGAAGGATAGTGCCACTGGAGTAAATCTCTATTGTTTACATAGGTGTGTTTAAGAGATTAAGGCAGAACGGACATTCTCATAATAGACCAGGGATCAATGAAGGCTCTTCTTTTCTCAGGAAGCTTTAGGGCTTAGCAATGAGGTTGTTTTTTTTTTTTTTAATTCTTTGTTTTATATAGAGAGAAAGTTGTATCTCTGCCTGTGGAGAAATGGTGGGCTCTGTGTAGTCTTTCGTAGAATTGCTGAGCAAGACCTGCCTGAGATTCAAGGATCCACCGGTCCCAAGCTCAGGCTGAGACAGCAGAGGGGACTTCTCTCTCTGTTCATATCAGTGGCCATAGACACTTAGATAGATAGACAGACATCCCTCCTTTCTGTGCCACCTCCAGCCTTTTAATTTCTTGTGTTCACCCTACTGACAGCCCATGTGATTTCAATGGGACTTCACTCAGAATGGGATATTACTCAGCAGAACTAAGGGCAGCATAATCAAACTCGGACAATATGCTAAGGACACGAGTAAAGCAGGAAGGAGAAGCCAAGGTGGCATATGTGCTTCCACACCCGCAGGATTTGATGGCCAATAAGCATTTTAACAGCGTGAGTGGCTTGATGTGCTAACTTCTGCCCAGACAATTACAGGAGAGGAAGGGACTGAGCCCCTGGTTAGGGCAACAATTACATTCATGCTTTAAATCCCTTGAGCACGTGCTTAATGACCATCGATTTCAATTGCTGAGTCAAGGCCTGACTGAAGGCAAAGCGAAGTCCTGGTGATGCAGTTTGTGAATCATCCTCATAGCTGTAGCCCCACCGCTGCAGCATTCAGGAGATAGGACCGGGGGGGGCCTGCCGGGCCCTTCCAGTGCCAGCGCGGCAAGCTGGCAGAAGGGAACGGGTAGGGGGAGCGTCTGTGTTGTGGAGGACAGGGAGGCTGAATGGCCAAAGATGTTTCTGTAGACGCTCTGCTGCTCGCGTTATTTCTAACTGTGGCCGTGGCTGCAGGCTTTCCTCGTCCTCGGGGGAGGATTTGCGTTTGTTTTTCTGTGAGAATAACTTGTTTGAACTCTACAGCTGTGGGATATAACCCTGGCTTGAAGAGCTGAAGTCGGGAGAGGCTGCAGCCCGTACTGATTCCTTGGGTCCTTCGTGTGTTTTCTTGTGTGCAGGTGCTCCCTGATGGGGTTCGATTTGAACCGGCACTGGGCGAACCCGTCCCCTTGGGCTCATCCCACGCTGCACGGAGTGAAACAGCTCATCGTTCAGATGTACAACAACCCGGTGAGTGGGGAGGGCTGACGCTAGACCGGCAACTTGCCTGAGGTACCGACTCTCTCCCCGCGGGGTGCCGCAAGCTGCCGGCAGCTCTGACGCGGCCTAATCCAGTGGCAAACCAAACCAAGAGGGAAGTAAGCAAACGACACCCCCGCTGCATGAGATCAGGGAGCATCTGAAGAGTCTTTTGTCACTGGAAGCATCAGAGTGGGGAGAGCAAGTGAAATGAAGCTCAGCTCAGATTAAATATGGAATAATGCGGAAAGCAGGTCCTAAATTCAATCGAGCTGCGCTCGTGATGTCCTGAGCTGGATTCGAAAGAGCAGGCCCCCCAAACTGAATTACTGAATGGCACTGATGCTTAATCCAGAGCTCCGGCAGGGGCTGCTATGTAGCGTGCAGAGCAGGAGGGGGATAATATTTGCAAATATTATATAAACACATATGCACACACTCAGTCTCACTCAGAGAAGCAGAGGTGTTCTTGAAGGTGAAATCTTAGCTAATCAGAGGAGATAGATTGCAGGGAATATGGAGAAGACGAGTGGGAGGGAGGCAGGCAGTTATTAAATGTTTGACATCAAAGTACAGAAGGATTATTGAACGTGGCACCCAAGAAAAACTGCTGAACAAAGATGGAGATGGGTAGAAAAAAATCACTCCTGAAAATGTAAGAGGAGATTTCACAGGTGATTATTTCTTCTATATAGAATTCCTGATATTTGTCCTCTCTTTGTGCTTCACATTATGGGAAAGGCATTTGGATCTTTAATGCCCTGAAGTTTTTCTTATTTTTTTTTCTTTCTGGTAATGTAAAAAAGGACCTGGTTTACTTGCTATTAGAGACAGAGGATTATTGTCCCTGGCTGCATCATGTACAGGATGAGAGTTTCTTTAACTCCTGAGTCTGCCAGTACATCCCAGTTGGACCTTTTATCTCCCAGCTAATAGTATTACCTGTACAGAAGTGAGTTTAGGTACAAGGAAGATAAATGAATACATAAGACCCTGAATTTGGGATGGAATCCCATTGCACTGAAAATATTTTCTTAGACTGCTAATTGGTGCAGAATTTATCTTTCTGTTCTGTTTATACAGCACCTACAGTTGTGCCTGTGACTAAGGCGCCTAAACCCTGCTGTATTAGACTGATGGTGAAGAATAAAGAAAGGAGCTTCTCAGCCAGCTTGGTCTTTTCTCTTTTCTACCCCAAASAACAAGACAATTTTTCCTTCTAGATGATGGAGAGAGCTTGCAGGCTGTTTTGTCTGAGGATAAAGTTCTTTCCAGAGACAAAGAGGTCCTTAAATATTACAAGAAGGCTGGGTTTAGGGAAAGGCCCCTAGCTAATAAARCAACAAATCCTGGTACTATTAAAAGTCAGTGTCAATAAAATAAAGCTATTGGGGAAAGGTTTCTTTTCAGTTTGGTCCCTTTCCTGGGAAGCTTTGAAAACTCTGGGAGTTTTCAGCTGCCCTGKGTGTGGAATGCATTTATTTGCTGTGGTGGCTGAAATGAAAAATCCAAAGAAATGTTTGGTCAGAGTTGGTCTAAAATGGGAATCTTTTTTTTTTCTCCATCTCTGTCTCCCACCCCTCCCCGGTGATCAACCTGAGATGAGCTAGTTCCAGTTCATTTCCTTCAGAGGGGAAGTAAAAGGACCCTTTCAAACACAAATGTAACATGTAATTTTCGAGGTTATTTAATTTTTTTTTTAAATACAAGTTAGGATTCTTTTTTTGGATTAAACTACTAGCCAAGTTCTGATGGCTCTTCAGAGTTTCATTTCTCACTGAATTAACTACTCACCAAAAAAACCTCGCATCTGGCTTTATCGTCCCCTAGTCAATATCAGCTCTTCTGACAGTTTTAGAGACCTTAAGCAGTACAAGGCAGTCTAAGATTATTGTTTTTCTTCAGGCAGTACTGGATTCTTAGTCCCCCCTGATCCTGATAGCATTGGTATGAACAGACCATATCCAAAGTCCTAGGACAAAACAGGAAGATATGCCAGCTGCCCTCGAAGAGAGGGAGGGCATGGGGCTGTGCACGTGCCAGCCTGCCGTAGCAATGACCGGTTTTATTAAGTATTCYGGATAAAATCCCCCCCAGATAGAGTGCCAGAGTAACAAACTGCTTTGAATCGCTACAGGCTGCTATAGAGTTTTAACTACTGCCCAGGTGTAGACTGTAACTTTTGGATAAGTAGCACATGATGGATGGATGGCTGCATGCACAGGGGAGTGCGTGTGGGCTGTTGTGAAGCTGTGACTGATCAGGGAATATGCACCTGAACATGCCTGTCCTGCCACCCTCTCCCCAGCTGACGTCTGCCTGCACTGGGGAATAAGAAATGAAATCAAATGCAATGTAAAAATCCCTGCAAAATATTGTAATAAAAAATAACCTCTTCCCACTCTAGACAAGATCTGTCATGAGGAGCTGCCCACAAGAGATTGGATTGTTTAAAGCAGAGGAAGTTCAGCTTCATGTTGCTATTCTGGAATGGCTCAGTGCAGACTCTTTAGATGTATTCATTCCCTTAAATCATTTAAGGAAAATTAGCTGCCATAAGAGCATAAAACCACATTTTAAATATTGCTATATAGGAGGATTTTTCTTCTGCTGCTGCAGTATGGAAGATAAGCTGTTTCCTTTGAAAAAAGTTCACTCTATTGGGGGGGGGGGGTAACAGACACAGAAATAAGTGAAGTGGGCATGAGACGGACACACAATGCCATAGCTGCAGCAATTCCAGCATTAAGTGGTCCAAGGCTAAGTGTTTACTGTAGTTACTGTATAAAAATAAACCAAGGCATCTGTGGTTCTCTGTTACTCTTCTGGGTTTTATGAAGTGTGCTTATTTTATTTTTAAAGTGTTTCAGATTCCAAAGTAAGTGCATCAACTTTAGGGGGGAAAGAAATGAGAGAAAGATAGGAAGCTCCGTGTCACTGATTTTGAAACAATCTCTTGTGATGGTAAGTCACTATCATTGTTTTGGCCTATGGGAAGTGAGGTGATATTCTCAGCTCTGTTTCTAGTGGTGTCAGTCCTGCCGATGAGACCAAAGTGACAGATTTCTTTTTCTGGATCTTGTGCTGTTGGCTGAAGACATTTCTATTGTCAGGTACCTTTCCCTGCCCATAGACATCACCACCTCCCCATCACTCTATCAGAATGATTTGTGTAGACACTTCCCTTGCCCATGTTGGACCAGGCTAGCTGAAATAGCTCAGAAYATGAATGTATTGTTTAAGCCAGCTCAGCTGATTTTTGTTTGAAGCACATCAAGGGATGTTCATATGAACCACTCCAGCAGCCAAGCTGTGGGGCCACGTTGGGGGTAATAATATACTCCGTGTAGAGAGCTGTTTGCAGAATGAATATCTATATCCTTCATAAGGAATCTAACATAGCAAGTAAGCACAGCTGACTTTAAAAATATGAATAGTCTGGTTGACTTCAGCAGTGTATCTTGCGTGCTTACAGTTAAGCAGGTGCTTAAAGGTTTTGGATTGGGGATCAAGTGCTCAGCACTGGCAAGCTCAAGACATGGATGGTCTATGGAGATCAAACAGTCCTTATCTCTGGGATAACAAACCCTGAAGCCTCAGAGGCTGAGAGCAGTGGAACTGCTTTATTGGCTGGATGGGTTTTATGTGGCCATCCAGCACTTTTCCTGAGGAGCAAATGAACCCCTCAAAACGGATTTAATGAGTGAACTTAGGTAGCTTGTTCAGTGTCAGTTCAGTCCCCTTGAGCATGTGCATTGTGATATGGTCTTTAATCACAGGGGCTCATGTTATTCTGTCTGTCGGACCCCTGCCTCACTGAGTTCTCCAAATGGAAAACTTTCACGTAATGAACAGCTATTCAGGGTTTTGTTTTAGCTTCAGTGTTCATTGTGCGGCCTTGTATTTACTGTGTGCTTTTCAGACCCTGTACTGAGCACAGAATTATTAATCTCCTTGTGGGCTTTTCATTTCTGCTCATTGCTATAGCCTGGGAGCATTTCAGAAGCATTAATTAATTATTTTTCTTAGTACCCCTGTGAGAAGCAAACACATTATCTGTGTACGGATGGGGAGCAGAGGCAGAGATAGTTATGGTCAGAAGTACCTACTCATTTGAGGTAGATAATTTAAGATGCCTGAAACCAGATTTGTTCTGTGTCATTCACCAAGTCTTAATACGTTTGGTATCTGGTTCCTACCACCTTCCTTCTCTGGGGAAGATGCCTTTCTACTCCTGTCATTTGGACTTCCCAGCACATAGAAGACAAGGAATAAGCAACTACTGACTGCTTGGGAAGAGTCTGTTATAAGTGATTTGCCCCCATCATATAAAAATGCTGAGGCAGAGATGAAATACAATGCTCCAGGGCAGTCTCCTTGCAATGCTGTATCTGGCCTTACTGTGTCCCCCTTTCTTCTATTCTACCTGTTTTCCATCTTCTACAGTCATTGAAGCTGAAGTCCTACGTGCAAATGATTCCTATATCACATGCTATTCACCTTGTGCTCTGAGCGAGCTGAAGACCTCTCTCTCAAAAAAAAAAAAAAAAAAGAAAGCAAGCCCAACCAGCTGGGGTGTGCTCATTAATTATCATCTCCTTTGTCATACATACTATAGTCACTGCTTCCCTTTTCTCTGTCATTCCTGACTTTGGAGTGCTAGATGTTGCAGCTTTTGCACACTTCTAATACCATTTTGAGAGAAAGTTTTATTTGATTCAGAACAAAATATACAACTTCAATGAGGCCCCAACATGCTGGAATCTGAGTCATCAGCTGGGCTGGAACCTTTAGATTCCCCACACAGACATCTGCCACATGAATTAACTGATGAGGATGGCGACCTACTATTGCTACGGACTGGTGCGAGGGAGGGAAAATGGAACTTTGCCTGTTGGTTTGTGGGTATCTGCTGACAACAAAAATAGTAATAAGAAGAAAAAATGAGTAAATAAAATATTTCAGACATGAGAGGGGACATTTAAGACTGAATGATGCCTTTTATAGTTTTGAGAAGCTTTTTTAAGATCCTATGTGCATCAGCTTAGACTTGAACAAAAAAGTGATGTTTTTCCAATCTTGCTGCCTCTGAGGAGGCCTTGATTCCACCCCACATGAGCTTGGGTGTGAACCTGGGTGTGCAAGAAGTAAGACTACAGATGAATTAACATTTGTCTGATAAACCAATGTTACTCTGAGTTCTTCAGCAGATGTCTGCATTCCTCTCCAAGAAAAGCTATCTTCCTTCAAAGATATTGAACATGCACTCTTTGCTGATTCTGTGCTATCAGCCATCTCTAGACCCTCTTTCAGAGGCAGATGGATATTTTTCACTGGGGTCAGTTCCCTTCAGTACATCATATACCTTCACCACTGCAGAAAGAGTAGAAGCAGCTTGATCTGGGGAAAAGGCCAGAGCTGATCTTTGTGTTCCAGCTTGTTGCTTTCTTTGCTGATAATCCCAGATACCAGAAAGCAAGTGAGCTGGGATGTTGAGTGGTGTCTGAACGCCAGTTGAGGGGAGGCATGTTCCCTTATTGGCAATTCCTAACTCATTAAAACTGACTGTATTGCTCAGCCAGCTAAGTGGTCTTTCTAGCTTTTCCCATCTGTGTTGCCAACAAGTTTGGGCCCTGACCTTCCCTGTGCTTACACAGACTGACTTTTCACCTTCTGTTTCTCTGTCATCTTTAGTGCCTTTGGACCTTCCTTTTTCCTATTCCCCAGTTACTGCCAGCCTCACTCCGATGCTTCTCCCATTCCAGTACCCACCTCTGTTCATTGCTGTTAGGAGATTACGTGCATTCCTACCACCGCAGACCTCTTTCCCCAACTTCTTTCTCATCCGCTGGTGCTGTTTAGACTGGTGGTGGTCACCACTGTCATTCAACACGCTCTTTCCTAGGATTTCAGTTGCAGCAGCTGGAGTGTACTATTAAGGGCAAAAATTTTGAGCATACAGGAGCTATGTTCAAAGTGTGGCTATGCTAGGGAAACGCCACATACACTGAAGATCCAAACCCCAACCTTCTCTGTTATCCTGAACTTTTTGTAGTGATGGAAATCAGGATTTTTGTTTTTCTAGTGTCCCTGGTGATAAAGGCAGTGCCATGTTTTGAGGGAAGCATTCTAGTTCAGTGGAAAACTAGGTGACAAGATGAAGACTTAGAAACCTGTAACTGATATTTTACAGCTAGCAACCATCCCTAATAGCAGCATTGCTTTAGTGACCTCCCATCCTCTTTGCCTTTGGCAGTGCTACCAGACAACTCCACATTAAGAAAAACGCAGCCTCTGCGATGCATGTACTTTGCTAGAGCGTGACATAAATTTTCTTTTTTTCAGTCCTGCAAATTGTGTCAGTCTTAGAGTCTCTACTTCCACTCATCTCGTGAAATGATGTTATTAGTATTACCATCAATGTGATACTGGGTAGTTGACAAATAAAGTATAATAATAGATTTTGCAAGGGTTTTGTATCAAAATTGCACACTTAGGCTTCTTATACTATAAGCCCTCAAATAATATTATCTAATCTAACATTTGAATGACTGGAAGCAATTGTTTTCTACTCAGAATGTCTTCTCTTCCCTCGTCATCTCCCCTATTCCTGGGATGAATTGGAACAACCAACTTGGAATATATTTTGTTGCAAAATTATAAGCTGATTCTTATTTCAGCTGAAACCAGTTTGAATGTTAATAAATGTTTGGAAAGGCTGTGGGCTGGGGTTTGATATTGCTTAGAAATCACTCAGAGCCAAACGAATCAGTCTGCATCATCTGGTATATGGAGTCATAACAGATTAACGTAAGGTAATCAGATCTTTAGCATAATGCACTACCTGGCTCCATTTTGCTGTTATCAGAGCTCCTAGACTTCCTTCCCCAGCTAAACAACACAATAGAAATGAGTAATCATTGTTAACACAATACTGAATTTTAACAACCTACTAAGAAGGGTCAGATAGTCCCTGACATAACTTGGGTTGTGATTTGCACCTTGCAGTTTTCACTCAGACACCAAACAGCTATCATCAGGCACCAATTTTCACCAATAATTCTCACCCTAGTATAGTGCATACAATTCTGAGTTCTTCTCAAGCAAAATGACCAGCAAGCTGCCCCTTATTTCTCCTCTCCTGGAACTAGAAGAGAGATTCTTCTATGCAGTRTGCGTTCAACTATGATAACTCTGTGGCTGCTTTCTGTGATAATGCTGGTATTTGTGCCAGTTTATTGCCATTGTAGAAATGCCCTTTACCATTTCCACCTTGCAAGTCCCTACTGACTGAAGTGTAACTTTTTAGTATTGCAAATAAAATTCTTATTTCAATTCTCTGTTGAACAAAATGCCAGTAGGGCAACCTTTGCTTCACTGGTGCTAGGCTGTAATTTAACGATGTGATGTACAGATCAGTGTCTGATTCTGTGACTTTTGCTAGCAGGTGCTTTGGATTTTGACTCTATTTTCCACCATCCTGTTGGACTGGCACAGGAGGAGTTACTAATGCCCTAGCTAACATTATACTTCACTACAGACTGTTTAAAAGTATTCCCAGTAAACTTCGCCTATTGCTAAGTACTTTGGGTACCTGCTGACCAAAATGCATGTGATGTGCATGATCAGTTTGTTAGCTGCGGTAGTTTCTGAAAAGGGATCTCATGAGAGTGGGAGCAACAGTTGAGAAGAATTCCTTAGTTTCTTCCACTCAACTTTAACAAGTCTGCTCCTACTTTGTTCTCGGCTAAACGTTTTTCTTGTGCCACTAATGTGCCCTATATTTCTGCTAGATAAAGCAGCTTCTGATCTTAGCAGCTTCCTGCATGGTCCTTTAAGACAATAGAAAACACACGCAATATTAGGAGAAACTTGCTACAGCAGAAATAATTAGGATTATCTACAGGAGATGCTGAATCTCTACCACTGGAGGGTTTTATGACAATTATTTATTGGGAAAGGTTTAGATAGAGTTAATTCTCTTTTGAGGCAGTAGAATAGACTTGATAATCTCTACAGCTTCCCTCCTCATCTCCAATTAATTTATGATCTTAGATTTGTTTTCAATATGTAAACTGCCTCCATGCATACCTGTATATAAAAACGTATACATAAAAGTGAATGTATAATTTCTCTGGTAACATCTTAGGAATCATTGACACCATTAAATGAAGTCCCATCTGGAATTGTGAACTCCTTCTTAAACTGATAATAGTGGAAGGTATGTGCTGCTCAGGCCACCCTCTGCTAATAACCTTATTTTTTGCAGTAGCTCTGGGAATTACAAGCCACATTTCATCTAAACTAGACAGGCTTTGGGTTGTTTTTTTTTTGTTTTGCTTTTATCACACTGGCATGTTCATAATCTAGCTCTGGACACTGCTCCACTGTACTTTTGTCAAATACTCTAGACTCTCTAGGGAATGTGTCTACAGCTACCAAATTTCTCTGTGTTTGTACTCAATGTGCTAATCATGTCAGTGTGGTGGTAATCTCAGACACAGAGAACAGGAGTGTGGGTTTTTTGCTATCCATTTTTGGTAATGTGTGTATTTGGAATAGGAACAGTTTCAGCTAACCTTCATCTCCCATTAAAAAAAATGAAACATTTTAACCCTAGAGACTAAAGGCAAAATCTCCTTCTGTGTTTCAACACAGTGGCAGTCAGTTTTTGCTTGTACCTAACGTTTATAAGCTGCCTGTCTCCATTCTGCCCAAACAGTTGTTTGAAGCATCTGTAGACAAAYTGGTGTGTCGTTCACTATCATATCTCTAGATTTGTACCCCTTTAGTTAACTCCTTCAGTTCCTCAGATGCTTTAGTAAAATTTGCATCCTATGACTTGGAGCATCTGAGTACAGTAGCACTTGCAGGTTGCTGCTCTGAACATCTAAATCGGGCACATTTTTTTTTCCTGTAGTTCACCGTTCTGATAAATCTTTGTACTTCTGTTTTTTTGTTTGGGCAGACATGTTAGTTATGACCTCCACTTTTCAGTGATGTACTGTGTACCTTATTACCTTTTCTTCCAGGTGTTTTATTGCTATTGCATGGAACTTGCACTGCTGCTTTACCTCTGCAACTCTCTCTCTTTCCACATCTCTTTAGGGCCTTTAGTCAAACTCTTCTCTTTTACCTTGGATCAAAATATTATCCATCAAAGCTTTAGTACCCTCTCTACCATCAAAACATGGTTGTATTTTCCTGGGACATGCCTAGGGGCCTGAACACAACTCAAACATCCCTCTGAGGAAATAGTGTCTCCTAAAATAGTTTTTGAAGATGTACAGCCATGTTCTCTATTTTTCTAGGGGCATCTGCCAGCACCCTGCTGATGAATCAGAGCCATGTCTTCAAAGAATTTGCCCCTTGTCAGTTGAGGAAAATATTCTCTTTATATATAATATACACATTTTTTTCTTGGTCTGTGTGTACAAAGAAGGTTCAGTATGGATTTTTTCCCCCTTCTCTCTTGCATCTTCTTTCTGCTTCTATTTTCTGTGTGATTCTTACAATGGTGATATTATCAAATTCCTCTTTTAGTATCTACATTAGGGAAAGAGGCTGGGTTTTTTTAGTAGCATTAATCAGGGAGTGGCTGACATGCTCAGTGCTGTGTGAGAGCTTCCCTGAGTCTGGAAGACATACTCAAGCTCCTCCTCAGTAATTTTGGTTTCATGTTTCTCCTCCCCTTCTCTGTTTCTCAGCGAGACACAGGGTTTGAGGKTTTTTGTTGTTTTTTTTTTTTTGCCCCAGTTATGAAAAATTCCCCCTTCGCCTCTGCTCTCCCCCAAGTGCTTCTATAAACTGAGTCAGAGTCAAGGTCACTGACAAGATGCTTCCTTCAGTGTCTGCATTTGAGCTGATGGGCACGGGGAGGAATGAGCTCCTGCACAATGTGGCAGTCAGTTCCAGCTGGCTCTTGCCAGAGCTTCTCAGAGATGGGGCTTCTCACAGGATGTGAGTGGAAATGCCTGGAATGAGCTGATCCATTTTATTTTTCCTGCTTCAGACAGCATTGGGAACATGCCCTTTGTTCATGTAGCTCAATTTTCCGCCTGGGATTGCATTTGCCTTTTAAGACACAGGGGCAACATATCCAGCAAAGTCACTGCCAGGGCTTTTTTATTTAATACAAAAGAGCTTTTAGTATTCAAAGATGATTTACAGACAGCTGGCCAAGTGTTTGACCTAACTATGTCTGTTCGTGCTATTCTACTGATGCAAGATAGCTGTAATAGAGGCTTACACAGCCAGTGGACAATTAGCCCAATGTATGCAATGAAGATGGGTAAAGTGGAATGCTGATTTTAAATGAGGATATTGACATAATAGCATCTCAATCAGTGAGCCCTGGAATAGCAGTGTAAAATTACTCCTGAATAACAGAGGAAACCAAGCCAATGGAGGAGTGACATTATAGCAAAAAGAAAGCTCAGAAGCAAATAAGGCAAAAAAAAAAAGGGGGGTGGGGGAATTGTATCAACAAGTACCATGCAATCTCTAGGCATTAAAATTTCATGCCAAAGTGGGAAAAATACAGTATTAGAGATATATTGTCAAGACGGCAACAGTAAGTGTCTTTATAACAGCATGCTAAGAGAGATCGGAGAAGCTGTGAGCGCTCAGAGAGCACAATGATGGGGGCTGGGTAAATGTCATGGTCAAATGTGATGTAGAAACTGCATTTATAGACTTTATAAATGACGTTTTCCTGGAGCAAGAAATCAGAGACCCCAAAAGAGAAGACAGAATTTTTTATTTATCCCTAAGCAAGGAATAAGTCTTGATTGAAGATGTAACTGTCAAAGAATCATTCTGTAATAATAAATGTAAACATGATTAAATTCATCCCCCTTGATGAAGTATAAAAGCCAAAAAATACTGTAGAGTTTCACACACTTCGAAAAGAGGAACAACATCAAAATGGAAAAGAAAACTAAAAGGAGCAGCTAAAAGTGCAAAACAGAACAAAACAACACTTTCAGGTGACATGGAAGTTATATAAAAACACCATCTTAGGAAAGCATTTTTGYATCATTACCATCAGAGAGTAAACATATTACACCTATTTAAAAAACCTCCACAACTTTAAAAAAGGTCTCATAAAAAGTTAGCATAGTTGAGTATTAGACTGAAGGCGGCCATTAGCAATAAAAGGACACCCTCTGAAGTCTTGTCCAAATGAGGAAAGTAAGGGGGAAAAAAACAATATACCCTGACAAGTTAAATGTAAAACCATAATAATATAGGACAAAAACAATTTTGAAGAATAACTTGCTAAAGGCATAAAAACTAATAATAAAAACTTTTTCAAATACATCAGAGGCGAGACGCCTGCCTGAAGGTCTATAAGGTTGATAGATGATCAAGATGTAAAAGAAGTGCTCAAGGAAAATAAGGTCATTGCAGAAAAGTTGAATGAATTATTTGCTTTGGTGTTCACTGTAAGGAGCCTAGAGGGAATTCCCAAATTAGAGCTGCTCTTTATAAGGGAGAAGTCAGATACATGGACAACAGTGGTATAATGCTACATATAATTTTGGAAGGACCATTTGTACCTCACAAATCTATTAGACTTTTTTGAAGGAACTGACAAGCATGGATTCAGCCAATCCAGTACCTATGGTATATTTGAATTTCTGAGAAGCCTTGGCAAAGTTGCTAACCAAATGGCTTCAAAGACGTTAAGAACCCAAACTGTTATTGGATGAGATAGACAGCCTTCCTTTGGATTGATGGCAAATGAAAACAAAGGTGAGTCTTCACAGTGGATGAAAGATGGATGTGCAGATTGCATGGGATTATTCGAAATATTCATAAATTATTCAGAAAAAGAATGAATAAAGTTTTCTGATGGAATACAATTATTTAGTGCAGCTAAAGTTGCACTGTAGAAAAATCTTATGATACTGAGTGATAGGATGGCAGACAGAGTCTAGTGTTAATAAAATCAAAGACACTTGTGTGTCTTTGGGATGAAGAGGGAGGGAAGGAAGTCAAGTCAACGAAATAGTCAATAAAAAGCCTAATGTCGATTAGTGATACCACTTGGGAAAGACAGGCCTTTCAGAATAGCCTGTCAATGATTGACAGTGTTCACGAAGGCAAAGACAGTTTTAGAATCATCAGTATGGTCCTTAATGTGTTTACCCATATCTTGGATAAGATTTACAACTCTGACAACCTTATCTTGAGAAGAACTGGCCAAGGAAGTTCTAGAAAAGGGTGAAGAAAAAAGAAGACCAGAAGTTTAAAATGATTTCAGTATGAAAAGATTAAATATCATTGGCTCTTCAGCTTGAAAGAGATATTCTGAAGAAGAATAAGTGATTTCAAAATTAAAAAAAAGAAAAATATAAATACATGAAAGTTATCAAAAATAGAAAAGCATGAATAATCTGTCAAGGGCTACTAATGCTGCGTCCAGAGTTGGGAGATTCCTACTTTAGAAGCTGCCAAAAATAGGGAGGCTGTTACTTGGGGAAGGGTTTTTTTTTTTTACTTTTATTTTTTTTGTGAACATCCTATGCTGGCCAGAGCCCAGAATCTCTATACAGCCATGCTCATATGAGCTCCTGCACTGCAAGCAATGCTACATCTGCTACTGCCCTCTGACAGTCTCTTGTACCATTCCCAGAAAAAAGGAGAAAGGGATGGTGGTATGATGGCTGCGTTGGGATGATTGCTTTTATGGGCAAATGATAGGAATTGTTCCGCTTAAAAGAAAGCTCTGTTCTTCCCTTCTAATTATCCTGTGTATCTGCAGTCCTGTAATTATGGCTTCTGAGGCTACCTGAACCTTGAGGCAGGTAGTGAGCAGAGCCATACAATATCACTAAACTGCCAAAGCTCATGTGAAGCCATATTCTGAATGAGAGCAGCAGAGCCTACAAACTGTGTGATTTCCCTAGTTTTAAAAAGAGAATTATCCTCAGACAATGGATGCCGTTATCTTGTCTATGTGACACTACATAAAGGTATAGACTAGGGTCTAGGTCCCTTGATTTCTTGGCTTATCTCATTCCACAGTAGAAATCCTCCCAAATCCTGTAGATCAGATTCTCCCCTACCTCCTTCCAGCTTGTGCCTGTTTTACTGTGTCATCCGGAGTCTGGGCGTGAGAACAGGAATCCTGGGAGAAGAACACAGCAGCTGCTTAACAGCTTAAAGAAAGGTATAGCAACTAATGAATCCAGTGGGGATATCTTAAGCTGATAGGTTTTAGTTACAGAGAGGATGACCAGAGTGCTGAACAAATAATACTGTTGCTCTTTTGAAAAGTATAATAGATATTCTTTATGATTTCAAGTTGCCAGGATCTTTGCCTTTTGAAAACTCATCCTGTGAGCATTTTAATGAAGCAGAGCTGCTTCGAGTTATTATTTTTCTGAAACCTGAAAATCTACACTTTTAGACTAGCAGGCACCAAAAATAGCTTAATGCCTGTAGCATTATTAACAGGATTTTGCAGGCAGCAACCCTGCAGTTTTGCATATGTTTTCTTGATCTAGAGCCCAGTTTAAGCTGTTGAATGGGGTCTGTGTCTATAATGTTCCCTAAGTGCTATTATGCAAAGAGATTGCTTATTTGAATCATTAATCAGTCCCTGGATGGCTGCAAGTTCTTATATTTCATGGCTGGTTTTCGTGATATATGTGACCTGTTCATAGTGTTTCTCAAGCCACAGTGGAACAAGACTTAATTTCTCTTCTTGTTAAAGCTTTTCTGCTGACTACCTTCACTAGTATATGCTTAGAAACGATACCAAGCCCAGAGGACCCCTGTATGCAGAACTCTACTGCAAAGGTTCCTCAGACAAGGAAATTCTATCAATTGCTTGACTCTTTCAAGCCGGAGTTAGTATGATAGATTGTTGTTTCCCATATGGATGTGTTCAGTCATCTTTTCAGATTACTATATCTGATTAGTAATCAGATATAGTTCAGATTGCTACTCAGAGTAATCTGAAAAGTTACTAATCTGATTACTGTATGTCTGTAAAAAATCCTATTAAAACTAATATATTAATTAGCAGAAGTTTAATTTTCTTTTTGTCAGGAGGTACATCCTGATGTTGGAATTTCACAACATCAAAGTTAGCGATAGTTCCATCTTGTAAGTATTTTGAAGGCTTCTGCTTGTTGTCTTCCCTAGCGTTGACACCTGTGGATCAATAGGTTTTAAAACTAGACAGGAATCACTGTGATAATCTAGTCTGACTTACAAAGTACTAAATATCATCGATCTTGGTTTTCCTAAATGGGCATCAAACTCCAAGCTTCAGCAGCTTCTGGTGGCTTAGCTGTTAGAGAGAATGACTGATCTTAAAGAGCTCAGAAGGTTTATCTCATGTCTGGAATAGCAAATCTTCCTCTAGATATGTTCAAAAACCCCTTTCTGAATCTGAACAGGCTTCATGCAGATAAATTCTTCTGAGTGTGCAGAAAGCCAGTGGTACTCTGGCATGTGGACTGCCCCCTTCATTTCTGCTGGGCTTACTCATGTGGCCAGGGTGACTTCTTTAGAGACAGTGCTGTTAATTATTTCACTATTTATCAAGACACGGCAAGAAGAAGAGGAGGAGTCACGTTATGAGGACTGAGCATCTTCGATTCATATCTTCTATGTATGGAAGAAACACAGGGTTTACCTAGCCATGAAGAGCAGGAGTCTAAATTAAGATGAACACGTGAAATGGAGCATTTGTCAGGGGGAGGAGAAGGGAACAATGGCCTTAACTTTGCTGAAAGGGGAGCTCTGCAAAAAAGTTTGCATGAAAAGCTTGTAAAGCGAATACAGCTTTGCTGCCTCCCTCATCATGATATTTTGGTCTCGTTTACACTTTTTATCTTTTGATGCATAGAATTTGGTGCTTTTTTGGTGGTTTTGATGCTTTTGCTCAATAATAACACTGCAGAGAATGTAATGCTGCTAATGTTCCAGCCTATTGTGTTCAATAGGCTGTTGCTTTAAGTGTTTTTATTTATGGACTGTCCCCTGCATGATCATTTTCTAACTGTGAGAATATCTTCCATTTAGATTTGGATTTTCAAGAGTACTTTCTGAAATAGGATCCTGTCTTCTCTCGTTATATCTTAAATCCAAAGCATGGCAAAGTTCAGGTGCAAGTTAGGTATCAGATTATGCCCTGCTGAAATATAGCCGTCTCTGGAAAGGACCCCATCAGTGAAGCATTATTTGAAGGCTGTTTGCTTAGATGTACATCGAGAAAAATCTTTTTCTGTTCTGAGTTCAGCCAATCTATTGTTTTGTATTCTTGGAAACAAACTGCCTTCATCTTAGTATTGGTCTTCTGCTAGGAATTTGTGGTGTTTTATGACTTCCCCAAGCAGAGTACTCACTGTAGAATTAAATCTCATCAGGAATAGATTTAATCCTCTCTGATGACTTGTAGCCTATAGGAACATTATTGTCTGTGCTCTAGTTGGGAAGTCTGCCCTTCAGGAGCCGGATGTTCTCCTCTTCCTGGAGTTAACTCATGCAACAGAGACAGCTTTTTATTCTGTTTATGTCCCTTGATAATGGCTGTATTGATCTGGCCTGATGTAAGCAGAGGTTCGCAGTTTGCCAAATGCTGCTGAGGTACCAGACTATTCCTGCGCCCAGCAGACGCACTCCATCATCCCTGAGCCTCGGCCCGTGAAAGCGAGAGCAGCAGGATTCCACATGTGGGTGACTCACAAAATGGCATGTGTCGGTATCTGGTGTATGCCAGCCTTGGAGGCTTCTAAAATTAGAAAGAGTGTGTTTTCTGTCATGTTTATTTTGTCTGCCAAGTAATGCGGGAACATTTAAAGGTTAGCCTAATTTTCAGTTGTTCAGAAATGAAAGCTATGGTGGCAATGCTGTGCGAGAGAACCTCTGGATTTTGTGTTCAAATAGGCTGAGTGTGCCTTTCCTCAAAAAATACAACAGTTGCAAAATCTGACTTGAGTGGGAATAGGAACCAGGAGGAAGTTGGGCTGTTGTCCAGCCTGACAGCTCTAGGCAAATCACTTAATTATCTCCTTTCCTGCTCAGCTGAACAAGGAATTTTCAATACGAGGCAACAGCTAACAGAAAACGTTTGCAGCCTAAATTCTTACCTGCGGCAAGTCAAAGTAGAGCTGTAGAAGTGAGAAGTGCTGAATATTGCTTGAGGGTCCTTTGTTTAGAAAACGGTGTAAATCTATTTACCTGATTTTCATAGCACAAAATCCCAGTTTTCCTTTGAAATGAGAATTATTCCAGCTCTGCAGTGATGAATATGTCCCACCATAACAAATTAGACAGCGTTCGTAAAAACAAGAGGCCTGTGTGTGAAAGAGAGCAGGACTACCTATTAGATTATCAGGTGGTTTTTTTCCCAGAGTCCAAGGTGGAGGAGACATTACCTGATGTAAAGGGCAAACTACTTTTGTTGTTGTTGTTGTTCTCCTCAAGAGCTGGAAAATATTGATTGCTTGATCCCATCGCGTGCCAGTTCTAGCCTGCTAATTCCAAAGATCCTTCTCCAAGCGGCATGGTTACTTCATAATGAGATTAGAAGGAGTGGGAGAGAGGCAGTGAACCACGCAGCTGCAGTCTGGGGACCTGGGAAAGTGTGATTCGGAGTGGGCTGGCCAGCGAGGAGTGCAAAGAGGCCCGTCCAACCTCTGTGTATTATTGCAAGGTTTTTACATCTGTCACCATAGTGGATTATTGTTTGCAAAAGCAAATATTTAGCAATTATTGGCTGTGTTAGTCAAATTGATGTATACCGCTGTTGTATAATAAGGTGGTATTCTGTACAGGGTGTTTGCAAATGACTTTGTTGATTTCTGCAGTATTGTAATAGTAAAGGGTGATGAAAATTTATATCATAACAGGCATTGTGATTTTATGTTATTAGTGAAAATAACTTCAAATGCAGTTTGCTAGGTCTGAAACACAGAAATTCATCCAAGTGAAATAATAGTTTAGCTTTCAGTTTAGTTATGAGAGCGCCAGTGTCTTCTATTGAAGTCAGCAGAAGCTGTAAATGATGATTGTGGCTGCTTTTAGCCATTCGGATTGATTTATCATAGGAACCCATTAATATCTGTGCACTGCAAGCAATAGGAAAAGTGCATGTGTATGTGTCTATACATATATTACACCTATAGTTTGCTTTATGCATTGCTTTTCCTGTTGATTATGTATTTTGAAAAGGTGTTTATCTGCGTCTCTTCCCTGTGGAGTTCAGAAGTGTGATTGGATCGAGTCATGCTGCAGTTCAGGGAGAGACCAGAGCATTTGGAATGAAGCTTGGGAGCCATTTACAAGGCCATTACAAAAACTGTGGTCTGCGCCGGGTACCCAGGCCCAAAATGCCAAGGAGAAGATGCCATCTGGCTTTGCAGGCTGGCCAGCATCAAAGGGGTCTGTGCTAATTGGAGCAGAGCCCCTCAGTGAGCTGTAGGGAGCCATCCTGCAGGAACTCGGGCTGGCGGGATGACCTGATAGGAATTTTCCTTCTCTAACTTGTGTGAGGGAGAGTTGGCTGGAGCGCACTGACAGCTGCCACCCTCTTTCAGGACACTGTAGAGAGAATAAAGCTGAACTTTAGGTGACTGGCTCTGTGCTCTGGGTAACTCTGTTAATAATGAAATTGATGCCCTCTCTAACCACAGTAGGACTCGGTGGGGTGTTTTAGCTTTTTTAGCCTTTGGATTGGAATTTATAGAACAGACTGAGGGCAGAACAAATTGAGTTAGCCCTCCTAAGTGTAGTTTCTACTTGGCCATTGCTTCCTTGAGCATGGTAGGGGTCATTATAGTAATGCATTGGTGAAACTGAAAAAGTTTGCTTGAGGATTTGTTACATTCTACAAAGAATAGGCAAAGCAATACTGATTTACCTTAGAGTATGTCTACATGGGTGTTTAGACTCACCCCAAAATCAGTACTTGCTCCCTCTCTGCGCTGAAAACCTTTCCGCTCAGTGCTTGGCATCTCTCGAGGCTGAGTATGGAAGTTCTGCTCAACATCAGGTCTTAAGTTTAACCAAGCCCCTCTCCAACTGTCAGTCTGGGGTTTTCTTTCACCCCACCTGGAGCTTGCCCAGTTTCCCTCAGTCTTTAAGCCCAGGGAGTTGTCTGTCCCATCAGTTCCTAGTTCTGATTCAGGAGGCTTCAGCCCTTTGGTCCCCAGTAACGTAAACATGCACATGGGATCTTCCAACACGCAATAGTTTCCCTATTCCTGGAAGTGGCTCTCTTGTGCCTTCTGCCCCCAGATTCCTGGTCACAATGCCTACAAGTTGGAAGCAGTTCATGAGGAGAGAACAGATGGGTTCCTAGGAGAACTCTGCTTGAGGAATGGGGTGTCCTGTGGGTGGCTTTTGGTGTGGCCTGACTGATGACATGCAAATGAGGAATGGCAACTTGTGATTTGGCGTCAAGGAAAAATGACTTTCAAGGCTAGCCCTAAATATGGACTTGCATATACATACGTGTGGGTCAAAATTCTCTAATCCAGCTGTCTCTACACCCATGCTGAAGCTTTGAAAGACAAGCAGTGTGATTTCAATCAATTCTGGGCATGGGAAGGTACACTTGGTTTCTGCACATCTGAAAATTAGGCGGCTTTGGCTGTCACTTTCATAAACAAATCAGCTAGTTTCGGTATGCAAGCATTTGGATCCTGTTTCAGCTTTCTCTGAGCTTTGTTATTTCAGTATCAGTAAGTTTCATTTATTTTAAGTTTCTCCTATTCATCTGACCAATTCATGTGTCTGATATGCTATGTAGTCCTTACTTTAATCATGGTGCTATTC
Source organism: Apteryx rowi (assembly GCF_003343035.1). NCBI lineage: Eukaryota > Metazoa > Chordata > Aves > Apterygiformes > Apterygidae > Apteryx > Apteryx rowi. The sequence goes on from NW_020450982.1 coordinate 2,961,634, forward strand.
AGTCCCTGGTCATCGGTATTAAAGAGGGGGAGAGTAAAACACAAAAATTTTGAGGATAAAATGACTCATGTTTAAAAACTAAGAATATAGAAAAGGACGATTTGGCTACAGCAATTTGACATCAGAAATGCTATTTGTGAAAGGAAGATATTTTTAAGATCTTCTGCTTTTTTTCTCCTCTTATAGTATCTTTAAAAATGCATTTGATAATGGCCTTGAGGATTGTAGCTTTCAGAGACAATTCTCAGGCAGGATTTGTATGAAAAGCCTTGGTGAAATTTTGCTGAAGGTGCAAAAGGACAAATAGTCAGCCAGACAAACGGAGACAGAAGTGCAGAGAGTGGATGTGAGCTTTTCCCTGAACCTCTTGTAGTTGTAGGCATTTTAAAGTAATTTTGAATAACCTTATGGTATATGAGTAAAACAGCTTTACTGTACATTGAGCAATACCTGAGCAGGCTTGACATATTTTGCAAGGTGAAACCCTTGGAACAGTAGATGTAATAAAGTGGATGGATTGGATTTAATAGCAAAATAAATAACACACAGGTTATTAAACTGCCCATGTTATTCATGGCCATATTGCATTCAGTAAAACCTTCCTTTCTTAAATCTGTTGCAAGCTACCATGGAAAATCCAGTCTGTCCCAGGGGAGCAGTGCAGAAATCCGGGGAGCACCACAGCAGGCACAGGGCCAGTTTCATATGGAGCATACAGAGCCACAATGATGCATTAAGGTGATGTGTTAAGAAGAGGCATCCTTCTGAGAAACGGTTCATTAGGCTTCCCAGGGAAATTGCTGACTATTTTTTGTGGTATTATAGTAGGGGGTGACCAACTCGTGTCCTTTGAGGACTTGTTCTCCTGTCCAATGCCCAGGAAAATGAGGAATCTTGAGACTAAAAACTCTACATGGCTATCTTCAAAGGTGTATCAGAAAGGAAAATTAGCTACAAATTTTGCCTGAGGGGCTGCCTAGTGCCAAGTGGCCTTCAGGTATCCGGTCGCCTGGCGGTGACACTTCACTGCTTGAAGGAATCTTAGAGCTATGTGTGAGGAATAGATAAGAGTGCTTAGGAAGAAATGGCATTTATTCTGAACAAAGATACATCTGCAGCCTCCCTACTGGAATATAATCCTTGCAGTTCTGGGGTTATTTCAATCAACCTTAAAAGACCCCATCTTAAATCTGGCTATCATTCAAATGGATTTGCCCACTGCAGAGGTACCACACCACGGCCAGATATGCAGCATGCTGATATCCCCACCACAACAAGATGAGGAGCTGATTTCTGTGCTAAACTGCATTTAAAGAGCCAAAGGAGAATAGAAAAGGAAGGTGAGCCTAATTTGAGGGGGAAGGGGAGGGAAGTGATCAGGAATCAAATGGAGCATGTACCTCTGCTCAAAGTTATTGTGCTTGTAAGTGTGTCGTGGTCCTTTTCTATTGACCGAGTTCATGGAAGGAAAGCTAATTACCATTGTTAGCAAAGCCGCCTATTTTGCGACCATTACAATCTCCCACTCTTTCTTTTCTAAGCGATTGTCCTTTTGAAAGTCAGGTCCTGCATTTCATGCCCATCTTTCACTGAATCAGGTCATTCCTATCTGATTCATACACCCAAGGTCAGTTTGTAACCCCTGGCAGCACAAATAGGAAGGTGGAGGTGCTCTTGTGTTCCTTCCTATGAAGAGCATCATTTGGTAGAGGAAGGAGCTGATCCCTTTTGCTGTAGGTGGTTCACAGCTTTGAAAATGACTTTTCACTGGTGCCAAGAACTGGCCTCTCCCTTTGGACATTGAATGAGCAGATGCCTAATTAGCCTATTATTTACTATGGTTGAGATAGCTGAATTTTGATGAAAGAGACTTTACTTTAATCATTGATTCATGACACAGATGCTCATACTATGCATTAGGCTGTTTAACCTTCCGCAAATATAGTTGCCCCATGCACCCTTTCATAAATATCCTGGCAACTACCCTGTCTTCCTTCATTCTTTGTGAGGGGGAAGATTGGGAGACCCAAATTGGTCCTTAGTGCTGGTAATGTGTGAATCAAATGCAAGTAGAAGATACTGATTGGCATGAGGACACTGTGTGCACCACAGGGGGGCTGAGGTGCTCTGCTAGCGCTTAGTGGAAGGGTTGGATCCCCATGCCAGGGTGGAGAGGGCTGGCTCTGAATCCTGCCATATATCGCCTGAGTCTGGAAAGCCGAGTTGGGGCATCCTGTGTGAACAGGTCTCTCAGGACATCCTTGTCCTTTTGGGGTAGGAGTGCAACTGTAAATCTGGGAGCACAGTTATACAGAGGCGGGATTGTTCCAGGCTTCCCTTCCACTTCTCCCAGTGTGGTTGTGTTAGGCGGACCCTATTGCTCTCAACTTTTAATTTTCTTCTCTGGAATGTGTGTTGGAGACTCGTGGGAGCAGGGACAGTGGTAGCTCAATCACTGCGGCTTTGAGGAAGCTGAATACCCAGCTGCAGTAGCTCCTCCCCATATTCTCTTTCTTCTGGCCTTCACTCCTGGGCTGGCCCATCACGTTTTGCTATCAGAGGTGCCAAGAGGAAAATGAGGCTGGTGTGAGAGGAAAGGTCAGCCACGGTGATGAGCTGGGCTGTGTGCTGATGGGCTGCTCTGCGCAGCCTGAAGGAGACCACGCCACGATGGGTTCACAACTGAAGGGTTCCTCACACGCCAGCCAAATCTGTTTTAAGCTGGTGCCAGATTTCCGTAGAAGGTACAGCAGAATAAACACTTGATGCTTTCTAAAGGCCTGAAACTTTCTTTCACAGAACCCTCCTTCCTCAATAATGAAAAACTTCCCTCGATCTGCTACTGAATTCAGGAGAGAATCGTCACAAATATTGTTTGAATGGGCCAGGTGTCAGCAGGAAAGCAGACCCTTTTTAAAAGACTTCAACAGCCTTTTCAGATGCAGTTTGCATCTCCCCTGTCGCAACCATCTACCCAAAACTCATCAGTCCTCATGTGCTCCCTGCTGTATCAGTCGTTTGCTGTAGATCCACTGGTTGGTGAAGGGAGGGGCCCAAAGAGGAAAGGCTGTAAAAAGAAGCTGGATAAACATCAACTGCGTTTTAAAATCTGAATAATTGTTGGGCCTTGTACTGCTGGGAAGAGAAAAGGAGTTAAAGATTTGCTCTCTGTTTGGTGTGATAAATGGCACGTTCTGTGTAATATCGATGATGGATGCAGCCTGAAAGGTCAGGGGAATTCCCAGCACAGGGTCTGACCTTTATTTTACTCACTTCTCCACACTGAGTTTAGAATAAATTCACCAGTTAGAAGGAATCTACAACTGGAGGTTTTCTCTTTGTGTTTTATTTTTGAATGAGTTCTTTCACTTTAAATTCTTTTCAGGGATTTTTATTTTTTCTGTGGTTTTTTTTTTCTTTTTTTTAGTAGTGGGAGGAAGTGAAGAGAGGGAGCATTTAAAAAAATATATTTGGAAGATTTCAGAGGCCAAACAAAGAGGAGATGCTTTCTTTTTTGGAGCTTTGAGATTACTCATGCTGCTGTCTGTTTGGGAAGAATGTTGATATCATAATAGAGAGCCCAATCTTATGTTAATATGTGTGGACTGCTATGGCCTTCTCTGTGCTGTAGCAATCCTTCCAACTGTAATAAATTGGAAACCCTTTATTCTGAGAAGAGCAATTATCAGAATCCAGCATATTTCTCCCCCTCCCTGTCACCTAACTTTGTGCTCTCATCTGTTTTTTTGACTTGCATAAGCTCCGAAGAGAAAGGGATTTATTTAGCGCTGACCAAAGTTTTAGTAGTACAAGTTAATAGGAATAAGTTAAGGGGAAGACTTCACTAACTGTGGGATTAGGCTGCTAGAGCAGTCTCCCAATTAAAACAGAAAAAGGGACTCCTTTTCTAAGTGACCGAAAACTGGCGCAGAGGAATTCTTTGGATCTTTGCTATGTCAGGACCATGATCCACAATTTAGTAGTTCTGCAGGAATCAGTTATAAGGTACTACTAGTATATGACCCTCAACATGAAGCTGTGCAGTGCTGGAGCACATGGTATTGGAGCAACTCAGATACTGTTGAAGGTACAGCCGGGCCGGTGCACTGTGAGCTGGATAAGGAATGTTGCATCAGCATTTCCAGTGGGGAAAGTGACCTGAAGATGGACTAGGAGACCACAGTGGATTCTCTGGAAGGGGATACCTAGCAGTGCTGAGAGTCACCAGGAGTGGACAGAAAGGTAGCATCGAGCTGAAAATGTTGTTTGCCCAGGAAAAATGCCTGTGATTTTGTGGGACAAATTCATAGCAGCCCCTTTTCAGGCCATCAGGTGATGCAGTGTGGCTTGGAAACCAACTTTCTTTCATTTGCCCTGTGTGCTATTGTACAGTGCTGTCTGTGTTCATTACCTGCATTTGCTTTTTTATGTTTTTGCTGTGATAGGCAATACCAGTTTGAGCTCCCTTTTAAAGATTGCTAAGGTGTTCATGTGGCTGTCAGAGGTCTGGTGGATGAACAAGCCAGTGCTGGAATAGTCAGTATTGCTGCAGAATACACATTTGTCTAATTTCAGTGGTCTGTTTTTAAAAGCAGTCTGTGGAGGTACAAAATGACAGTCTGAAATATGCCCCCAAAGTACAAATGCTTGAGCAGCAAGACAGTCCAAATTTTCCCTCGCTTTCTGATATGCCTAAGGGATTTCATATATTCGGTGTTGTAAGGCCATTTCACAGTTTCTTTGGACGACACAATCAAGACTTTTGGGAGACGGGAGGGTATTCTTGTGGGATAAGGTATAACGTTATTGTGGCTGTCATGGTTTCAGAATAGAAAGCAAGCAAGGCTTTTAGGAGGAGAGGTAATAATTTTTCTTAGCCCAACTGGTATTGTTGGACAAGGAGGAGAAGTTGATCAGTGTTTTGTGACGCAGATCCTCTGGCAGCAAGTTGCATCTTATGAATCGCATCCAGTCCCTGGAGAGTGGGGCTGGATTTTCATCTGTGAAACACAGGCTCCTAAAAGCTCTGTTTAAGTTACGTCTATACTAACTTTATAACCAGGTTGTGGTAACAATTTGTTCAACAATTTGGGGGCCTATGAGTATAACTTGCATCTTTCCCGCTCAGTCTGATGTTTCTGAAATAAGGATGGTGGGGGGGCATTTTTATTTTCTGAAAAAGTCCACTAAATGCTAGACATTGTTGGCTATCGTGCTCAGAATGGACTGGATTCACCTGAGTGAACTGTGGTTTCTCTACTCTGGTCTCACCCCAAGGAAGTTATAATCATTCAAAGGCCCTAACATACTAAACATACCCAGAAGAGCAACCCAGCCCTCGTGATAAATCTTCTCTTACCTGTTTTAAACCAGTCAAGCTGAAGATGTTTCATTTGTGATTTCCGGTTCAGGATTGTGCAGCTGGATGTTAAATTACTGCATTGCTAAACTTAGGAGCGTAGATCTTTCAGGAGAACCCCTCCTTCTATGATCCCACTGAAAAGCAGGAATCTGAAAACCCGTGAGAGTTACGAAACATCCCCTTTGCTTTACCTCCAGTTAATTTCCTGCTTACATTTCGTAGTACTTCAGAAAAACCTTCATTTCAAAGCTGAAATTCAGGAAGGTTCTTGCAGTACAAAAACTTTTGTCCTTCTTGAGTTTGAGCCTAAGTTCAAGAATGTTACATAAACTGGAGGACACCATTTTACTGTTTATTTGACTTGGCTAACTGTTGAAATAGATTCCCATCTGAGCATTGCTGAAGATGCTGTCTTCAGTTTATTCCATCTAACGGGTATCATTCACAGAAAACACATAGTAGGCCTACTTTCAGAAAATCCATATTGAAAACATGATAGAAGAAATAAACTTAAAATAATCAAATGAATGTGTTTGTACCTTGTACATATAGCAGTTCCTGAAAAGAATTAACTTTGACCAGTTAATCAGTACTAACATTTATTACTCAAGATGTTATCCCTTTTGATCTGACAGGCCTGTTTTGGATAATTTGTTAAAGATGACAAAAAGGCTCATACGCCTCTCGTTCATTTTGACCTTTCTTACTATTAGGAAATTAATTTCAGAACTGAAACAAATGTATTAGTGTTGTCATTAAAAAAAAAAAAAAGAATACCTTGCCTTCAAGCTGTTTCTTCATATTAATCCATCACAGTGTAACATGATCGCTTTTTGACACATAACATCTTACCAAGATACCTTCGACATTCACACCAGCTCTTATTAAATACTGCACATAAATTCCAAGTGCTAGAAGTTATTGATAGAAAAGGCTGAATAATAAAAAGTATAAATATGTCAAACATGGAGGGGAGAGGGTTTTTTCTCTTAGCAAAAAGGTTTATCAGGTCTGCACATGTGGTTGTAAGTTTGTCAAGGGTAAAAACAAGCAAATGCCCAGTTTTTCCCTTGATAATGTTTTATTTTGTAACTGGCAAAGCAGCAATCAATAAATACTTCCATTCAGTACCTTTCTTACCTAGTAGTTTTTCTTTCAGTTTTGCTTAGTGAAAACAAGTTTTGATCCAGTGAGATTTCAAAGCCTGAAACTGCATTTTCTTGTTGTTGTTGTAGCAACATTTGTTTTCCTCTATTTCATTTTAATATTTACCACTGTTTACCCATAATTCCCCCTTCCCCAAATTGCCTGTAGCTCTCAGAAATGTATCGATAGGTGCCTTACTGAAAAACAGTCATGAGCGATCCCTTTCATCCTTTACAGCCATATATCAAAGCAAACATTTGAGCTATACGACAAATTAAATAATGCACTACTCCAAGACGTAAAGAACTACAGGCTAGTTAAGCGCCAGTGGCTGCCAGGTGCAGTCGCTGGGTAATGTTGAACTGGAGTCACAGCTGTTAACGAGGTGTAAGCCAGGAAGGGTTTGAAGTTCAGGTGGAATCTGAATAAACACTCAAACATGTGGATGCTTGTTCAGAAGAAATTTTATTTACTCTTTGTATTGGTATATCTGTAAAACTGGGCTTCACAGCTTTGAAAAGCTTCAGATAGGGTCGTGATGTGGGAAAGAATGAAGAATCACACCGAGATATTGCGGAGATGTCTTTTTATCCAGCACACTTAGCATGTGGTGGACTCTGGCGTTAGAGAGTTACGATCATCAGGTAACCATATGATTGAAGCTTAGCAGCCTTTTTTTGATTTGGGGGTTCCACCTTTCCAAGAAATCCACTTAACACGTGGATTTTAAATCTATGGTTCATGAGCAGACCTGGAGCAGAAGGGTCACATCAGTTGCATTTTAAATACCATGTGGGTAAATCAGTCAAGTAGCATCACATCAGAGCAGCAACACCTATTATTTTGCAAGGATGAGTTCAGTAAAGTGCCAGTTGTTAGGCACTGCAGCCAGTTACGGCTCTGCAGCCACCAGCAGCTGCTGCTCTCCATTTTCACAGCTAAATGGAAGGTGACCCCTAAAACTAGGGGACACTTCTTGTTACCGCTGGTGTTGCTGCTTTCTTGTACCATGAGACCAGGGTAAAGAAAAAGTCGAGAACGATTTTTAGCCGGGCTGGATATACAACCTGGATAAAGGGATGGGAGTTGCACAGGGGTGGCACCGTCCCTCCTCGTGTGACCTGGAGCATCTGTCTGCAGTGGCACCTGGCAGGACCAGGAGGGCAGGGTGCGTGTGCCAGCTCAGGGGTTCAGCTCCCTCTGTCCCCTGCCATCTCCCCCTTCCACCCCGTCCTAGAAGCTTGCTGTTGGACTTGAATCATGATGTCTGTGGTCGTGAAGATAACCTTGAATTCCAAATTCAGTGTCCTCAAAAAGGAGTATTGAGACGCATATGGTAAATGAAGACTAATGTTAATTATTTTACTGTTTGCTGGCTATTTGAAAACATCTAAAATAAAAGCAGTTATGCTAAGGTAACAGAAAAAAAAAATTGATCCTGTCCCACCCTTTCCACTCCTTTTTCAGATAGTGAGCAAGAGACAATGATTTTCCTTGAATGGTGTTTGAGGAGCAAGGCTAGTTTTTCATAAATGAGAGAGAACTTTGAAAAGAAGAAATAGAACTAGAGAGTCCAAATTGGTGTTTAGAAAGCTTTGTGCTTAGAAAGTGCAGAGAAAAAGACACGGGGACTGTTAGGAAGGAAGGAAAGACCTTGAGCCATAAACAGCTGACCAGTTACCTTTCCATGAGAATCAGTTGAAAATATGGGAAGTCTTGGGTATACGTAGAGGTTTGCAGCCAGGATGTGCATCGTATAAACACCCAGAATGTTTTTGCTATAGGTTGGTGAAAAGCTTCTTTTTTGAGGACTGGGTTACCTGCCAAGTTTTTTTTGGAACTGAAACTTTTTTGAAGTATGAAAAATAAGAGAGAGGGGAGAGGAAATACTGAATACATGTATTAGTGACTGACAACCACAATTCCTTCCCTCCCTGTTTTCCTCCCTCTCCCTTTTATATTCTTTGTGTTGTACTAACTCAGAGGAGTTGGAACTATTTTTCTTTGACGTGTTGTTTTATTATTTTGCCTTTAAATATCCTTTCTGGCATGTGAACAAGCATAAGAAAAGTGCAATCCAAATATATTGCAGGGGAGATATACAAACTGTGAGGTTGGCCTTATTAGGCTGAAAGCACCATCCCAGCTGAAAATATAGTCTCACACACATAATACTAGAATACCTTTTTTTTATTATTATTATGAATATATTTATTAAATTGGCTAAGTGAAATAACTTAGATCTTAGAGACATTCCGTCTCTCTCCTCTCACCTCACTGAAATTTTGAGTGAATACCTGCTCTCTGACTAATATTTCAATAGAAATAGTGAATGGATATATTGTTGAAATATTTGCTAGTGGTTTGGAATATATCTCTAAGACTGAATAGATTGAGCTCCTGGTACTTTGCAGAGGACACTATCAATGTGAATACCAAGCTTTCTGAAACTAGACCCCATCTGATTTTCAATCATGTCATCAAAATCAGGGGGCACATTTGTGAAATGCAGATAATTATGAGTCACCTGTACTGGCTTTGCAGTAGATTTATCATTCCTGTAGCATCTTGGAAGACAGAGATGGGAACAATCTGTTAGATTAGCCCGTCCACCCCCACAGCCAGCCAAGTTGTTTCTTACTGTACGGTGTTTTTTTAGAAAAAAAAAACACTTCAGTCTATTCTAACAGTTGTTTTCTTTATCATTATGAAGAAACCCACTATCGCATTGGAGTTGCACTTAGTTCACAAAGGGTCACTCATTCGACAAACCTCCAAGAGATGTATTTTGGAAAACACTTCCCTTACTAATTGTCAGTCCACAAGATAGCACTTTCTGTACAGTTCTTCCCATAAAGGCACCACTGAGAACAGCACTAGCAGTCTCTGATCTCTGGTATATATTTAGAATTAGGGGACATTTCAAATGACAATGGTTCCTTTTCCTCTCCAATATACTGGTAACAATGAAATACAATTCTGTGTAGCATATAGATCACTTTGTGATACATGTATGAAAATAGCAATGTTCAGGCAATATCAAAAGATTTCTGGCTCTAGATATTTTTTGTCCTTTGTAAAGCTTGTGAAATATATGCTTTAGTTTTCATTAAAATGAAATCTCTGTGTGATATTTAGCTTAAACAGTTTTTGCAGGATTTACTGTGGTGGGGCATAAGAGCAAACAAATGCATTTTTTGTGCAAAGCATACAGACAAAAAGATGTTATATATATTTTTTCCCCCTGACAAACAATCTGCTTTGTCACAGTCCTTTTTTAGCTGGAAAGGCTCAGGCAGTAACATTTCGGCCAGCTCTACTCTCTTCTCCTGGAGGATATGGGTGGCTGCACCTCCTCCCTCTGTCAGAGGCAGAATTCCAGTTGGTTCCAGTGGCAATGTGATGAATATCTTGCTTCCTGCTAGACTTTCCGTGTGGGTAGACAGAGGCACTTACGTACTGTTGAACATACCGCTAAAATGTCAGCTGGGCACGACACGCCATCCAGCTAGCTGGTGAGCCACCAATTCAGTGAGTCAGAACAACGAATTGGTTGAGAAAAATGATTGATTTTGCAGTGTGAGCCGTGCGCTGCTGAGTTCCATTAAAAGTATGTGACCATTACACTCAGTGGCTCAGTTTTATGGATCACTCTATACTGCTTCCTGGGATCTCAGTTTTCTCCCATCGTCATTGAAATACTAAGGGATACTCCATAATTACTTTTAAGAACGGAAGCCCAGTAAAACAAGCTGCCCCCTCCCTCATGCCACAAACCCATGGTGACAGAGAAGTGGGAGACTGAACTGAAATGAATCTCTTTCTCATCAGATCTTCAAGGGACAGTCACAACTTTTGGAGGCTTTTTGATTAAATGGGTGGAAAAGAATGACAGCTCTCAGGTCTCAGGAGAGAGTGTGTTGGTAGGGAAGGATAAAGCTGTTAGAAGAGATCTGCAAATCAAGCAAACTGGTCAAGTCCAATCCAGCTGACTGCCTGTGCCTGTATTTCACCTAGCAGAATCCTTCCTTTTTCTCTGTTCTCTTCCTCTTGGGAATATGCAATACCCCAGCAGCCAGATCCCACCTCTTGGGCCTGTGCTGACCACTGGGACCTGCTGCATCCACAGAGGTGGAAGATGTGGGGCCAGAGGCAGTGTGATGGAGAGCAGGAAGCAGCTGCCGTGTTGACAAGATTTATGAGGGTGTGAAGGGCTCCAAAATCTGGTCTCTGCAGGTCTTGTGAGGAAACTGCCAAGCTTTAACTAACTGGTATCTCTTATTATGGGCTTTTCATCCAGCTGCACTCAGGGACTGCATGCGTGGCCTCCAGGGAAGAGCAGAGAAATGGGTGTATGCATTGCTTCTTGAGGTTTCTTGGATGGGGCCTGTGACTCTCTACCCACTCCCTTCCAAAATCACTTCAGATGATCCTAAAGAGAGGAATTCTCCCTCAAGACAGCCTGACTGGACCTCGAACATCCTTCCTGCCACCTCCTCGAACACACAAAGCCGTGATAGCCGAGGTTGGATTCTAGAGCCAAACTCCTTGTTCAGACCCTCCTCTTGCTCTACAGAAGCAGCAGATATTATTAAATTATTTCCCCAGCTCTGCACATATCCTACATGCAGGTGGTTTCCTTACTTACACTGATGAGGCAGCTGCAATGTTCCCGCCCAAGCTACAGAAAATGCTAACTGTGCCTTTAAAACATCTGCACAGTGACTTTCCTTTTCCCTTGATCCTGCTTCTCGCTGCCATCTTCCTAACAAGGGAGTTGTTACCCAAAGACTTGTTATCCCTCTCTCTGCTGACGACTTGCCTGACAGCTCTGTCTGTATGTAAATTAACATTTTTTTTATTTTATTTTTTATCCAGAGGCATTTTGGTTTTGGCAGTCTCATCAAAAAAGCATATTCTGCTTTAAATTACCCCCAGTTCTCCACAATGCCTCCCACACCACGCTTAAAAATCATTCTTTCTTTTTCTGATTGGGAATTTCAGCAACACTTAAGTCTTAAAATAAATGGCTTGTTTGCGGTTGGATACTCCCCCCACACAGACACCTTTTGTTATAAATATGTGCACATCTGTTTGTTTAATTATTTGATCTCCTACATGAAACTGAGTATCTGAATTTTTTTTTTAGAAAAAGTTTGTCTGAGCTGATCATAGAAAATCTTCTCATTTGTGGTCGCAGCAGCTTTCATTCCTTTGCCTTTTGGGCAGGAGTCCAATGTCAGTCACTTATCATAAATAATCAGCCTCATCAGGTTACCGCAGAGATTCAGCCAATTGCAGACGCGCAGAGGGTAAATCTGGCCTTAACTCCAGGCTGAAAGTGGCCTTTCAAAACTAATTTGGGGATTTACAAAACGACAGACAGGCTCTCCTTGTGTGCTGAGTTGCCTGCTCGTTGTTGTTGCTGGTTGGGTGTTTTTTTTTAATTGCCTAGTTAATATAATCTGACACACTTCTAATGGCCCGCTGGTGAGTTCAATAGGGTAGTCGTTTTCATCAGGTGCTGGTAATAGGGTAAAGGAGCTTGGTTTAAAACCTGTTAAAGATGCAGCAATCTTTTTTAAAAGCTCACTGTTAGCAGCTCTTCTGGAGTCTGTGCTAAAGGATATTAGTGTCAGGAGTTGCTTTGCTACCAGAGGCTCAAGCTGAGTTCTGTGTGCTCTTGTGTACATTTGGTAAGTAAGAAATTGCCAGCTCCTGTGACAAATCCTGGACTGGGGCTTCTGGATGCAGCATTCCCAGCTGAGCCTGGGGCAAAATAAGCTGGGTCGCAGGAGAAAAACCCCACTCAGTGTTGCAAAGCCTCCAAAGGGCTTCATCTGCAAAGTCCAGGTCCCAGCCTGAGCATAGGAAGAGATCGGTTTCTGACTGTACTCTTTGGGTAGCGATCTTTCTGGGAAGAAAGTCTACATTTTTAGAGAGCAGGAAGAGAAATGTGAGTAAGCTGTAGGCTGTATGTCTAGAACTTGTTCTGGAAGTTCAGGTGGGAACTAATCAGATGTGCTGTGTATTCCTCTGAGCTTGAGCTGAGTATTGTCATGCCCAGTGCCATGACCATCCAAAGTACAGAAATGTTCGCTATTCCTCTTGATAGAGTGATAAATATTTCTGGAAAGAAATGACTACTCTTCAATTCCCCAAATGTCCCCAGCAGCCACTCTTGGCTGTTTCTCATCAGGGAGGAGTTGTAGTGATGGGGTGAGAAGCATAAAGTCTCAGTGAAAAGGCAGGTTTTTCAGGCTACAGTTCCTTACTTATATATGTTGCTTCTTCTAAACTTTATAAAAAGTGCTAGACCTGAGGAGGTCTTAGACTTGCAATGTTTTCCATCTGTACACGCTTTTAACTTCCTGTTCTGTGTTTTGCTTAATTCACATTGTGGTTTTCTTAAGAAATTTGACCTTTTTTTTAATACTCTTTTCCCTGCTTGACAATCCTGTTTCAGAGTGAGAATCTGCAATACTTTTTCCTTAGCTCTTGCTGTGAACTTCCCTTTTCACATATCTGAAGGGAGGAGAACAGGGCTAGCTTTCAGCCCTTCTTTGTCTTTGCAAATAGGGATGGATGAAAGCTGCAGGTTAATTTAGCTTTACAATACGTACAGTTTGGATACAGGCTGTGCTTGTTGCCTGTGTTGCCTGAACTTTGAAGCGCAAGCTCACTTCTAATTGGAAACCACTCAGGCTTTATTGAAGTGGTCAGTGTTATTTCATCAGAGCCTTTTGATTTTCATGGTTTCTTGGCACATGCCTTAGTAACTGAACTACTACAATTTGCTCTCTGATCCTTGCTGTTACATAGCCTCTGCTTTTCCTGCTTGTGGGTCTTTGATTGACATCATGAGCGAGGAGACCCATAGCATGAAGCATGATGTGGAGTTTAGGCCTCTACCCTCCATCCACTGTACCTATGTTGCAGATGGACCCCACATACTGCACATAAAGTTGTTATCCACACAATAACCTTGCCAAAAAAAAAAAAAAAAAAAAGGACATGACTCTATTTTGCAAACGGTAACAGGAGAAAGGACGTCTGAACTGTGTGTTTTGTGAATCTTTCTGCCCTGGTGTGAGTGTCAGCCTGCCACGTAATGTCACTCCCCTGTCATAGCAACATACACACTGCGAAAAGCACCAAAGCAACTGAAAAGGTGATATTTTCATTTTGCGAGGGGGAGTGCGCCTTGTGAAACCCTGAAGAAGCTTGCTTGTGCCCTCGGTGAGCTGGAAGACTGCCCCATCTGCTCTGCACAGTCAGGGTCTAAGGACTAGGGATAGCAATTTTGCTTGATATTGAGAGTGCCCTGCTTTCCTCCTCTGTTCTGTATTGTAGCTGAGATGGGAAAGCCTTGTTTGTGCCCTCGTATCACGTTGCTATCCCTTTTATTTTCTTTGTGATCACCGCTGGAAATTTTGTCCGATTAGAAGAAACTTTTACCTCTATTAAGCCCCCGAATCTCCATCAAGCGTCTGATAGACTGGGCCCTAACGGCAGCCGCTTTACTTCTTTTCAGGCACCATCCATCAGGCTGACAGTGACTGCCGATGGGCCAGTCATATTGTCTATATTTCATACACAAACATCAGGCCTGCTGACAGCACTTTGCACACTCGGAAATTGCTTTTGCTGTGAGCTGAATTTCAACTAGAGCTTTTTTGCTGGCTCCATCTCTCAGTGTTTATGACCCTCAGGAGCAGAGGAACTGCTGTGAATAGATAATGCTGAAAGCACTCTTGTAGCACAGAAGGTTTCATGTCTGAAGTATTTAATGTTTACAGCAAATTTGGTGTTTGTTAATTTGCATTTTTATTCATTCCTTAAAGAACTGTCACCTTATTCTTCTGCTTGTCCTCTGTACAGATGTGTGGCAATTTCTGCTGGGGGGACAGTGCTGATGGGGTGGGGGGAAAGAGGAGAGGAGGTGTTAAGGGGTGGGACGAAGGCTGGGTAGAGTTATGAAGTGCTCCATGGCCTAGGCAGCAAATCTGAATAATGCTGCTTCGAAGGATTGGGGGGAAGTATAGGCTTGTAATCAGTGTAGAGTTACCCCTCTGCTCCGAGTCTGAGTAATTATGACAAATAACTCATCTGTTTAGACATCAAATATGCCAGCACACAGAAAAGAGGCTGTAACCTGGAGGGATCATACCTGCTTGTCCTTTCCTCCTAAAAAACAGACAAATTATTTTCATTACTGGAAAGGAGAGCTCTCCGCTAATAATGCGCCCCATCCAACATCTGAATTGTATTTCTTGCTGGTATAGAAACACTTGTGCTGGACTGTAATTATTATATTTGTGCACATACGTGGGTTTGCACTTAGGTATGTAAGGGACTGTGCATATGTGGATCGGCCTGTGCCTTTATGCCAGGGTGCATGTTTTTACAGGAAGAGAGGAGTGTTTATGTTCATCTCTGTATCTGTGTCTTGCTGTCCTTGAGAAAGTGTGTGCCTGGGTATCACTCAGCAACTGAAGAGTGGATGGGGAGGAAATAAAGATGGCTGTTCAGAAAGTTGTGCAGCAGTTTCAGCTGAACTATGCAGGTCACATAGATTAACCTATCCCTACCGAATGCTCCCCAGGCAATCAGCATGCTCTGGCCGGCCAAGCAGTTTTATAAGGACTGTAAAGAATGTACAGAGACATATCCCTGTAAAACCATCTCTTACCTGAAAGCTCAATGAGCCATGAAATTCAGGAAAAGAACAGCCATTTCTTGGGAAAATGTAATATTAAGTGTCTCAAAATTAAACTCCAAGCTAGTATATTCTTGATGTGCAGCTAGAGTAACCTGTGTTCAAGTAACATTAAAGAGAAATTGTCAGAGTAAAAATCCCGTGTTAACGGGGGGGGGGGGGGGGGGAACCCTCTCATACTTTTCCCTGTTATCATGAGCAGCTTATTATATAGGTGGTTGAAACTGAAAGATTTAAAGTTTTATTTATTCTTTCAGTTATCCTAATGGCTCCCCCCCACCCCCCGTTTAGACAATTTTCCAGCTTGGAGAGAGCTGGAGACTCGACTAGCCAGTTTGTCTGCATACGTGTGGTTGATTTTATTGTCATACTCTAGCTCGATGATCTTCTGTTTGGGTTGCAAGCCATAAACGGTAGCGTTCAATCTCCACATTCTTTTTCACAAGGCCTGACTGACATTTGTGTTAGTGATTTTTTTTTTTGTGGGGGTTATTTTTCTATCCTTTTATGCTTTGATTTTTAAATGGAACCTGAATGTTGTGCCTGTAAGTATCTGACAAGGTTAAAGAATGACACTTCTATTTCAAAAATAATTTAACTACATGAAAACTGTGGAGCAAAACTGATTTTCAAGAGACAGTATTTTATTGATGATCTATTGTTTGACCTTTTGCATGATTATTGTTGAGATATGGGAATAGGAGGAGTATTCCCTGCATTGATTTAACCTGAGGTACAAAACATTAAATACAAGTAAGGGTGGTTTCCTAAGTAAACAGTACATTTTCAAATAACAGGGTACCTGGATGTTCATATTACAGTAACTCTTGCGCTTCCCTCCTGCAGCACAATGAAAGGGAGTTGTGTCTGGGTGCGTGTAATCATGGGTTATTTGTAATGCAGCAGTTCCTGGGAACTCCTGTTCTGATCAACGTCCCACTGAATTTGCGTTACCATACGCTATGAGGAAGTGTCCCCTCCATGAGGAGGTTGTGATTTATGAAGATTAGACAGGCATTCGGCAATCACTATTATAAAAGTGAGGGCTGAGAGAAACTGAATGACTTGTTGAAGGTCGAATGCAAAGCCCATGGCAGAACTGAGAAATCAATGCACGTATCATTTCATGATATGGAGGCTTCCTGCCCCTTCCACCTCTGGTGGCTTGGGAACAGCTGAGACAGGGCCTTCTGAAGCTAACATTGTGGCAGAAGTATTATGAGACAACAACCTTCAGTGTGTGATAAATGAGCCCGGTGACTTGGGAACCAACCACAGAAATCCATAAAATAACAAAGCCCTGGGAGAATACGCACCCAGGTAGCTGACGCTGCGTCCTTACCTCCAATGAGGTGGAGCAGGGCCAACATTATGAGTTTGTGCTGGAATACCTCTTCATATTTCTACCCCAAAATGAAACAAGTGAGGCACACAGTGCAGAAATACAGAAAATAGCAAAGCATGTGAAATAGTTTGCCTGAAAAACAGTCTCTTTCTAACTTCTTTCCCTGTATCCATTGGTGGTAGGAGTTGGACTCAACAATGAAGGTCTTCTGTTTCCCCTAAATTATGTCCTTATCCTGAAGAAGTAGGGGGAGAAAAGAGCTTAGTAGCTTCTTATTTCTCTGCGTGCAACTTTTGCAGTCGTAACCTCTGTCTTGGCTGCACTTGAAAATGGGGCCTCACATAAAAAGACCTCAGTTTAGTACACGGACCTTTAATGTGCTATGTCAGCACAAATAAGAGCAGCAGTATAATGGATAGAAATGGAAAGTGTTTGGTTGACTACTTCTGACCTCCTGTGTGACCTTGGGCAAGTTGTTTTACCTCCGAGTACTTCAGTGTGCCAAGCTGCATTGTGACACTGATAAAGTTAATTTGTGAGCTGTTTTAAGATCTGCTAAAGATTAAAAGTGCCATAGGGAGCATAGGCATTTTGAAAAGTAGCCACAGTTGCCTGTGATGCTTATGGAGAGTTGTCCTATTAGGGACGCTGTGGTGGTGGCTATGGCACATGAAACAGTAGATGAATAGATCAGGAATCTGTCTTGGGGCCATCTGTACGATTTCACTACAGGAAATTTGACAGTGTTCATGAGCTGTATCTAGCAGCAGTGTGGATGAAGGGGAAGAATGCACAGCTATTATATGATGTAAGTTATGATGGGCTCTACTGAGGGGGAGAAAGAATACAACCACTTAACTCTTCCCTTTGATAAATCTGCACGTGGCTGTTAGAACATAAACAGTTGTGAAGCAGTGAAAAAAGTGCTTGATGATGGTTTTTATCAACTTCCAAGCTTCTTGCAGAGCAGTAAGTGATTTTTGAGAGTCATGGGGACTTTGACTCTCAGAAGTGACTATCTGCTGTATCAGGCAGCGTGATAGTCTAAGGCAATAAAATATCCTCCAGATGCCTGTGACTTAGAGGATGTGTTGCAGGCTCCACCTCAACATGGCATCTTATTAGGTATTGCTGGAAGGAGGTGACACAGTCAAGAAGCTACTCGACCACTCTTCCCTCTCTCTCTCTCTCTCTCTCTTTTTTTCCTTCTCTTTTTCTCCCTCTCTTTTCTCTCTTATGCTAGCCATTAGGAAGCAATTTTCTTCTGTTGTCTTGTGATCCTTAGAAATGAGCTGATAATCTGACACCTATTCTCTGGATAAGGACAAGAGGTTTTGGGGGTTTTTTGTTTGGTTGGTTTCTCCCACCCTTTCCTGGTATTTAAACTATTCTCCCTGGCCCTATTTTGATAATATCAGATACCCATAGCTAGATGCACATCTGTAATGGGTATATGAAATAGCAAGAAGTTCCATACAAGCATTGTTCTGCTTAGGAACACTGGATCCTCACCCCTTCCCCTCCAACATCCGCATCTGTCTGTGTGTATGCCTAATCTGTAGTGTGAAAAATAACATCTAAAATCTCCTGAGAGTATTTCTGTGATCCTTTCAGGTCACCCACTGCACTGCTTCGATTTTAGTTTAATAATTTCTAATCATCTGAGATTGCTTAGCAAGTATGTGTGGGAAATGTTTTTTTTCCTGTAGATAAGAGATAATAATTTATTTCCATGTCAAAGGGTAAGTAAATTTTGCCACTTCATTACTGATCTTTATATTGTCATTTATTGTAGAATCATCAAGAAAATAAGTTTGTCATGGAAGGGAGACCTAAAAAGGTGTGTAATTCCCATGATTTGTTCCCCTGGAGCATTCCTGATTATTGATACATTCTGTCAGTTAAGATTTACATCATTGATTAGTGTGATTTAGAGTGTCATGGCTTCACATTCTTTGAGCCTTTCTAGCAAAGCAAGCAATTTAAAGTCATTGCATGTGATACTAGATTTCAAAGCAGTAACTCAGCCGCAGTGTTATGTTTGATCCAGCATTTACTGCCTACCTAATATAACAACTGGCAGTTTATAAACTTTGAGATTAAAATGATGAGAGCTTTTGAAACTCGTATAATAGTAATGAAGAAGTAGTGTGTGAATGCCGATGGCCTTTTCTGCAGTTTTCTGCAGCACGTTCAAGTGTTTGGCAGACATTGGGGCTGTTCACAGATGTGTGTCCAAGCCATGAAGGGCAGATTGGCTATCGTATTCTATCCAGCCAGAGAGTTCAGAGTTGAAGGGTCTGTTTTCAAGATAATTTTATGCAATCTGAATATGTGCCTGTTTGCAGTACACCTCTGCTCAAAGCATGAAAGTGAACTGCATGTTTTATTTTCTTCAAGCTTCATAATTATATGGATTATTAATGGATGTGTTATTGTCCAGACCTTAACAATGCCACAAATTACTATAACAAGATACCAGAGTAGATGGACTTTAGGTCAGACTGCATCAAGCAAACTTCAGATTCCTAACTGCATCCGCACTGTTCAGGAACTGGACTGGATCTCTCTGTTTGTACCCCTGGAATCACAGATTTTCATAGCCCTGAATTTTTGTAGTGGATGTTGTGCAAAGGTTGTCTTGGCTGGAACTGTGCCTTGGCTTATCAGATATTACACTACCTCTGCTCTGAGAGAACTAAAATTTCCCCAGGTCCTTTCATACAGCCTATCTGTAACATACCTGTTGACATGAAAACACAAGTTTAAAAAATGTAATTCATAGGAAAAGTCTAATTATTTGTGACATTTCATCCATCATGTCCTAAGCTTCTCCAGAGGAAAGTAGTAACATTTCGTCTCCTTGACAGCAAACAACACACTGACGGACTGAAAAATGTTCTGCTATATTTCAAACTGCAGCATTTATGAGTAAAGAGCAAGTGCAAAATAAATAGCAAGAGTAAAGAGCAGGAACCCACATAAGTAGGGGGCAGAAGCTTGGAGAGCTTTCTAAAAGCTTTCTGCTGGGTTAAAAAACAAAACAATCCTTCAGAAATAACCAGAAGTTCTCTGGGTAAGCAATCCTTTGGACAAAAGCTGTATAGCAATACCACCCAGCCCAATTTTCATTGACTTGCCTAACCACTTGCACTAGGAGATGCCTGGGTGGACGTTGCAGCATGGTGCATTTCATGGAGAGCCACAGGGCCTGACTGAGGACTCCTTGGAAGCTGGCTCTTGTGATCTCCCCCCCACCCCCATACTTCAGGACTGGAAAAGGAGTGTTTATGTGATCTAAAGGGCAGAGAAGCAGGGCAAGGCTAGGAAGCTTGCCCTCCTAAATTATTTCTAAAGACAATACTTAAGCACTGCTGTCAGTTTATACCCAGACTGTCTTTTTTTTCCCTTTTTTTTTTTTTTTTTTTTTTGAGTCCCTTGAGCCCCTGATCACTTTCTCTCTGACATGCCAAGCTAGCTAATTCCACATATTAGCCTTATTGCCTCTCTGTCTGTCTGTCTGTCTCTTTCTCCTTTGTTACTGTTAGGCTTCTATCAAACTTTGGTGACCATCTGGTCAAGGGTAACTCGTCTCTTTCTGCATGGATGTTGTAGTCCTGCCTTCAGAACCAGATGCCTGTGCTCCAGGAACTGCAGGTCTCACACTTCAAGAAAAAGAGAATCTCTTTTAGTAACCCAGCTTCCCACAGATATTCGGATATTTAATTCCCACCGTTTTCCTGGGTACTCAAATGGGACAGGTTCTGTTTCATACCTCCAGAATCTGGTGCCTGTGAAACCTGTTGTTTCCATCCATTGGTGGAGTCTGAAGGTCCTTTGTGATGCCCTGTTCATATAGCTCTTAAGCTGATACTCAGACTCTTAGCGATATCCTGTTGACAGATCTTATGTTCGCCAAACTTAGTCATTTATACAAATATTGGAAAAAAGCAAAAGTGCAATACTCTGAAATGGGGTATCAGCTGAATCTGCCATCTGGGAAGTCTGATGGAGAATAATAAGGAGTTGGAGCATTTTGGAGTTGTTGAGATGTTCTTCCTTTTCTGATCTCTTGTTTTAGAAGAAATCCTTTAAATGCAGAAGCTATAGCAGAATATTTCTCTTTTTTAACTCTGAAAGGCTGCCATTGTTCTTTGAGGAAAATACAAGTTTATGTAGCTGTTCCTAATCTTTCATAGAGTGTAGGCTCTTTCATTTTCATCCTTTCTCTCTCTCTTTTTTTTCTTTTTCCCCTTTTTTCTGTTATGCACACACACACAAAACTCAGGAGTACATCATGAGCCAAGCTGTATTTTCTGTTTATTGCCACCAGGTTAATAACAGTAATGGTGCGAGGAGAAAATGAAGTGTTATGTAAAATCCTGCATTGCAGATTTTGGTGCTGATGCAAAGAGCTCAATAAAGTGTAACACTTTAATCATGGAGATAAAAATCACACAGCAGCTTCACAGTCTTCCAAGATGCAGAGCCTTAAGACAAAATAGAAGTGGGAGAGAAAGAGAAACAGACAACATTATCAAGTCCCAAAAAAGTTAGGAAAGAAAACAACCCACTTTCTTTTCATGTGATGCTTCGATTCAGTCTTTGTATTCACAAGATAAACAACTGAAAATGTGTGTATATGAATTTCCTGGTATTAGAGAGAGCAAAATGCCACAGCCTTATACACAACTCGGTGACATTTACAGGAACCTGGGAACCTTTTAAAAAAACAAAACAAATGACCCCTCCCACCCCGACAGAAAAAACCCTAGCATGGTATAGATTGTTTTTTTCAAGCAGCCCAGCATCATGTTAGCTATGTTAGTCTTGAGTACAAATTCTGCATGATAGCAGAGAAGAGGACTCAAGTTTAGATGGTGCTTATATTCTGAATGTCTTCCTTCTACCTGAGCTTTGTGTCTCTGCTTCCTATCTGCAGTGTAAGATTATAGTCCCGTGAAATGACTGAAGATAAAGTTTCACTGGGTGGGGAGAGGGAGAGCTATGTGAAGATCTCTTCTCCATAGGGAAACTTCTGCATGTAATGAAATGGAGTGCAGTGCTGAGAAGTTGGGATGGTCACATGGAAGATGTATCTTCAAGCTGGTCAACTTGCAGTGAGACACCTGACTGTAGCTGTGTGCAGAGTTTATTTTTCTTAGACAAATACTTCTGAAAAAAATCCTTTCCCCACAGCTTGGCTTGTGCTGAGAGGAAAAAGGATATTATTTCTTGGCAAAATGGAACAAACACAAAAAACGCAGGGAAATACCTGGTCTGGGGCCAGCAAGAATACCTAAGGTGATTCAGAAGAGTGTCCTGTTGCTTTGCTCCTAGTACCTGGGAACAAATTGGCTGAGCATATAGGGGGAATCTCTGTCTCGAGCCTAGTGACCGTCCGGCCACCCGTCAGATGTTTCTCCACACCAGGAAGGTGCAGTGTCAGTAAAGGAGCTGTTCCAGGGAAGTGAAGATATTCTGTGTGAAATGTAATTTGGTTTTAGGTGCTTGACCTTTTGTGGATCAGCTGTCATCAACTGGAGAAGCATGGCAGCCTGCTGAGCTAAGTCGTCCTGTACTCGGATAAGAAGGGAGGGGACTGTGCCTTAGCTTTGTTGCACGCTTTCAGTGGGTCCTGTTGTACCCCGATCTTTACTTGTTTGCAGCCTCTTAGCACTGTCTGTTTTGACCTATTGCATAGTTATTCCCTTGGGTGAGTTTCAAGGTTAATTCAAGGGCAAGCTAAGCCTTGCTGGAGCTTGAAGGTAACTCAGAAGGGTTAATGTTTCCACCAGCTGTGATAGCTGTGTGTCTGGAAATCCCAAAAGTTTGGGACTGCTGGTTTGAACAATTCCCACAGAGACAGACTGAGGCATATGTATTAGTGGTTTTTGATAACTGATAAACTGTCATCACTGCTTACCTATGATATGCCCATCATAAAGAGTGCCTGATTACATGGCTGGCTTAATCCATACAGCGTCAAAGCTGACATTTTATATTACTTTATATCCTCTTTCCGGCTGAGTTCACTTACGTGGAGTTAACAGATGTCAGGATTGGACATTGTGGGCCTGGCTGCCAAGGAAATGTGTGTAAATGAACCCGCCTTTGTGTAGTATTGTTAGTTGGCTGTGTAAGAGGTAGCAAATAGGATTTCTATAACTCAGCAGATTGTGGGAAGAGCTGGGGGGTGAATCAAGTTGACATCACTTTGGAGGCCAAAGCTTTATCCTAATGGTTTTCCTGAAGTAAAAACCTCCTGCCTTTTTGCTGAGATATGTCTGTTTGCTGGAACAGCCTCTGTTTCCCAAGGGTGTGTTACAACGTTCATTACCCCTCGATGCAGCTGTATTAACAGCATGGTGATTTCAATGTTATCTCTGTGTTAGACTTCACATTTGGAGTAAAGGACCAGGAAGGCTTTAAGGAAATGCATGCCTTGAAGGACAACACACATGGTGGCCTTGAGCTCATTTACCCAAGTGAAGGGAGGGTGGTTCTGGGAAACCTGTCACGCTGTGTCAGTAGGGCTTGCTTGCTTTTGAAGGTCACAGTCAACTGGATGGGTTGGAACAGCTGCCTTTTTAAGGACCGAAACCAAATAAAAACAAAGCACTTGAGGTGTTAAGAACCAAAACCCTTCTGCGGTCTGTGCCTCACTGCAGGACAGACCTGCCCTGGGCTGTGCCCCAGAGGCCTGGTGCCCTTGTTGCCCTGGTGGGGTGCCTGCTGGCGTTGGTCCGGATCCTCTGTCTGCACACCTGGGTCTCCTTCCAAAGGAAACCAGGGAACATGGGTGGAAACCACCCACCTTGGCTTCTTGCTCACATGCTAGATACGTGGCCAGTGGGGCACAGGCCTACAGTGAGTACTACACAGCACAGCTGGCCCATGAGGGTGGACACCGTTGTAGACCCCTGAGCCTGGGGAGGAGGCACTGATCATCCATTTCTCAGGCAGATTCCTCCAACCCAGTTTGAGTCACCAACCCATCGCTCGGAGGTGGTGCTCCTGGCTGTTTGAGGAGAAATCTGAGGCTGGTCCTTCATCCGTTGTTACGGCTGTTCTGCTGGCTCACTGTGAACTCCTTTGGTCTCAAAGTAAGGTGTGAGTTCACAGGCAAGTACTTCTGATATTCCTGCTCCTCTGTCTTTTTCCTGCTGTTTTCCCCCCACCCCTCCACACAGTTGATATATACAGTAATTCTGCATGAATCATCTCACTTATTCTCTTGGGGGGAAATGATATATGAACAGATCAAGGGGCTGATTGAGCTGAAAAAGAGTCACCCTCCTCCAAATAATTAGACTTTTTTGCCAAACTGATCATGACAGGGACCCCCAGCAGCCTGTGCCAGCACAGCTCATGGTACTGAGTGGACTTGGAAATGAGTAGCCACCAGTGGGTCAGGGGAGTGGGAATGAGGGAGTTTTTGAGACTGGCCTGGTTGCCAAAAAATGCATGTGAAAACACAAGGTTAGTCTGAAATGGGGCTTAAATACTTTCCGAATGAAAAGGCTGGAGGTGGGTGTGAGTCCATGGGGATTAATTGATGCAGGTAATGCTTTCAGATTGGGAAGGGCTAGAAATGCTAGCATTGTTTGTTGCAGAAACAAAAGACTATTTTGCTGGTTTTGAGGGTGGCACAAAGGGCAGCTCGCCTAAGATGGAGGGACCAGTGTGATGATGGATGAACATTAGAATATACTTTGTGATAGTGAGGCAATGCTTGAGATAGCATTCCAAGAGATTAGAAACGCTGTCTGTTTGAAACTTTAAAAAGACCAAGTTAGTGACTTCCTAGTGCTGGGTGCATAGTGATGGTGCTCTTACCTCCCAGGCATCTAGAGTTTGTGTGTGTGCCTTTTCTAACCATTTATGTACTATTTCCCCTGCTTTTTAAATACAGCCAAACTATTTCTCTTGGGTTTTTGTATGGGTTTCTTTCAATATAACTCATGAGAGAGAGTTAAAAACGACTGATGTAAAACCGCACAAAGTGGTGGCTGGATCCACAGTTAACCCTTGTTTTAAAAAATGAGATTCCTCTTCACCTGTGTCCTTTTAACATTATGGGTCAGCTCTATGTCAGAAAAAGCCAGAGAGGGGCAATCTGGCCCTGGACTGAATGAGCTGCTATGGTACATCATCTGTAACTGCTGTGGTTCTCCAGCGTGACAAAGCGGTTAAAAATGTTGCTGCATCCTTTCATGGACCGGGATGCCATTCTCTGAGTGCGTGGCTTACAAGGATATCTGTTTGATTGACTCTCTGGTTAGAATCAGTGCTCGCTTTCCTTGCCAGGAAGAAAATAAAGGTAACTGGTGACAAGCTTTAAGGGTTGTCACACATTTGTTTCCATTCCCATTCTTTTACAACGGTTTTAATACTACGCAATTATGGACTTGTTCTAAATCTTTTTATTATCTCTTATAAGCAGGCTACCTCATGTCTTAAACATCCAGAGTAGTACCAGCAAGGAAATCAGGGTTGTTGTAGCACTGAAATCTTTAAAAGGCTTTTAATTGCTGTGATTTTCAGTCAGATAGTGACCTACAGTACATCTGGAAAGGTAGGTGTTGTTCTCGGGGAGCTGCATTTGGCATAATCTGCTCCTTGGGGACAGGCACGAGGAGATCACAACCTCTGGTCTCAGCTGTTGAAAAAATCCCTGCCAGGCCTAATAGCCAGTACTGCTTTCCCCTTGATCAGCTGGACTTCGGTCACTGCTGAGTTGAACATTGTTTACTTAATGAATAGTTCCCAGAATGCAAATTCACCTGTTGTCCTTCCACTTAGGAAAATTGAGAGTTTTAGTCTTTTGTATTCTGCATTCAAGAGATGAGAGGGGGAAAAAAGCACCTAAATGCCTCCATTTAAATGTAAATTTTGACTTTTCACGTCTGACTAAGTAGGATGTTTGTTTTTATAAACAATATATATATATATACACAAATAAAAGCCACGGAATTGAAAGAATAAAATCCCTCTCTTGTTGATATTGATATATTTTCCACATAGTAATCTTTGCTCTCGCGTTGTTTATTTTTCTGTTTCTTTTTACTTTAAAACTAATTTTGCTGTGAGAACAAGAACAGGAGATCGTTAGGAGGAAATACTCTGGCGCTGGCTTTCGCAGAGAAAACATGCCATCTGCCTAATGTGTTTCATCTTGTGTCAGCCTAAGATGTGTTGTTTGGGTTTAACATGCCAGTCACTAGCCTAGAAAGAGTGTAGGCAGCAGCTCTGACACATATCCTGGCTAGGACTCCAAATCCTTCCTGCCTTTCGAAGTCTCTGCTCACTCTGAAATAGGCCACAAGGTTTTTGGGCAGAAGGTGCTGTTCTGATCACCTGCCGTGTGCTCGCATTAGAGCCCAAGAGGCATTTGTGCAATGTATTTAAGTGGTTTGGGAAATATTTTCAGTCTTTATCATGTTACGCTGTTGAGAAACAGCAGCCAAGACCCAGCCTGGAAGTGGGATGTCTCAAAAAGCTCCAGGTGGTGGGTCTGAGGGGCTGATGGTTGAGGATGTGATAGTGTCTCCCTGGTGGCATCAGACAGGACAAGCTTCACCCTTCTCTGCTGTGCTAGGGAAAAGCTGGAGAAGCCATATGGTGTAGTGTCATGCAGAGATGTGAACTTGAGTCCCAAAAGCAGAATAGCCATGTTATTGAGATCTCCTAGCTCTGAAGTGGCAGGTCACTACTGCCTTTCTGGAGGTAGCTCAGTTGGCACAAGCTCAGTGTCTGTCCCTGCTCCCTTGTGCAGCACGGCCTCGGCAAGAAGCACCGTGTGGACTTGGCTGCCTGCAGAGCACGTGTCTGGACTCAGTGCCGTGGTGAGAACTTGTTGGTGGCTGCACTTCAGAAATGGGCTCTTCTTGTTTATTGGATGTTTCCTCTTTCAGCCACAGACATTTTCCTGATAAATGGATGGTGTGTGTCTCAGCTGGGTAAATGTAGCTGGTCGCATTTTGTTACACTGTGTGTAATAAAGACTTTAGCTTATTTTTTTTATTAAGAAAAGAAGTTGGCAGACAGCTTTAAATGTCTGCCTAAGGACAAAACGAACTGAGTTTTGTAGATAGCTGCTTTTTTTCTTAATAAATAAATAAATGGAAAGATTTTTATGTTGATAATAAAAATAACTAATGCAGAGCTTTTTCCACTAGTGCCTGAAGACATGGACAGATGTGGGATTTTGAAGGGATAAAGAATTGAAATTTGTTGACAGGTAGTAACTATAAAAATGACTATCCTTCCTGCCTCTTATTACAGACCAATATCCAACAAATGAAGAGTCTCTAAGAAAGGTAATGATGATGGGATCAGGTTCCAAACATCAGAGATCAGCAGAAACCTCCTACCTTCAGAGACATTTTAAGTTAAAGTGAGGTGGTCGAGAAAACTGGGAGCTTTATTAGGGTATGCTTCTGGACTTTCTCCAACTCAGAAAATACTGTTGTGTGGGGGGGTGTGGAGGGGAGGAAACTGCTGGGGAAAATATGGAGCAACAGAGCAAGTTCACTGAAAGTTTGGCTTGCCCATGAGTTGTCTGTCAGTTTTGTGTGATCACATTCTGCTTCCAAAGAACTTTCACTAAGCTGCTATTGGATACATTTGGTTTGTGTCTTGTTGTGTGGTCTACTGTTGGAATAACAGGGTAAATCCTGTGGTATTTCTCTGGTTGCCTTGGTTAGCAGAGCCAGGGATATGTCTTTGGAAAGGCCAGGTCAACATATTAGAGTCATTTTGATATGTTTTCTGCCACGAAGGAGATGGGGCAGATGTGACTCTTCTCTACATCATCATGGGTTTTGGCAAGCTAATATGTTACATTCTATAATTCATCCAATTATGGAGAAGTGTCATATTCTGATGACATTTTTGGCATTTCCAACTTTTAAATGGGAAATACGTTGGTATTTCTTTCTTTGTATCTGAGTTATTCTGTGTTCCAGCTAAGGTTTAGGTTAATCCATGGAGGGGCCACAAAACAAAAAAAATCCAGTGTACAGTGCTTTTAACAGCTATTACTGTAGTTAAATGTCTTTTTACTTTAAAACACTGATACCATTGCATTGAAATGCCTATTGTCCCTTCTTTTGGCATCAGACTATTGATTTGAAACTTTGCAAGTGGCACAGATATATAAGGTCTGGCATATCATTTTCTTGATTCAAGCAAAATCGGTGACAAGGGATTCATCTGCTCTAACTTTAGGACTAAATCGAGGAGCCCATGCTAGGAGTGCAATCAGCTTTGACTTCCTCTCTAGTCAATGGACAGAGAGCAAGAGACCTCCAGAGTGATCCAGATATTAGTGGTTTCATTCACATGTTGAAACACGTATCTCTCTCCAGTGATTACTAAGCTAGTACAGGGTCCAAGACAGAAATTTTTGTGTTACCAGAGGGTGACAGCCATTTGTTAATGGGGGGTTCACACTTCTACAGCAAGCTGGACCTGGAAAAGAGGGATTATAAGACTGAAGTGAGTAGACTTTAGAAAGTCAAGCAATTTGTCTGGCTCCAGATCTGCAAAAATAATTAGAACAGGAAGCTAGCTCCTTAGCCCAGGCTGAAGGAAAGATCACTTTTGATCCTAGTGTGTCTGTTTTACTTGCTGGTGACAGCCAAGTTGATGTACAGCATATTTAGACTTTATCTATTACTTGAATTGCCTGTGTCTTTCAAAAGATCTTGACAAACCAGAATTATATTGCTTCACAATGGCATCAGATTGTAGGGCCAATCTGTTGAAGTCGTCAGTAAAGTATACTACAGAAATGGCTAGTCATTCCAGTGTTTAATGTAACTCACAACTTGAAAACAGTATGTGGATCATCAGTGCTGATGCAGCATTTAGGAGAGCAAGGATCAAACATTGACCTGATATACCTACAATTCAGAGCAAATTGCTTTTCTGTCTGTTGTAGACAGCTGTAACACTTGCAGAGGAGAGAAGGATGAAAACAAGTTTAAAATGTTTCTTGGTATTAAAAGATGGATTTTTTTTTTCCCCACATACATGCTTATATATGTTTACATATACACATATGAAAAGTAAAAAAAGCAAACAAACTCCCCCCTGAATCTCTCTGTCAACCACTGCCATTGTGAGTCAGCTGCCACTGTCTGGCGCAGGAGATGTCCTCCTTCAGAGTCCTGCAGTAGACTTGTTTAGTTATGCCCTGCTGAATTCTCTTCAGATTATTTCTTGTACCATTTTGCTGAATCTTGAGTCCCTGATGTTCTGTGAGATGAGCATTCTTTTTCTGTAGGAAATAGTGGTCCTCAGTATGTGCTTGCAAGGGATACAATGTCTTTGAGACCTTGTGACTGTACTTATAGCCACTGATAGCTACCCTGCTGTCTGGATTGACAAGCAGAACACAAGATGGCATTGCCTACAGCAGCACTGTTGCCTGTTGGCCAGTGAGGGTTGGGGAATATTCGAGGGGAAAAAGTTTCAGATACATCTGATGCTGGTAAGTGCCTTGCAAAAGGCATGATATGTTGTGCTTTCAGCTGTAAAAGCAGATCTTTCTAAAATGACCATTGCATTTTAGCTTTTATAGCACTGTGCAAATAATAAATACTGCTAGATGTAAAGCACAGAGAAAACATTCTGCAGTGTGACGCAAAATGCTGTGCTGTTCTGTAAGACTGGGCTGTCTCCGAGTCAGTAAAATCCAAGAAAGCCTATTTTCCCAGCTGCAGTTGAGTCTTGGGTCAAAAAGAGAATATTAGGGTCAACTCTCTTTATTTGTTAGCATGCTCGCCCTCTCCCAAGTAGCTGTGTCTGGTGTACAGTCCCTGCTCTCTTCCAGCATCCTTGTGTTACTGTTTATTAGCTTTATATCTTACTTGGGTGTGCTTGTTGCCTGCACTAAGTACAAGGGAAGAACGAGAAAGAGGCAACTTGCAAAGGAACAGCGTAAAACTAATGGCTGTGGATCACTTCTGCTTGTGGTGAGGCTGTGCCAGGAAGAACGAGAGTTGGTCTGCTTTTTTCAACTGTCACTCACCAATAAAGCATGTGCACAGCCTTCCTGTCTCTTCCCAGTGAAGCAGCTGGCCACATAACCTTTGAATGACACATCTCATGTGTTGTTTACTGCCATCTGACTGGACAGGTTTGCAGTTTGCATCCAGGCATGCTTATCTCTTTCTTACTTCACGTGGACCTATGCAGAGTAAGAACGACCACTGCAGTTAATCTCATAGGACCAACTAGTCTGATTTTTCCGGGTCTGTTCCTAGTAGGCAGAAGGAGACACTCAGGGATCTGTATAAGAAATTCCACATGTGTAAAATGATCTTTACCTTTGATGTCCAACTTCTAGTAATTATTGGTTTAGGGGCTTCTTGAGCTGAAAGCTTTATGCAAGGCAGGACCTACCTTCCAGTAGTCTGTCTAATCTCTTTTTAAAGTAGGCAGTTTAAGCTGTAGAAATGCATGTTTTTCACAGTGAAGCAACCCCTTAGTTTTCCAAGAACTACAAATGTCATATTCTGCAATACAAATTAAAGTCTAACTGGAAAATAAAGACAGCCATGCTGCGTCACACCCAAGGGCTATTTGACTTAGTATCCAAAGACCTATTGCAGATGCCTAAGGATAGACTGTAAGAACAGAGAAGATATGCAGGATCATTTCCTTTCTTGCTTCTGGCAATGTGTAATTTGGGGATTTTCTGATCAAGAAGTTATGTCCACTTCTTTGTGTGTATTAACATGACGGATTTTTTTTCTGTGAATTTGTCTAATTGATCTTTGAGCTCATTTGGGTTTTGGCCAAAATCTGGTGGCAGTGAGTTCCACAGTGTAAATAAAAGCTAGCTTAAAAGTCACTTCATTTGCCTTAGATCTTCTGCCTGATGACTTTATATTCTGCCAGCTGTTACTTGTTTAATGAGAAATATTGAATACTATCATATATTATTTGAAAGACTAGAAACTGGTTGTTTTCGTTTGACTTGACTACGTACAATTGGCCCAACTGGAATGGTCTCTAGGAAATTAGGGGACAGGGAGTCATAATTCTTAGCCAGTTGTTTTGAGTCTACCACTCTTTGCCTTTGTAACTGGAGGAAAGGCATGTAATATCTTTGGGCCTTATTTATGTACTTGCGCATTAAAGATGGTGTACTTTGGTCAGAAGGTTCTGCAGAGGTATAATTAAAAGTTATCAGTAAAATGCAAAACTATTAACAATGCTATGAAGTGAAGAGTTGAACAGGAACTCTAGGACATAATATAGTTTCAGGTGTGAAAGGAGCAATTAATGAAGCCTGAAGAAATTAAATGACTTGTTACACAGCCAGCAAGTGGCTATCTAAGGAGCAGTACCAAGGATTATCAAATCCCCTGATACAGCTACTGGGAACATTTCAGCTGAGCAAACTTTCAGAACCAGGCCAATGTCAAATTGAATTACCTGTAGAAAACACGGCCATTTAGATATTTCAGCTTGACAGACCTGATTTTCTTGCCTTTAATTATCAGAATGAGGAGCAGTTACTGCCTCAGCTTTTCTTTGGTTGTAAGGTTCCTTCCCTCCTGCCCCCAAAGCTATTGATTCTTTTGCCACTGTTTTCCTCCTTCATCTCTGAAAAGCCCTCTTTCTGTAGTAGCTTCAGGAGCAGACAGCGATCAAGGTAGGATTTAGAGACCTTCAGCAGGTCTGAGATGGGCAGAGCCAAGTTCAGAGTGAGGTAATGCCAGGAGGCCCAGTTCAATCCTAATGCTGTATTCTAATTATGCAGGCAACTGTAATCTTTAGAGCTTGTTGAGATCAGAAACCACGTCTCTGAGTGTATTTACATGTTTGCTTCTATCTAAAGGAGAGAGAAAGGATGAGACAGAAGAATGACTCTCCTTGTTCAGACTCACTGTTAGAATTTTGGCTTGGGGTCAGGCCCAGAATCCAGAAAGAGCATATTTCCTGCTTCCTGTTCATCTGGGGTAAAAGTTATACAAGAATTTTCTATGCAGCTGACCCAAAAGTCTTGTCTAAACTTGATCCGGGTCTTAAAATTGTCTCTGTCGCCCATCTCTAATTTAATATGCATTTGAACAGAAGCGTCGTCTTGACAGAGCCTTTCACCTCCAGGTCACCCTTTCAAATCCAATTCAGGCCTGTCGTGACCAAATGTTACTACCATCTGACGGCTTTTCTGTGTCCTGTGTGAATTGCTGGCTTCAGTCCAGTAGCTGGTGGACAGGTGCCTGAATTGCAAAAACTGCCAGAGCTGACACTAACTGGAAATCTCTGTAGAGGGGTCAAAGAGTGAATCAGCCTGGCAGATGAATTAATACTCAACTTGTACACACTCTGATGCTTTATATCTTCAAAGTGCTTTACAAACGTCAGCTAATCCTCAGGAGGTGTTGTTATCTGCACTGGCAGGTGAGAGAAGCAAGCAGATAGAGTAAGAACCAGAATCAGAATATGCATGTTGCTGACCTCCCACTCCTGTGCCAAAACTATGAGTTTACGTCCTTAATTTTTTCAGGCCTACTGATGGGCACAGTGGAGCAGGGTTCAAGCCCACTGAAGGGGGCTCCATGTTTTTCTTCTGTGGATGAAAACATCCCTCGCTCTTTTAGGCAGGCAAGACAGCAACACTGTTGGACATGCCATTCTTCTGCCATATAAAGCTGTGGAGCCAACACAGTGTTGTTATAATCTCTTCTCCATCCTCTTTGAGGTGCTAATGGTTATGTTGAATCAGGTCAGATTATGCCTGTCTTTAAGAGCTATCATTATTCTGAGTGAGAACTTGCCAAACAATCAGATGGGTAAATAATGATTTTTAACTGGCAACTGGGTTGGGGGTGGTCCATCCCAAAAGATGACAGCTTTCAGAACATCATTGAAACAGTCTGAAAAAATTCATGAAGAAAGTGTCATGAAGAAGAACTGGCAGATCATGCAGAGTTAGTTGTACATCAGTGTTTGCAAGCTGCTTCTGCAAGAAGGAAGCATTCTCAGATTGCACAAAGGTCCCTAAAGGAAGAGGGAGTAATGGGTTTTGTGCTTGGTATCAGTGGTAATAAGCATGGATCTAAACTAGCATTTTCCCTTTCTTCTCTGGAAGCAAGAAGAGGAAAGGAAGAAGGTTTTTAAAAATAGTAAACCACTTTCCTACCATTAATTTCCCATGTAAATAATTGCTGTGGTTGCCCTGGTGTTGCACAAAGGTGAATGGAGCAGGTGGTCCGTGAGATGATGAATGGAAGGAGACAAGGGTTACAAATGGGTAGTGGTGTGTCTCTGAAAAAGCGCCTCAAATAAGGTGTGGCTTGCATCATCTGCAAAATTGAAGAGGACACTGTAGGACTGACTGGCCTGTCCTCCAAAAGCTAGAGGAAATTATTTTTGGAAGTATTTGACCTTTTTTTTTGGGGAGGGGGGAGGATAGGTTGTGCTGATCCTGTCAAGTTTATGGAGGAAAAAAAAAAAAGGGAAGAAGGTAGATGTAAAAAAAAAAAAAGCAATTTGGATACACCTAGAACCAGTCTGAGCCTTTACCTAACCAGAGATCCAAACCCAGATGTTTTGAAAAAAGTTTGAAAATGTGGACCTCGTCCAGAGAGCACAAATTCCACCTTACAATCACTAGCACAATCTGTAGGAGACAACTGTGTGCGTCCCTGAGGAGTGATTCAAGGCACTGAACAGAGTCCCCTGACATAGAGAGGCCTCAGCCTGGTGCTGTCTCAATGTTGGCTTCTGAACATGTGATTCTGCATGGCCAGTTTTTCTTCATTTTTTGCATAATAGCATGTGCTTGCAGTTCCTGGTGCCACCGCTGTAGGAGCTACCAAAATAACTGAGAGTGGGCTACTGTGTGTATTTGAAGAAGGATATTGGACACCTTTGCAGAACTTTCTTTTGAGAGATCCTGGGTTTGAGGAAGTTTCTAGGAACCAATCTTCTGGGTAGTTCTGAATCTGTTCTGAACCCAAAGGGACACACTCCTTATCGGGTGCAAACTGTTGCAGGTCCATTTGCTTCCAACAGTGGCTGGGCACTAAGACTGGAAAGTCTGCCTGGCGGCTGTTATGTTCTCTGCCACTAATGACAAGCCATGGTGTTAACGTCTTGTATAAAACATTGCAAGGAGTTTATCCCATCCCCCGTATGAAATATCAGAGTGAAGAAGGCTTTTGGACTCTCCCTCTAAACCAATTGCTATGCCCAAGAATTAATAAAATCCATATTGAAGTGACAGCTGGTGGACAGAGCTGGCGTTTTCCTGCATCACTTGCCTCTCTAGTGGCCCATGTTCTGGGCTCAATGCACATTTATCCTTTTATTACAGCTTTTATTGATTTTTTTTTTTTTCCCTAAATCTCTATTTCCTTAAGAATTGTAATTGCACTGTTCAAAATCTAGCTTTGGTCATATCAGCACTAGCTATTAACATCATTCTTCCCTTTTCCTCTTTAATTACTGACCTTCCAAAGGCATTCAGCTAATGAAATAAAAATGCAGACAAGTGAAAATATATTTTCTCAAAACCTTCTACATAGCAACATGCACCAGTTTCCCATTTCCGTGGGAAATGCTATTTGACTATTTTGTATCTTGACAATGAATATGAGCTTTTACTCTTTATCCATGGTTTCTTTCATATTTTTTCCCCCCTTCCTAATTTATATGTCTATTTCTCAATCTCTCAGAAACTTTAGACTGACCCAGGATAACAGTGAAAAGGGTGTGTCACAAAGGCAGGGATTCAAATGAACTTTAGAGCAAAAATTTGTTTGCTTATTTATTCTGTTTTTATGACGTAAGTGGCAAGAAGAGGCAAAGACCATTCTCTTAAAGGCGAAGCAGGTTAACTGTTGTTTTTCAGAAAGTGGAGTTCAAACACTGTCTCTGTCAGTCCAGTGAGTGATTTCTGTTTTGATACAGGTAGAAAACAAAGACCAAGTCTGCTGTTGTTGTGTTGTTTTGTTCCCCCCCCCCCCCAACTCTGTAAGCTGGGTCATCCAGGCAATTACAGCTTTACTTAAAAAAGAGAGTGTAAGAGAGAAAATCTCTGCTGCTGCTTGTAAGCACAAAGACAAGACACTTGAGGGAATGAAATTGCGGGATGATTTTTATAAGGCATCTGAATCATTTTGCATTCCACCTCTAAAGCAGAAAATGATGAGTTTAATATTATATCGTAGGATGTAACTTGCAAGGCTCTCAGAAGGCAGCTATGGCTGCCAGAGATGCTTGAGCCTGGCTGTTCATTATTTTCCGCTTAAAGGCGGAAGCAAATATGACTGAGACTTTGAGCCACATCTAAATTTATTTCCCTTCTTACTTGTAGATGCTACTGCATTATAAGGCATAATCAGGGTGGGTTCCGTTGTACAGATGTTGTCAGATGCCCCTGTGACTTAACACAGGATTGATTTAAGTGTGTTTGTATGTGCACGTGTAACATGCACACATACATTTATTAACCTAACTTTCCCGTTAAAATTCTCCCTACCTCCAAGAAAAACAATTTCAGAAGCTCAATTCTCTGCTGTTTTTCTGAAATTCCCACCAGTTGGTGACATTATATATTTAATAAAATGTTAATTCTGTGATCCTGCCTAAATTGCAGGAGGCCATTAGTTATTTCAAAAGCTTCCAGCGAACCTCAGCTGAAATGTGAAACTAATATTGTATCCTTTATTCCCTCGCTCAAATTTGTGGTGTGGCAGTGGGTGAAACATTTCCTACATGTAAAGCACTTCTGAATATGTATGACCTGGAGTGTCTCTCCTACGCACACAGAAAGAGATAGAAAGAATATCCTTATTCTTCAGGAAGATATCTTAATTCTTCTGCAAAACACATCTGCAAACAGGACTTTTACTATTTGGGGCACAAGGAGGCAAACTTCACGTTTAATGTCCCAATGACTAGGCTGCTATTGTCCATTTTAAGGCTAGAATATCTTTTTGCCTTTTGAATAAAGAGAATTTTTTATTAGAAACTCATGTATTATATTAACAATGCACTGAGTTATTCTGTTCTGTAATGGAGAACGCTCAAGATGTTTCCCTTTGATAAAATAATGAATGTGATCAGAAGAAAAGAAATGTGAAACACTGAAATACTGTTCTGCTCACATACAGCAGTGTCTGGGAGTAGTACGTCTAACTGTCAATTATTATAGCTATGTTTAACAACTTACTGAATAGGATGGACAATTGCAAACTTTCACTATATTTGGTGGGCAGAAATATAAGAAATAGAGATTTAATATGTTCGGTAGGAGGGTAAGGAACAAAGACCAGAAGAACTAGTTGAATAGTTATTGTTGGCTGACTTAAGATGGCTTTTGAAGTACGTTGTAATGAATAATTGGATAAATGTTTTTAATCACTTGTCCCAGTGATGAGGTATCTGTTGAATGTCATGGTTTCCAAGTAAGCAATCTGGAAATTTAATTTTTAGGTGAAGGTGATGTCTGCGAAGAACACTGTTCCTTTACAAATATCCATTATAACCAGACTGTCTGCAAACATTTTTGATAATCAAAAGAGATCTTCAAAGAAATTTCAGCATCCCAAGAGATTTCCTGTAAATTCTCCAGAACACTTTTATCAGCAAATTTTTAGCAAGAATCCTACAAGAGTTTAGAAAACATTCTCTAGTATAGTGATACTATGTTAGGCTGGATGACTTGATCAGTTGAATAGTAAGCTGAGGCTCAGGATACCCATGTTTTAGGTGCAAATTTC
Source organism: Apteryx rowi (assembly GCF_003343035.1). NCBI lineage: Eukaryota > Metazoa > Chordata > Aves > Apterygiformes > Apterygidae > Apteryx > Apteryx rowi. The sequence goes on from NW_020450982.1 coordinate 2,997,957, forward strand.
TTGTTGGATTAACCTTTGGCAAGTTATTTTAGTAATCTGCCCCTCTGTGTCCCTGTTAGTTGACACCTTTTTTTTTGAAAACTATTTGAGAGCTATGGATGAAGAAGTATTGTATGAAACCTCAGCACAAATCATACTGTTCAAGCCAGCACCTTTAATTGTGTTAAGATGGAAATGATACTAGTCTATTGTTGTGTATCCTGCTGTGCATCTCAATAACTTTTTATTAGTAAATATGTCCCTATAAAGAATTGTGTCTAATTGTACTAAAATAAACATCTTGGGTCACTGACTTCTAAGGGCATTCATGCTTAAGAAATATCCAGTGTAACTAGATTATCTCCTTACTTCAGTATCAGATCACTATTTTAAGAATCTACAATGCGTTCTGTTTTATGAGGATATGCTGGTGTGCACAAGATCTCATAAAATTCTGTTTCTGATAGGAAAATTATCTTATGAAAAAATTATTATTCAATCTTGCTTTTAATTTCTGTATGCTTAGAGAGGAAGAAAATCCTATGTGGTATTTCATCCTGTCGATGCTAATCTTTCTCCTCAGCGTTGTATCTCCAAATAGCAGATGTGTAGTTTATTGCAGTGTTGGTCCTCTATAGCATGGCATAATGTTTTGGCAGTAGCAAACAATTTATTGTATTAGAGTGAAATACAATCAAATGTTCCTTTTCCTATGAAGCATGGTCAGATATTGATATTGCATTAGCTAACATCTTAACATAGAGGAGGCTTAATAAGATGCAATATTACTCTCTCTAGGCTGTTTAATTAAACTAAACAGTCACTGTGTATTGTACATTGGTTTTCTGCCAAGGGAAAGTAAATCTGTATCATATTAGTATTGCATACCAAATGATGTTCTCCCCCCATTAGAGACTATCTAGAAGAGCTGACACTGCTGTCACATGAACTGCTTTTGTATTACATTGGACTTTCTTGTAGCTCAGTATTCTCCAGCTTGACTCTGTATCCAGAGCAGGCTTAGTATGCAGACTAGACATGGGGCCTGAGAGCTATGTGTCGCATTTTAGTGGCCAGGCTTCCTGTCTGCCACTGAAGGTTACAAGGGCTACTTGGCTCAGCATCATAACCTTTTGGTGCAAGTGGAGTCCTCTTCCTCCATTCCACCCTTGGCATCTGAGCTCTTGGGACAGCGATCTGAGTTTTAACCCTCCAGTCACAGAGAAGATGGTTCCTACTGGCCCCCCAATGGCCAGGTAATGGGGGTGGATTAGTCAGTGTCTGGTCACAGACCACCATTTGCTCAGCACCAGAAGCCCTAAATGTTTGGGAAACTGGGTAGTGCAGTGGCATCTGCTCTTGTAGCACTGTCTAGTACTGGGTGTTGCCTTCTCATGGATATCAGTGGCACAGCATGTGGTGATCAGGGTGAGCACCTCTTCTTTGCCATTGATGGCAACAGAATTAGTATCACTTATAATTCATGTGAAGAAAAAAATGGATCCCTGGACAGGAGATTTGAGCAGCTTTTTCTTAGAGCCTCCTGGTCATGTTCCATCTTCTTAGCCTTAATGGCTGTTGTTGCAGCATCTCTTCTGACCCTGAGGAGTTAGATGCAATAAGTGGAGGCTATTCACTTGGTGGGCATCCCTTGCTATACCAACTTGTTGCCTGAAAATCTGTGGTTTTCACATGAGAAAAATAAAATAAGAGGTGTCAGGTGAAGGAGAGAGCCTTTTTCCTGTAACTCTGGGAGACTTGTGTCTGGAGACTAAGTCTTAAACTTGGAGCATTATGAGGACTTGCTTTGTAATTAACCAGATGCGGAGGAGCAGATCATGAAAGGGTATATGGAGATTAGGAAGTTCAGTGTTGGGTGTCCTGGTGTTTTCCTCTGAAGCAAGAGTACATGAAGAATCAAATAGGAAACTACAAGCAGAGCGGTATTGAAGGCACTTGCTTTTTGTGTTTTGCTCTGTACTGGAGCATTACAAAGCAGGGGATGAGTAAGGCAAATTTCCAGATGTAAAGTAAGTTTAGAAAATTGGAGTATTTCTCCTTATAAACTGAAATAAACTCTAGTGGAAATGCTGAAGAAATTTATTTTTTTATTTCTTAACAGAATTTTGAGCCTATTTTTGCCAGCAGAAAGGGTGCTTCTGCATATTGCAGTGCAGAGCCACGCAGAGATAGCCAAGCTATGTCTGAACAAGCTAGCTCTGGAATTGGAAGGTGCATGTTTTTATCAGTGCGGAGGCACTGAGCCCTGTGGCAAAGCAAAGGCTAATGCCTTGGCTCTGTTTTGCACAGTGTCCTGTACTGCATAAATGTGCCAGCTTGCTCAGAACAGGTGGGGGATGTCCAGTGTGGTCCCGTGCTGTATCATACTGACACCCACAAAGAGGCATGAATGGCTGGATGCATGAAAGCAATGTGTTTAGCATGGCTCTCTGATACTGGTGCTGTGGTTAGATTTAAGGGTGGCAGTCTTGCATTTACGGGAAGCTTCACATACATAATGCACTTGTGATTTATCTCATGCTGAGTTTTGATTTTGTTGTTGTTTGTTTTCCCTCAACAGAAGATTAACTTGGAGTTCTATATTGACATCCATGCCCACTCCACCATGATGAATGGCTTCATGTATGGGAACATCTTTGAAGATGAGGAAAGATTTCAGCGACAGGCTGTTTTCCCCAAGCTACTCTGTCAGAATGCTGAAGACTTCTCCTATGTAAGCAATGCTTCTCTTAATTCATTTTTTCCTCTCTGATTTATTTTTTAATGACAAATCTCTGGCTTGCCTGTATTGTGTGAATTTTATTTTAATATGATGAGAGGACTACATAAATGTTTTGTCATGATTAGCCACCATCTTTTCTTTTACCCTTATCTTCTCCCAAAGTAGGAAACTGTGATTTTATGTTTTGTTATTACACACACGCACAGAAGCAGGCATTTCAGCTTCCATGTTATGAGATCTTACATTTAGTTGAATACTGGGGCTTTCAATTCCATGAGAAATGCAGGCATTTGAGTTTGTCCTGAATTAGAACAAGAAGTCCAAAGGAAACCTTTGGTCTTGATTTATTGGAACATTTAATTTCGGTCAGAAGAAAAGATTGTGTTTTGATTAACTGAATCAGCTTTATTGTTTCAGTGTTTATATTATATCGCATTGCAAACCTTTTGACTTGCATATGTAAATAATAGTATAATATCAAACAGAAGTAAAAATGATAAACTTGAAAGAAAAGGTTAGAAAATTTTCTATTGAAAGTTGTGACAAAGACAATATATGCTTTTGAAATTCTTTGATGTTGTTACCATGGAAAACTGTTCTGCAATTGAAAGTCTGCAATTGCTTGATATATGTCTTGTAACTTGGAAGAAAGTATGTGTGCAGTTATCGCTGTGCACTGGAAATAAGTGGTAAACACCTAAAAATGAGTTGAAAAGGGGAAATGTTTTTGGAGCAGGTTTCAAATAGAGCAGAACCGATCCTCAGCCACAGTTGACTGCACTAGCTCCGCAAAAGTCAGCAGAGCTAGGAGTCTTGTCCAATGTGCTGTGAGTGTGTCCAAGCATGACTCCTTGGCCCTCTCTGTAGGCTCTTTTGTGCACCTCTTCCATTGAAAGCTGTGCAAGCTGAACACCTAAGACACAAGCCTGCCTCCAACTGCTTGTTCACCTTTCCCTGGCCCTTCTTATGCACCCGTGGAGCTGCCAGCTCAGGTACTCTGCATAGCCATTCCTTGCTCTGTTTCAGTTTATGCACTCAAGGTTTGCTTCAGTAGACGGTTGTTTAAGTAAGAGGTGTTTAGTGTCTCAGCTTGCTTTAACTGGGATAAGGAGTGTTCACAAAAGCATCTCAGCCAAGGCAGTAGGAGCTTCCAGCCATGAACTGTGATGAGGAAGGGCAGTGAATGACATTCGAGAGTCATGAATTGGAAACAGGTTCAGTTAAAAATTGCCTTGGAATCCTGCACCAAGGAGAGAACGGTAGAAAAAACTACTGTTTGGGTCCTGTCTTTGTCTGTTATATTCCTAACTCTCTTTGTTACCCACCATGTATTTTCCTAGTCTCTGTTGTCCCCTTTTTGCTTAGGCTTCATCCTCCTGGTACTGCGAGATAAGCATGGGCCTCCTCCCAAAGATGGGGGCAGCTGGGCATGGTGCCTGCCTCGTCCACAGTGCCATCCCAGCCAGGCTGTGGGAGAGGTGGTGGGTGGCGGAGAGGGACCCTGCAGAGCTCCATGCGTTTAGCTCTAGAGAAACAAAATCCAACATCAGACACAAAAGCAGCCAAGTCTGCAGAGTAAAGAAACTGTAATCATAACGAGGGCTATTGTTATCATGGCAGAAGTGCCAGCCTAAAGCTTTCTCATGAAGGGGCAGTAGAGAAATTGTATCTTGTGTTCGTGCATATTAAAAGACTTGTGTGCAATTGCTTTGCCCCATGGAGATGATGAGTAGGCAGTGGGTATAGAGATGGAGTTTGTGCCAATGTTTTCTAGCCAGATCTGCTCCAGCAAAAGGAAGGAGGAATTGAAACTTCCTGATTCCTCTCAGTCCCTCTGTTATAAGGCAGTTTGGTTTATACAAGAGTGGGGGGAAAAGGCTGAATAATTCTCTGACTTTTTTTAGGCTAGTTAGAAGATATCTTTTGCTGTGGCTCTCGCTGTACCAGTGGAAGAGTACTGTCTTTTCTAGCCCCAGGAGGGGGACTCTAGTAAAGAAAACACTTCCCTCTTCTTTCTAGGATCTACTAGAAGTGGCAGCTGGCCTGGTCATGCCTCATGTGGGTGTGTGGCTGCTCTTGCCTTCTCTGTTGCCCCATGGTATTGATTGACCAAGGCATGTTTTGGGGCTTCTGAGGACTGCTGCAGTTTGAAGCTCCCTGGGACCAACTGCTGTGAGGGTTCCCAGAAGACTTTCCGGAGCACAGAAGACCAGAATCCAAAACTAAATGATGCAGAAAAGCAGCTGCAGCTGCTCCCAGCTGTTTGGAGCCTGGGGGAGAGGGCTTGAGTTCAAGGAACAGCCTCTTGTCCTAGAAGATGTCAGTGATCGAGTTTTTTATCTGCACCTGCTTATTTCAAAAACGTGTTATAGCTAAGGGGGTGCTCACAGATCATAGCAATAAATACCTGCAATGAATCCCAGCAAATGAATACTTTACAAACTTTGTGCTTGAGTGTGGAATTTCTCTCTGTCCCTGCAGGACATTAACTCATCTTCTTAGCACAAGCCTTGGTTGACAAAGGGAAAAATCTTTGAGAAAAGGATGTAGCAAAAAAAAGCCAATAGCTAAATAAGCAGAGCAGTCTCTTCCCTTTGACTCTCACTCTCCTTTCTGTAGTGGCTGGCAATCAGACTTAGGTCCAGCTATGTTGCATTGGTATAGGTGCTGCTGGCACCTATAGCAAACTAATGCGTCGTGCAGGGGAGAATGTCCCCAAACTCTGCTCAGCCCACAAGAGGGGCTTTCAAACTGCATCCCACTAATCTCTTGAGATCCGGAGCTTTCCCCCGCCATCCACTCGAGGCATTCCTCTCAGGGCAGCCAAGGGGTAGAGATGTTGGAAAAGGACAGAGGCACAAAGTGTCATACATGTGAGAAGCAAGAGGAGTGAATGTTACTGCTGTGTCTAAGTGGGAAAGTCTGATCTCTTGTTTTCAGCTCCAGCTGTGTGGGTTATGTGACTGGTTAGAAATATCAGGGGTGAAGTTTGCTGCTCGAAAGAGAGGAAGAGAATCCAGACCTTCGTGCATTTTCAAAAAGAGGGGAAAAAAATGTTGAAGATTAAAAATAGTGTATGTAAATATGCCCTATTGACTGCTCAAAGGGAAGGGGGGAAGTGCATCATTAACATTACCAGGCTGGTGTTTGAAAGTGTGGGAATGGACCACTGTTGTTACTAATTAATTTTCCAAAGCTTCAGGAGGTCTCATTTACATTGTATGCTGCTGCGGCCATTTGTTGGGATTATAATACTTCAACAGCAGCACTTCAAGTGAAAACTGGCGGCTGCATGAAGTGTTGTCCATAATTGACTAGCTCCATGTCTTCACACAGCACAGAGACAATGTTCCATTATGTTATCCATTGACAGTATCATTGAAAAGATTACTCTCCTTAAAGCATCTGTCAACCTTGATTGATTTACAAGGGACAAAGAACTGAAAAGGTTTGAAGTGCGGGTACAATTTTTGCCACCGTTTAGCATACATAATGGTTCTCCTTTGATGTCAAAAGCTCATCTTCTATTAATAATGCAGAGGGCTTTTGAATGCAGGCTACTTGTATGGAGTTCCACACTAATAACCTACTTGCTGTGAAATGGGATTCACTTTGGAGAAGCAGTCATTTGTCTAGGTTTTACATGTTCGGAATGAATCCCGACTCAAAGGGATTTCTTTCAGTGCTCTGCATGATTGCAGCTGAGCCCGGCACGAGTTAGGGAAAGCAGGCAAATCCTAGCCTGCTCTTCCAGCCGAGAATCTGGCAGAAATCACGCAGCCAGATGCAAAGGAGCATGAACAACAAGCCTAAGATGATGCGATCAAATGCCTTGTGCCGTTTTGTCTGGCAACCTTCTATTAATATACTTTAGAGTGCATTTCATGCCTGGGCTGCTTTCTTCACCTGTCATTTCCAATAGGCCTTTTTATTTAAATGACAGCATCCAAGGGAGATTGGTGATTAAAGTAGGGGATGGATAGGGGATTTGTGCTTGCATGCCTGTTGCGGGACCAAAGGCAAGTCACCCAATGCCTTTGTCCCCTATCTGTTGAGCAAAACACCCCAGTACTCTGCAGTGCTGATGGCTGCTTGCAGGTAAAAGTTGTGCAAGAGACCAGAAATTCCTTACTTGTATACCACTTTGGAAATGGGGGTCTGCCTTTGCCTTGGCCATCAGCATGTGAAGAAGAAAAGGAGTGTTAGGAATTTTTTCTCCCTACTAAACACGTGAGAGAGAGAGAGAGAGATTCTTGAGCAGCAGTCCGGGGGGAAAAAGGACAAATTCTGTAAGGAATACATAGTTTATGTTTTCAAGGTTTTAAAGGGATATTTTTAAACATTAGGGAGTAAATATAATCTATATGAAAGCTCTAACAGTGAGAGTTGACAAGCTCTTTCGAAAGGCTGACTCACTGTGTTTTAGGAGCAACTGTTGACACCGTGTCTGAGTGCATTACACATCAGCCAGGGCTAGGAGTTGTTGCACTTTTTGGAGTGGTGTTCTTCATTTGACCTTTCTCATTCTGGAGAGTGGATTAGTCATAATGACCAGGCACAAGCACTTGAACATTTCAAGAAACTGCTAGTCTTAAGGGTGGCTAATTTTGACCTCTGACTGTACAAGAGGAGACCATCTGTTGTCTCTGGTTCATTTAGAAGAAACAACCACAGCCATTCTCATATAGATTTATCATTTCTTAAAGGTTGCTTTTCTTCATGATTAAATGAAAAAGACTGGCCAGAGTACTTGGCTTAATCTTTGGGTTTTTTGAGATCTCAGAATCGGTGATACTTGAGATACCTTTGAGTGCTCATTTCATTTTCTCTGCTCCCAGCAGAATAGCTTCCTTGAAAACAGTTCCTCATCCTTTGTGTGCCAGTGGTTAGCTAGAGACCCTGATAAAGACCTGTCCTGTTATGTTGGGCGCTGGGTAACTATGGAGAAAGACAATCCACAGCTCCAAAAGCTTCCACTCATAGTGGGAGAGAGGCAGAGAGTGAGTGAGGAATGACTTGCTTGGGGGATTCAAAGACTAAATCACAGGTCTCCCAAGTGCTGTTCCAGTGTTGTCTTCAGCAGTTCCCACATCCTTCCCCACATTTGGTAGCACACTGCTTGCTCAGCAGTGAGGTCCCTAAACAGTGACCTAGCTGGTTTCCTTTGGGTAAACCTGCCAGTATCATAACACAGTTTCCCAACACGTCGCATTTTTGAGAGTATCATTGTCTCAGCACGATGAGAAAACTTGAACATGGAATGACTGGGCTTAGGGGATTTTTAGCCTGGAGGTCTAAAACTGAACAACCAAGTAAAGGAGTCGAATATTGCTATCTGTATTTCCTATTGCTTTCCTTTTATCCATGTACTCTAGATCTGCTCTTCTCATTTCCACCAAACCTTCTTCCTCCAGCCAAGCTTTTTTAGGGAAGATTTGTCCTTTCCAGCAAACCTCCTTCTATTTATCTATCACAGTCATGCCAGGCTGTTATTACTTGCAGTGGCTGCACTCCTTCTTCAGCTTTGTGAACCCTATCACTAATCCCAGTGCGTTTGAGACCATTTCTGAGGGAAGCGCTGGCACAAGCACCAGAGAGAGAAATAACAGCTCATGAACTTTGGATGAGCAAACCCCCCAAATTTGTTCTGAAATAAAGAAGAACCAGTTTGTGTTGCACGTGGTTAGGCAGAAAAGGGGGAGCCACGAGCGGGTTGCTCAGAACAGGAATTCATCCCGAGGTAAAATCCAGACTCACTTCAGCCACTGTCTCCTAAAAGCCTCTCTGCTGTTTTGGCAAAAAAGACCCTTGTCCCAGAAAGGCAATAGGTGTTACATTTGGGTAGGTTTTGGTAACATCATGCAAGATTAACAGATCTCCTTGGAAATCTCTTAAAACCATAGCACAACAAATGATCCTACCTTTTTTGTTGTCTTGTACCAGGGCATTTCCAGGAAGACAAATACAGCTATTTGCTTTATCGCCCCTCTGGGATAGGTTTCTGTTCGCTGCTTTTTGGACATGTTGCTCCATACATGTTGTTGTTTTTTGTTTTTGTTTTCTTCCCTCCCCTGGAGGTTGGGGGATGAGGGGAGGGGGGAAATGTGTTTCTGGTGACACAGGGAACAGACTGCGAAGTCTGTGCTTCTGAGCGTGGTTATTGGCCTCACAAGAAGTCTGCCCTCTGGAGAGTCACGGCTAAATGAAACTGCTCCATTACATGGTGCTAAGCAGTCTACCCCTCTTTGTACACAGAGGGTTGAACTAATTTGTATTGCAAAGAAAAGGAAAAGGGGAGAAAAAAGTGTTCAGGTAAATGGATTTTCTTTCACTACCACCTTGCCATGTTGTTTGTGCACATATGAATTGACAGTCCCTCCTCCCTCCCCATACTGGTAGAAATTCTGACTATCCATAGAAGAAATAACTTTTTGTAGAAATTTTTATGGCATTATTTTTAAAGACCATCATCAGTCTTACCTAATGTCAACTAGCTGGGAGCAGGTGACAGCATCCCAGAGTGGCACAAATGAAAGGAGCTCCTTTACATTCAAATGCAAGCTACCTCTCTTGCAGAGACCTGCAAATTTCACTTGGCTAGAACAAACTGTGCAGTGGAGGAGGAGTAGAAAAGGAGCTGAAAATTGAATGCCTGCCTCCCTCCCAGGACCTCTTTCTGGGTATTATCGCTTTGACTGGGTGATATATTAATATAGACTGCATTCAAATATGGGTCAAAGAACTCTGCTCCTGGAGCAGTGAGAGAGCCCAGGAGGAGTTTGAGTAATGGGCCCTGCCGGCCTGCTCTGGGAGCAATGTAACTGCATGCTGCCCCTCCTTAGGACCCGTTGTAATTCCCCCATCTAGACCTAGAAGTGAGCAGAACATCTCTTTGCCACAGAGCAAACCACTTTTCCTGCAGACTATTCAAAGCAGCCACGTGTTTGACAGTTGTATTTCCCTTTCTGCTTCTCATTGTCCTAAGTTTGTGTCATTTGTATAAATGATTATGAAAGCACTCCCAGGAGACCACACACACACACTCATAAAACCATTGTAAAGCGAAGCATTGCAGGCTATTGCTAGAGGCTATTTTATGGTATATTTTTAGGAAACGTCTTGTTTTCTACTGACAAATAGGGAAACTGAGAACTCCAGAGACATGAGTTATTTTCTAAATGGTGTGATTATTCTGTAGAGCTTAGACTAGGAAATGCCAGCTTTGGCATCTTTGGGGAAGAATGTGCTCTGAGAAGCAGAGGTTGCTTCTAGTTTTACACACATACACACATACACACACACACACACACACACACACACACA
>NW_020450982.1:3008056-3130631 GCF_003343035.1 Apteryx rowi
CACACACACACACACACACACACACACACACACACACACACACACACACACACACACACACACACACACACATACACACACACACACACACACACACACACACAGAGGAAGAAAGCAGATCTTTTCTTCATTGTTACCCTGAAGCATTTACAGTTCACTTACATTTATATATCACCGGTCAGATCTTGAGCTGGTTCTTTAAAGGAGGATAGGCTTCAGAATAATTCTCTGGTTTCTTGGCAATGGATTTGGGCGTGGGTTAATGGTCGAATAGGTGGCATTGTCACACTTAGCCAAGTGCACTTCTGGTAAGAGGAGAAAAGCAAGATCTCTAAAGAAGGAGCTGAGAGGTCCTAAGGAAGAGTGCTTTGGGAACATGGCATGCTGAGATAGCATGTGTTTGGGGTGGCAGGAGTTCCTGGTGAAAGGAGGTCCAAGCTGGGTTTGCTCAAAGCATGGGTGAAATCTGCCTCCTTTTCTTGTCCTTCCCGAGTAGGTTGTGGTGGGCTGCTGAATTCTGTCTGGGTGCCTTTGATAGTGTCAAGATCTCAGGTAAAGTCACTGCCACCTTGCTTAGCTTGGTTGCAGGACGTTAAGAAGTTTTCTCAGAAGAGCCACTCATCTGAGTGGCTCAATTCTCTAATGGGTGTTTTCTGCAAACCTAGAGAGCTGGAAACCTGAGGGGTTTGACACAAGATGTGGTGTGACCCTCTTGCTACACCTTATGAATTGGAGGTCCTTACCCCAGAGATTCTGCAGAGGGTTGAACTGTGAACTCTAGACACCATCCTGGCATCACCACGCCAGGCTGAGCACGGACCCTGGAAGCCAGCAGCTGCACTGCAGATGCAGCTCTTGTGACATTTAGACCCATTGCTGTCCTTTGGCTGCAAGCATGGAGCTCTGTATTTTCTATTTGGCTTCCACTTGCATTAGCTGCTATGGTGAAGGCAATGAACTCATTAAGCATTGCCCATGCTGTAGCACTCGGGGAGGCAGGTGCTCTGGGCATAACCCATTTCAGTGCACAGGAGGATGAATCCTAGAGAATGGTGAAATGCAGGCCTGATCCCCAGACTGGTACAGCCCATGTAACTAGCCCAGGGTGCAGAGTACAGGCAGAGAGCTGCAGAGATCTCCATCAGCTCCGGAGCTATATGGCAGAGCGCTGTACGGAGCAGAGCGTGGATATTAATGAGTGGTTAGCAGAAAAGTGCAGCTACCATAGTTCTTGCAGGTGAACAGCTAAAACCCTGAAGCATGAAACCCTATTGCTTTTCTAACCACAGAGTTTCTGAAAGCAGAGTTTGCTGGGTAGTTTTGTTTTTGAAGCACAAGATGAGAGCTTATAAAGCTCCTTCCTTCCAGCCCCTCTGCTAATGACCATGCAAATATGTGTTTTTGTCAGCAAACTTAAGCAGGCATGACTGCAAGACACATGGGAGGGATGGGGAGAGGGGAAGATCTGGTATTTCTTCACTGCACATTAAAGGGATAATGGAGCCCCTCAGGGAGCAGATGTGTGTGTGGTGACAAAGTACCTTTTAACTGTTATGTCCCTGAGGAGAATTGCGCTTTAAAGCCTGACAGTGTGGTGCTAGGCAGGTTGTGTTCATGGTACTCCTGCAATGTGATGCTGTGTTTAAGAAAGGGTGATTGCTGGCTATTTTCCATTGAGCAGTAGGATGAAGGAAAAATCAACCAGGTAGTAGCATCAATGAAAATGTCTTAGGATTTGAGGATATTTGGCTCTTGGGATTTCAGTTTTGGGCTTTTCATTCTTCTCTTCTTAGGACTGGGCAAACTGGTTCAGATCAAATAAGAGCTTTCTCGACACACCTGCTCAGACTTCTGCAAACTGAATTCTTTTTTCTAGTTCAGAAAATGTTCCCTTGTCAAACCCAGGTTTTGTTGCCCACCTCAGTGCTTCCTACTGAGCACAGAAGTTCTGAAGCAAAATGCAGTCAACTGAGGGGTTGTCAGAGAGAGGGAGACCCCTTTTCACAACAATATCTGCCCGATCTGGCTGTCCTCAGGGAACTGGAAAATCTCCAGATAATGGCATCCCCCTTTGAAATGACTCTGAAGATTTCAAAACCTCCTCTTCCCAAGTTTCAGTAGTCACAAATGATTTTGAAATGAAATACGTTTCCTTCTGTGCATCAGAAACACAGCAAAACTGCAAGGTGAGATGAGTCAGCAAGTAATTTTGAGCTCTGTTTCCAGCTCATCACGTCTCTGTTCCCAGAATCCTTCTTCTTTACCTGCTGCCTCCTTCAGATCAGCTTTCTGCTACCATCTGCCTTTGGGATATTTTTATTTTATTTTTTTTTAACAATCCCATCCACGGTTTAGATGCTGGATGCAGCTAGTTTATAGAATAAATCAGAAGAAGGCTGCTGGATAGAAGGCTCCCAAATGCCATGATTTCCATGTTTCCAGACCCAGTTGGCATGGAGTCTATCACAAAGAACACTAACACATGCTTTCCAGGTTATTAAAACAGTTAATGGAGCTGGTGAGAGGTGGGTGTGAGGGGCGAGTTAAGTTGGCTTTAGAAGTGAGAAGTTTCCTTGATGCCTCCAGAAAAGTAGGGAGATAAGTTCTGCTTGGGAGATAGCTTGATGGGCTACCAGCTGCGAGAGTGGCAGAGTCAAAGCAGCGACTGCTGGGCATGCTGCGGCAGTAATTAGTTTACCCATACGAGGAAAGTGAGCTGCTGGTTGCACCGCTCTTATAGTACGCTGCGGAGGAGCTAACAGAAGAGTCACAATATATAATATCACTGTTTACGGTCTTCCATCGCAAAGAATTCAAAGCCAGTACATTTCTGTACTCTAACTTTCCCAGACTTCAATAAAACCTTCTAGAAAATGGGAGTGAGTGAGTTACAGCTGATAGTGTAAAACTCTTCACTGAGATGGATTTGGCATCATCTGGGCTCCAGTCCATTTCCCAATGGCATGTCTATTCTTCCTTGATGGCAAGTGTGTCATTCTTTTTTTCTAGTGTGCTAACTACTAACTTTTTTATTATTGCTTTTTTCTACACTGGGGCAGTGAGTTGAGGGCTCATAGAAGTCAGATCTGCTTTAGAAATAAAGCTTCCTTCTCAGCTGCGAGAACAGCATCAGTGGTAACTGTGGTGAGGTTATAATTGAGTCCTGATTACTCTTAGCCATTGCTGGTGCTGATGGGTGAAGAACATGAAGCAATTTGTATGTCTAATCCCAGTGTACCCCAGTAGGTAAAGTGCTTATTGCTCAACTACTGAATAAGCAAAATGTGGGGAGTTTTTTTTTCTTTAAGAGTAGTTAACTTCTGTTGTGAAATAAATCTTATTTTCCAAATGGAAATGGCATAAGATCACCCAGCATATTTTTAATTATGTGTTGTAATATGAAACCAATCTTAAACTATGAATCCCTCTCTATTAGTTGTCCTTCTTCTTCAGGGCTGATTTCTAACAAGACTCACTGATTTTTTTGTGAGCATACAGTTGAACATGCAATCCTTTTGTAAAACTCCTCCTGGACCTACATCGTCTCTCTATGTAGGCAAATGGGAGATTTTCTTTACTCTGAGTTTCATGCAGATGCTCTGTTTGTAAAGACAAATGATTGTGCGAAACATGCACACTACAGCTCAAGTTTTTGAAGCTATATGCAATTTGTGGGCACATAAGCAATGAATTGTTTTGCAGTAGATGTGAATAGTTGATAAAATGTAAAACTTACCTGTTGTCTCTAAAATGTACCTGCTGGATTTCAGGAGAACCCTAGACTTTCCTATATCAAAAACTCATCTTTCTCAATCTGTCAGAGCCTGTGACCAGTTTTCAGGCTGGCTGATGATTCCTCTCCTAATTCTTTTCTGAGTCACCTGTATCTTGTTGTTTCCTTTCTCTCTGGGTTGGAGAAATGTCTTGGGATTGATCATGAGTGATGTGCAGCCTATATCCTGGCTCCTGTGCTGGGAAACTGGTAAGGTCTGACTTGCACTGCAGTCACACCTTGATCCCTTCCCCCTGCCCAACATGTTGAGCAGTTTCAGGAGAAGACAAAGATCCATTCCCCAGCAGCTCTCGTGTGACAGAGTAACAGCTTTTGTACTCTGTCCCTTTGGCCTGTACTCGATGAAAGGTAGAACTGAAGCTCCCACTCTTCACCGGCTGGACATGGCACCTAGCTTACATTTCAGCCCCTTTTGGCATCTCCTCTTCCACTGAACAGTGATCAGTGGACTCTTCTTATTTCAGACTCACTGGGTTTTGGCCCTGTTTTTTTTCCCCTTGTGCCCCCGTCCCCAGGTTTTCTGGTGCTGTAGCAGGACAAGTCCCTTGTCAAGTCACATATGCATTGGGAAGGAGGTCCTGCCCCTGGTACCTCCAACAGCACAGAACTGCTCCGAGTCCCAGACCACCAGCAAGCCAAGGGCTGGACTGGGCAAAGTCTCGGATAAAGAAATCCATGACTCTCTTTTTCATCTTTTGGAGCCCCTCTTGTGACAGATTGATACAGATATGCACAGACAAGGAGTGAACTGCCTGTTCTTCATTTCTGAATGTGGACTGCTCCAGGCATTCATCCCAGTAGTTGCCAGCAGGATGATGTAGAGTGCTGAGAAACCAAGAGTATCCCTCAGTTGCATGGGAGCTGACTAAGCTGTTGAGCTTGTGAGCTAGCTGCTGGGAGGGCTGAATTCACTGAGGAGAGCCACTGTGTGGTGGAGAGTCCTTATCAACCAAGAGACAAGACTGCCCAGAAGGGTGTCTGGCATATTGAAAGGTCTGATCCATGGCCAAAAATATTTTTGCTGCTTTGAGACCACTCCAAAAAGAAGTCTGCATGCAGATTTTTTCGTATTGCCTTCCCATGCACCTTGTCTGCTGCAACGCCTGTGAGTAAGGTCGAGCTGGTTTACAAATTTCTCCATGCTGCCTGCCTGCTCGTTGTTTTTTCCCAGTGGGGAAACCAGTCATACAGAAGGCCGTCAACAGAGCATGGGGAAAGGGGGCAAGATCTGGTAGGGAGGCCTGGGGAAGCTGCCACTGATGCCCAAGATGTAGAGAGAGGGTCAGCACACCTTGAGGCTCCCAAGTGCCTGTGAGACCCAGGTGTAGTTTCCTGGGGAGTTTCTATGCAGGGGGATTCTTCCCCCTTCCTGCTCTGCTGTTTTAACACTGGGTTCTTGCTGCTTGGCACCTCCTAACCCTGTAGGTAACTTTGCTCGCTGAATTTTCTCGCAGAAGCTGGGAGGCAGAGTCATTCCATGAGCTTTAATGTATCTGTGTGTTTTAATAATGAATTACTGTTTATTTTATACAAATATCCTTATTCAAGTACTTCAAAGTCTTTGGTGTTTTCCTTTTTTCCCCCCAGATTTTGTACTTTTTCCTGCTGCTGTTGTTGACACTCCCATGCAATTCAGCCTTGGAGAAATAAATATTTGTTTAGCTGTTCTCCTGCTGTGCCTTCTCAGTGCATTTGCTTAATGATGACTTCAGTTCAGCTTTGCACGAGTTTTAGGGCAATAGATTTTCCCAGAGAAATGAGAGAGCTGTTTACAGCCAACCTTACCTGCAGGTTCTCCCCTGGCACCCCCCACGTCCTTTCTCCCCAGATTAGGATTTGATTAAATAAATGTGCCCACAAAAGGCTCTTTCTTTGCCATGATCAAACACTGCTTTTCATAGTCTTTGTTTCAGCATGTCAGTTGCCAAGATCAGCTCTGATGAGGAATCAGTGTTTTGCCTGTTTATTTCCCTGTCCCATTTATCTTGACTTGAAATGGGGAGGTGAAGGTTGGATTCAGGCATGTGCCAGCTGCCCTTCCATGTCATTATTTGAATTTTCTTCAGTTTTCATGAATCTTAAATTTTCTTCTTTTCATCTAAAATGTCAAATCACATTCTGGCTTGTAACATTTGCTCTAGAGCCTAGCTCAAGCCACTGTTACAAAACCTGCATGTGTTCATATTTGCAAGTTTAATGGTATCTTTACCTCAATCTCCCTCAGTCAAATCAAAGATCCTATGTTTTGCTCAAGACATCAAGTTAGTCTTTGCCATCAGAAGCAAGATTTTTTGTAAATGCAGACAAAGCTAACCTCCAAAAACTACATTTATGCACTTAAATGAAGGGTCGGCTTCCTTTTTCTGAAAATGCAGCACTACCTGGCAAAGAAATGAACAGGTGATTTCATTAAGACCGTTGCCATTTCAAGTAATTTTGCACAGGTGAAAAGAACTCTTTAAAAAAAAAAAAAAAAAAAAACCCTCTGGAAAGGTCCAAATTTTGTTTTCTTTTTCAGCCATTTAAAAAACTTTCTTCAAATTATTTAAACTACTTATGCCTCACTTCTGAAATATGGCAAGTATAATTTTGCCAGTAACAAGATCCAACTTTTGAGCTCTTTTGCCAGAAAGCAAAAATCACTTCAGTGAAGTAATATATCAGACTCTCTCTCTTCATCTATTTCCAGCTGATGAGGTTTCAGCTTATAGCAGAAATTGTTTTTTATTAGGCCCTGAGTACATGACCTGGCAGTTGTGCAGCTGAGTTTCATCTGACTACTACCACTCAGGTCCTCGAAGTCATCCCACTGTTTTTTGGGGTGGTTTTATTTTTTATTTTTTTTTTGTATGATATTCAGAGCCTCCTCCATAATGATGATTCATCTCACACTGTGTCATCAGCAAATTTTGTTGGCACGGTCCTCCCTTATCATGCCAAGGACTATGATGAAAATGCCTGATAGAAATCATGGGAAATAGAACTGGAAATGACCTCAGGTCCAAATGGTACCCCAAAGACAGGATGAACTACGCCAGACTTGGCCAATCTGTTCTTAAACATAGTTGATGAGATTCCACAGTCTTTGCAGAGCCTCCATATCAGCACATGACTATCCTCACCACTGGAGCAGTTCTGTCCCTACTGCCTGCCCTGAATCGCTTCTCTGACGCTTCCCTTGTTTCCCCTGTGCTTAGTCAGTGTGCACCATGAGTGGCGCTTCTGTTCACAAACCACAACACCGTGCTCTGACACCTACGTTGTTGTCTCCCTTTGAGCTAGCTCCATGTGCCCATGTTCACCAGCTGATGCTTTCGCCCATTTAATGTTCTACCATGGATGTTCATTTTAACAGGAGGCACTGGCCACTGAAATCAAAGTTTACTTTCATTATGAAGTGATTTCCAGAGCATGATCGTCTTCCTCTCTATTTCTCATTTTAACTGAAGACAAAGCTTCCCTCAGTTTGTCAGGGTGTCAGTAGTCTTTTGAAGGCTTCATTTTCAGGAAGTCAGAGAACTTTTCCTCCTTCAGATCTTTGCAAGTATTTTATTTCATATATTGAATTAACAATTAATTTCACCTTCGATCCTTTTGAATGCTTTACCTCACTGTCTTGTAGGTATTCAGAATATCCTCAAGTTTCTGTCTAATATGGAAAAAATTAGATGATATGTATGTAGCAGAATACATTCTGCACACCCTTTACCACAAAGCTAAATATTATGTTACCACAAAGACTACAAGTCTCATTTAGAAACTCCTACATATAATGTCAATAAGAAACCCAATTTCATATTATTCTAATTAACTTATAAAGCCTTCCTTTTTATAACATGAGAGAATTCAAAACATTCAGAATGCTAATAAACCCCAGATATTTCTCCTCTTTATATCTTCTGGTATATGCTATTCATCAAAAGTTGTTGTTCATTTCAGCATTAGTGTGATTTTTCTCAGTCTTGAGAAGTGTAACGTTTTGAACTTTTTAAAATAAAATTCTCATTTTCCCTTTTTTTTGGTAAGGGGTGGACTTGCTACATGCTAACATTGTGTTAGCAAAAAAAAAGGTACATGAGCTAAAGGTTCAATAGGAGGACCCTAGGTACCTCAAAGAATTCACAGTGGGTACAATGATTGAACTGTAAGCTATGTTAAGGGTCCTTTATGTTTCTCTGGCAATGTAAAAGTCTTATAAAGCAGGAGATAGTAAGGTCTTTTATGCAACAAATCCAAGTTAGTCCTACTAAGCATTTTCCTGTGGTCATTAGCTTATGCAAAGCCTAGATTGACTCAGTCTAACGGTTATTAGGTTTTTGATAGGGCCTGATAACCAAAATGCAATCAGATTCTGTTTTTCAGTCTAGTTGGTAGTAACAGGCTCTGATACTTCAGTGGACCTGAAGGTGAGCTCCCCTTTCATCCCCAGATGCCATGCCTTCAAAGGAGAGCTAAATCTACTTGATGAAAATATTTGGAGTCCTCCCATCCACCCCTGAAATGAATAGTTATAAAGCAGTAAGGTTCTTAAAGCCAGATCTTCAGTGGTAGCACAAAATACTGTGTTTTGCACTATGCTGCTAATGCTGTAAAGTAGTGCAGTATATTTTTCTGCCCAGAGAGCAACACCCAGTTAACATTTAAGTTAGTGAAGTGGAAATTTGTGTGACCTAATTTAAGAACCAGTCAAATGTCTTAGGTGAGAAAGTTTGACTAAAACTTAAATGCCACTGGTTTTCTATTTTGCTTAAAAGAGCCCAGGGTAAGGGAGGGTGGTGGGGAAATGGTTATGATACAGGGAAAATCAGTGGCGAGGAGGAACCCACTTCTATAGGGCAGCTAAAGTTTTAAAAATGGAGGGTCTGGAGAGTTCCCTTCTACCTTTTGCATAGGGCAGGTTTTCTTTAAGTATTATGCAAGAGTGCGTGGGGGGAGAAAATTTCCAGGCCACAACTGAAAAATAGTGCAGTTTTACATAATCTAAATGAAGTTTATCAGTATCAATTTTGCTATTCTCTGTCTTATTAGACTGCTTCACGACCCTTCCCTCCTCCCACCCATGAATTCTTCATGCCTGTGTTCTTCCTCTTGCAGTCCAGTACATCCTTCAACCGAGATGCTGTGAAGGCAGGGACAGGCCGGCGTTTTCTTGGTGGGCTGTTAAATGATACGTCCTACTGCTACACACTGGAAGTCTCATTCTACAGCTATGTCGTGGGAGGAACTACTTCTGCTGTTCCCTATACAGAAGAAGCATGTATCCTTTTGAAATCCAACCTCCTGCTGCAGTGCACGTGATCTGGACACTTAAGGTAAATACTTCTATCTCAATAAGAGTTTGCTGAGATAGGAACACACAAGTGGATATGTGAGTCTGTTTTTGATGCTTTAATTTTCCTCGTATTGATTCTCCATACTGTGGAAATTCGAGAAGAGGAAGGCATATTAGATCAAATAAGCCGTTTCCCTCTTGTAGGAGATTGTCTCACACACTTATTATAGAAACTAGGCCTGGAGAACCTCTGACCCATTCCCTTCCACATTTTTCCATTTCTTTCTTCACTTCCCTCCTTATCCTTTCATTATCCCTGTATTT
Source organism: Apteryx rowi (assembly GCF_003343035.1). Classification (NCBI taxonomy): domain Eukaryota; kingdom Metazoa; phylum Chordata; class Aves; order Apterygiformes; family Apterygidae; genus Apteryx; species Apteryx rowi. The sequence continues at coordinate 3,017,446 of NW_020450982.1, forward strand.
GTATTATTGTTTTAATAGCAAGTCTAAAGTGCATCTTTGGTACTACAACATCATCTCTGCTTTTGAGCTGCAGCCAAAAGGCTCCAAAGGCTCCATTAGGTTCTGTTGCTGCCTCAGGGCCAGATCTTTACTACTGGTTGTCAAAAAGATAGCAAGCCAGCTCTGCAAACAAAACTGACAAGGTTGTCCACATGTTTCAGGGCTCAAATAGAAGCAATGTCCCATTCTTTAAAAAAAAAAGGGGGAGAGGGGAGAGGAAAAAATATATATCCATCTAGCTAGCTATCTGAACATATCAACAGTTTGTAAAAATTCTTCTGACTGTTCTTATGATCTGTTTTTATATTTTTCTTTTTCTTTTTGTTACTATGCTCAGTCAAATAAGCAATGCCTAGACTTCAGGCTTCGGTGTGTTGTTTCATTTTGTCACTCTATCTTGGTAGCTTTTTGAAATTTCCACAGGTTTGGAAACACTGCAGAGGGAAAAAGATTAGCTGTGATTGCCTATTTACATTTCTGCTGCATTTCTGAAGTTGGGGAAGGTTTACAGCTTTAAGGTAGCGAGCGGGAAATTTTCATGCGATACATAATTCTTCACTGTCTATGCAAACATGCACACTGCGGGGGAAAAAGAATGAGAAATGGGGAGCAGGGAAAACAATTCTTAACTGTTGGGGTTTTTTTTTGGTTTGGCTTCTCCACTGAAAGGGACATGGGAGCTGCGGAAGGAGAAGTGGCTGAATATGTCAAGGTGACGTACCAAACTCCAGCATTTGACTTCATTTTGCCCAGTAATGCTAACTATTTTCAAGGAGTAGCTTTTTGCAGCATACATGTATGTACAGCATCTTGCCACTGAGGAGAAAATTGTCATGTCATTAGGTTAGTTTCATATATTTGTTTTATTATGTTGATACTTTGGCCTTTTAAGAAATGCATCTTAGTTTCATCTTAAATTTTCCTCCTCACTTTGTTCTCATTGCACTGACAACTGGTTATTTATCCTCCTTTTAAAGGTCTCATTTATCAAGAACAGTTTTTGCAATGAAGAGTGGAAAGAGTCTCTATACAAATGAGATCGTGCTTTCCTTGAATATGTTTTCCTTGATGACTTGTATGTCATGCTGGCTCAGTTCCCTTTTCTACATAGATTTTTTTGGGGGGAGGGCTTCACATTACATAGGTTTTGTGTGTGTGTGTGGGGGGGGGGTCCGGCCTCTCTATTCGCTGACCTTGTCTTCTGCAGCCAGAGCTTCATCATTCTCAATTCATTCATTGTGGTCAGCAGCAGCCAGAGAGCAGGAAACAAGCCCCAGGTTGTGGAGATCTTGGTGGCAATGTGTGCAAAGCTCAGGCTGTGGCTTGATTTCCCCAGTCACAGGTTTACCTAGCTGGGTGAAAAAAGAGGAGAGGCTTGTTCTGACCAGCCTGGCTGGCCTTTCGGAGCAGTGCTCTCTGCCCGTGTGGCATGCTCTCCTGGCATTTTTCCCTGGTGGGTTTCATTGTTTCCTTTTCAACAGAGGGACTCTGTCAAGAAGACTGCTTATGGTGGCTCTTCTTCGCACGTGCAGTTTCCCGTTTAGAGGAGGAAAGGAGCTGCTTGAGGCAGACTCTGGGCTGGTCTGCTCTGACATCAGAGCGGCTGGGTTTAAGCCCACCCTGTCCTGGCAGGGAGGATTTTCCTCTCACAGAAGTGCATGTGACCAAAAGTAAAACAATTGCAAAACATTCCAATTTAGCCTAAGCAGCTCTTCCAAGCTATTTGCAAGTCACTGATTAATTAACGCTCAGAGGTTTTAATGGACCTGAACCAAAGACACAGCCAGTCAGTTCATATTGGGCTCCAAGGACAGGCATGCTTCTCTTAACTCTCTAGCTACACGCAGGCAGCAAGTCAAGCAAATAGATGAAGCAAATACAGTCAGCCCAGACACTGTGAACCGATAGGGAAGGTATTCAGGAAATCACAGATCTATCTCTTAGGGCTTTGTTTGTCCCACTTTGATGTCACTGGGTTGTATTTTTTTTTTAATAGAAAATGGATCAGGGTGGCTAGAGTTGTTCAAAGCTTCTTGCATTGGCTTAAGAAGTGCTGGCTGAGGCTCAGCCTAAAATTCAGGGAACTCACAGCCTTGAACAGAGCCTACAAAAGAGGCTATACCCTACATTCAGAAACTAACCATGCTGATTCGATGTAGGGACCAAAACAACTGAGAATCTCCAGATTCTACAAAAATATTACTTTGGCCTAATATTGCTCCAAAGTTGCCTTGTAGAAATAAATCCATTTGCAAGACTGCAAAACTGGACAAACTGTGAATAGTCTTCCCTGTTTGCGCCGGTGGCATATAGTTCTACCTGTCAGCTTCTTTCCTTTACAGCATTCACAGCAAACAAGATCACAGTACCCTTATCATGCTATTGAATAACTAGATTAATAGGTTTTTTTAATGTCTTCATGTTTCTTAGGGTTTAGGTGCTAACACTGTGATCTATACAAACCTCTACATCAGCCTGTAATAGATATATTTCTCCATTGGCTAGGATTATGCATTTTGTTCAGACTTGTGTGATTAAACTTATTTTGTAATTATTGAGATAAATGGATACCTTACATACATGAAAATGGGAGATGAATTTTCAGTCTAGTAAGTGTTACTTGAATTCTGGCATCGTTAGTGTGGACACTAACTTTTTCAATGAGGAAAAATAAGAAAATTTAAAAAATAAAAACATAAGGGAAGGTATCATTAAAGTGGAAACTGTTCCCAGTTACTGCAGTTAATATGACTGAATGTGGTCTCCTAAATCAAACTCCTCAAATATTCAGCATTTAGAGGATTATACCTGGTTTATTCTGTATAAACAAAGAGCAGAAGGTGCCCCTGAGGCTGCACTGTTTAAACGAAATCCAGTACTGAAGGGTCTCCCATCAGTCTGCGCATGGGGTATGCATTTGGGTTGTGCGCGTTGGGGTAACAACATCCTATGCAGTGTTGCGTTTCCGGTCTCTCCTAACAAGGAGGGTTGACATGGTTGCATGCCTGTCTCAGGCCTCAATTAGCGTTATATCGGTAACGGTTACTGCTGGAGCGTCTCTTGTGTTTTTATCCTGCAAGCAAAGCACTGCGTCAGGCATAACTTCCTGAATGTGCTGTTACACAGTCCTTTCGAAGGACATGTGCGGCTGGTGGGCCTGTGTCTAACTGATATGTACCTGGTCTACGAGAAACATGAGGGATATGTTCTGTAAACCTGGCTCTGCAGCGTACCCGGCGATAACATGTACTGCAGATAACAGTGAACGGACTCTGTTTCGAAGGCGTAATAAGAGTATTGTAGGCTTGTGGGTTTGTTGCCTGGAAGTAAGCGGACAGAGAGACCTTGTTTAAAACCCTTCTCACACACGCGCACGTTTGGTGGTAACTGATTAAAAAGGCAGCACAGCAACAGTTTGCTCAGCAGCAGGTAAAGAGCGCTTTAAAATGAGCTGATATGCTTCCGTTAAACAAATACCATGTTTTACTAGGCATTTACAGGTCTTATGACACAAGGCATGTAAACGGCTCTGTAACATTCACCAGGAGCTCAGCTGCTGAGCTGTCTAGATACACAGCAGCCGCCTAGCTGGGCAGGAGCACGGGGTTAAAGAAGGGGAGGAAGGAGGAATCTCCAGCTGTTGGGCTCTCGGAGCACCCTATCTGATAGCACACTCAGCACGGCTTCCCACTACAGCTGCTGATCAGCAGCCGTCACAACCTGACCCGAGAGGGGCTGGTAAAGGAGTCTCCCATCAACAGTTTTCAAATCTACTGGGTTCATTTTCCAGAGTGTTTGAACTGGATCCCTGCTGCACAGCAGGCAGCCCATAAGAGCACATAAAAGGTTTCATTCCTCCAAAGCCCTGTCATGAGGTGGGAAAACATAAGTGGTGGAGATGAGGCAAGAATTGGTTTGACTGCAGCCTGGTAACAACTGAAGTAGTCTGGTTGCTGTAGGGAGAATAATCATCAAGATGGGTGGGCACCGCAATTATCAGCATGTCCTGTCTTTGTCATGTATTTTAATCATAATACTAAGCTTCCCTCATGTGGAGAAGGCCCCCACTCAAAGACAAGCCTTTAGTCCTCTAATGTGTACAGCTATACTTGTTGAAATTGCTTCTGAGTGGGCCAGTAGACTGGGACCCTGGACTGGGGGTCTGGTGAAATGGTCCTGCTTTGCATGGCCATTCTAAGCACATTGCTTCACCTTAGTGTCTTCAATATGCAATATGAATTTAATGATGCTTCTTTTGTAAAACACTTTGGTACCTGTGGCTGAAGAACACTGGAGAGGAAAGACATGTTATTAATATTATCCCAAGGTAGGTCTTTTTCACATTACAAACAGCTGAGAAATGAGCTTGATACTTTAACGATATAGCTGAACTGGCTTGCAAAGAAACGACTCGGTATTTTCCATTTCACTGAATGTGTTGAATTGGAAGCTTTGCACTCCTTAGAAAAACAGGGCATAGCTGCACTGCTGAACTCTCTCTCATGTTTATGGACATAAAAGATGTATTTATGTGGCTGCGGCTTGTGTGCATAATTGTCAGTATATGTGGAATGAAAGCTTGAATTCCCTCGAGTCTCTTCAGGTGGCTAACTTGCACCTTGGACTGTTAGCACAGCCGGGACCACCAGGTTCACTCTTATACTTAACTTCCAGCAGAATATCAGCCTGCTGCTTGACCACTGGGAACTTAAGAAGTATAATCATCTGGAGGAAAGAGTCATTTGTTTGTATCCAGCTTTGTGTTAAAGAGTGCTTGTGGATCTCAGCCTGTCCCCTCTACCACAATGTACTCAGTTATTTAGGGCTTTTTTACATTCCTTTTTTGGCAACTGCCTGACCTGATCTTCCTGCCTATGCTAGTGATATCCTTAAAATAAGAACCTTGCCAGCCAGATTATGGCCCTTGCAGGTTCATTCCCACCCAATAGAGGCAACATTGCTAGCAAAAGCCAATGAGGTGTGAAAGGCCATGCTGACAAAACCAAGGGAGCTCTGCAGAAGCTATCCAGTGTGGCTTACATTTGAACTTGAGTTAGAGCTTATTCCCAAGAAGACTTCAACACAAGTCAGGCATACTCTCAGTAAAAGACCTCCAGAGGTCTAGTTCTTCATCCTCCTTCTGCTAAGCTCCTAGAAACAGGCACTTTTCTATGCGTTGCAAAAAGTGGCATTAAATCCTGTGGAGATTTGCCTCAGAGTGACCTCCTTGCACATCATCTCTCCTGTATTTGGTTCTTTCTCAATACCATGTTTCTGGCTCTATTTAAGGACAGAAAACAAAACCCTCTTTCAATCCCACAGTCTGTGAAAGAGTGTCAAGGTTTACAGCCACAATTTCCAATGCTCTTAATATTACTGGAAGCATGGAGTTAAATTATAGAGTTGTAAAGTTACTTTATAGTGATAATGCTGTCAAGCATCAATATCTCTGCCCCAGGGCACCATGGAAACTCAGTTAATGATATAAGAAGCTGATATTTTTCAGAGTTGCAGCTGTTGGCTCATACCCAGAAGGAGTCTGTGTGTTTGTTCATATCGGATATATACAGGGGGACCTGCTCAAAGAAAATTAAGAAACAGTGAAAGTCTGTTTAATGAAGTGCACTGGAATAAAAGTCCAAAGCAGTCTGTGGTATTGCAGTATACACGCCTCTTTCCCTGACAGAGCTCTGTGCAGTGGACAGTGCTGTAGAAAAATACCTATTTTGCTGTAGGAGGGTGTTTGTAGTGAGGGAGTGTGTATTTCTATGTAGATTTGTTTATCTAGTTGCCTATAGCATTGACTCCATCAATCTATGCAGGCACCGTCTGGGAGTATCAGTAAAGAAATGGAAATTAAGGCAAGTGACTACAGTCAAGTTAGGAATATCTATAATTTTTGTAATGGATTTCTTAGCATCTGCAACCCAAAGTGCTTTGATAGCCTCAGATGAAAGGTGCTATAAAAGTGCAAAGTGTTAGTATAAAGGCTTTTTTAAGGAAGAATTCTAGTTTTTTGCTGAAATGTGGAATATCGGTCTTGGAAGGGATCTTCAAAGTACTTCCTGGGGGTTTAACCATATGATTCCCATTACCTTTTGGTTGGGAGCCAGGTATTGAACATCATACATGTGAGTACAAAAATGGTCTTGCAGTTAACTGATGCAGTCAGAGTGGTCTTGAGTAATTGGTTTATTTGTCTGCCCAGGTACTTTGCATGCCTCCTATTTGCTGAGCATTTGCATGGTTTTCCATGGGGAGGGAGGGAGAGGTGGTCATACTGAAAAGCTCATTTTAAATCAAAGTAAAAGGAAGTTTGCAAGTTGAGGATCTAGTCTTGAGTGGGATGAAGTATCTTAGGAGATGTGCTCTGAGCCCGTGTGCCCTATCAGATTTTCAGGCAGTGGACATCATGGTTTGCTGCAGAGTCCGGGTGTCCTGTACGAAGTGAAGGAGGACCTCACAAGGGTGGAGTGGCTTAGTTTCCTCCCTCTTGCATACTCAGGTTTCTTTCCCAAGGATACCAAAGTGCAGGGAAGAGAAGAAACAGTCTAGTCCATCTTGCTTTGTTGTGGAACCCGAATGTAACCAGGGTGCATATCTAGACCCAAAAGGTTAGAAAATTTCAAGTCAGTTTTAGACATAAGTGCAGGAACTTGGCTTTTCTGAAGAATGAGAGCAGAAAGACTTCAGTAGCTGTGTGTATAGGCTGCGGAATTTGCACAGGTTGACTTGAGAGCTGTCAATATTTACAACCTTATTTGGGATCAGAAACCTTGCGGACAGTATAAGCGTATTACAGAGGCACATGTGCAAATACCATCCCTGCTTCCTGCCAGGTGTCTTCAATTCAGTGCTGGTTGAGGGATGTGCTCTTTGGCCTAGGTAGGGCTCTTTTTGGTGACATGAGAAGACTGATCCTTATAAGCCAGTCAAGATGAGGAAGGCCAGCTCCAAAAGTGACCTTACAACCCATACAGCCTTTGGGGTTTCTGCTGAGACACTGCACGCTAATTGGTGCCAGATTGTCGCTGAGGCTTAGCTGTCTCCAAGGGACTGATTGAAATCCTCATCAGTGGGTTCCAGTCAAGATGTCATTGACTTGTGGTTGCTGTCAGGCCAGCTAAATCAGTGGCCTGCAAGCACGGAACTCTAATTGAAAATGTGTTTGCTGTTGGTATAAAACCTGTAAAATTTACTAGTTAATAATAAACAGTTACATTTTTCCATAAGTATTTCTTTTACACCCAGGAGAAAACACTTAGACCAAGCACAAGTGATGCTTTTGCTGAATGACTGTAAGGTGACGCTGAGTACATGAGCAATTGCAGAGTTGTGGCTAATATAAACAAGTGTAAAAGCTCCCTCCAGGCACTGCTGTCCTGACTGAACTGGCTTTCAAGTTCTTGAACACTTCCCTTATGAACTGACTTTTTTATAAACTTGTATTTTTCCTTTGTCTTATAAGCAACTATAGACAAAACTAAGCATATGGAACTGATAGCAAGGCTCTTGGGTGCTCAGAGCACCATAGAAATGCTATTAGACCCGTAGTTAAAATAATTCTTTGGTAAATGTTAAATTCCTATTAGTAACACTTGCTAAACTTAAGTGCAAAGGAAAGGGCAAGGCTAATCTGAAAGGCAATGGAGAGCAGGGCTTAAAAGATATTAACAATTTGTTGAAATGTCTGAGGGGAGTGGTTAGTATGACTGAAGAATAACGTCTGTAGGTTGAAGATTTAAGTTGGGTGAGGGCTTTAGCCAGTGCTGTGTTTTGGAGGTTTCCCAAATGTCAATGGGAATGAGGAGGAAAGAGCCGTTAAGAATGAAATGTTTTTCAAAAAGCAATAAACAGAAAAATTGCAATGTCTCTTCTGTACGTCTCTGTCTGCTTTTCTGCCAGCCTGTCATGGTTGTCTGTGTCTCCCCATGCTTGCCGTCCTTCCCCTCTTTTCTCTATCTTTATATTTCTGTCTGAGTCTTCTCCCAGGTGCATGCCCCTCTTGTGTCTGTATCCTCAGCATCTTGTTTGCAGTTTCAGGCCATATCCCCTACCCCTTGCATTAATGTTATCCATGCCTTCTTGTGATCTCAACTGGCTTTTCATAGGCAGTGTTTCATTGCTTAGGTACACCTATTCTCTGCTTTTTGCCCACTTTGTGCTCTCTCTCCCACCTAAACTGCTCCTTCTCTCCTTTATGTTTTGTAACCTAAAGTCTCAGCAGGACTCTTTGGCGATTAAAGGGAGGTCCAAGGTGGGAGCTTAAGCTATTTCTTACTTTCTTCTTCTTTTTTTAGTCCCAAATACCAAAATCCTGGAAGGCATCAGCCATTTTTAGGAAACCCAGCAAAGAAATGAATGTCTTGCTGTACGTGTGTCTGTCTGTTTTCTCAGCTGCTTGACCAATTGCAACTGAATTTGACAGTGATGAAAGTCTCAGAGATATTACATTCCTACAAGTTTCATGAAAAATAGCTAGCTGAATGAGGAGAGAGACCAAAATTAATCTCTCCAGTAGGGACAGCTGCAACTCTATTGTTAGAAACCAGGGGAGGACAGTATGCATGAAAGTCATACGAAACGGAGTCCATATCTCCTAGCCCCCCGGGCCTGTCACTATTGAGTAGAGACCTCATTTCACTTTCCTTCTCTCTAAAAACTTTTATCCTCAACATCTCTGCAAATCTTAACAAAGGATATCTCATGGCATCCTGAAAAGCAGATTGTATCTTCTCCATCAAGCCACTGTTGAAAGAGGCTGGAGATATGGCAGGTGCAGTTCACAGGTGAATTGAGAATACCTATTCAAGCAGGGCTGCTCTATGCCTGCCCCAAGCCAAAAGAGTTTCTTCTCACCCAGAGCTGATGCTTTGTCCAGGGTTCGGATCAGTGAAGTCTAAAGATGTCTCAGACAGAAAATAAAGATAATCTGTATCTTTGAGCTAGTGTTCAGAAAGGTCACCATTGTGTTTCTGTAAAAGCAGGATGGGTCTGATTCTCCCATGTCCCATCTCTAAACAGAAGAAGAGTCAAACCTGCTCAGATCAAAATCAGTCCACTGCAGGGTCTTGTCTCTGGCAGAGATCAAAGCAGATGCCTGAGGAGAATATGAGAATAAAACAAGCATATAATGATACTTCTCCTGAATATTCCCAGCTTCTGGCAATTAGTGGCTTGGGAATCCCAGAGTCAGAGATGGTGACTATGTCTGTAGTAACACTCAGTGGATTTCTCTCCTATGAACCTGTATAAATTTTTAGCATCAACAGCATCCTGTGCCAGGGAGTTGCACAGCTTAACCATGCCTTGTTTGTTTTAAGCCTACCATCTGCAAGCTTCATTTTATGCTTCCTAATTGTTGTGTTGGTAGAGGCATTTATCCCCATCTGCTCTCCCCATGCCATTCATATCATCCTCTTTTTTCCAACTTTGAAGTCTCTTAGCCTACCTTGTTATTCTCTGCACAAGTATTTATTCTGTAAACCATGAGTAGAAAAATGTTACCAGATCAGAATCATTCATTCATTTCTGGTGTTGGTTTATCATCTTACATTACTTCCTAAGTATAAACAACTGTATGAGTTACTAAGCAATGGAGAATCGACTTCAGTGATTCTAATTGCAGATTCTGTATTTGCTGCACATTATGATTTGTACTTGTGCTCAGGATAAATCCTGTCCTGTCCACAGAAGCAGGTATAAGCACCAAAATATGGGAATTGAGTTGATGAGAGAAGGTTTTCAGTTCCAGAATACACACTGTAATCATCATGCGTCCAATTCATCATATGCTTAATAATCTGAATGTGTTCTGCTGTACTTTTCCGGTTCCCAGAACTTAGGAGGTAGAATAACTGAATTTATCTGGTTATAGGCCTGAGTTTTGGTGGTGCATCTAAAAGAGTCTAGAAACCAGCTCCTGCTGGAGGAATACAGGGCTTTTGAAAATTGCTGTATTAAAGCAGTATCCTGTATACCTTGCTTTCTCTCACTCTGATTTGTGTGCATCACTCTTCCTCAGCAAATCAGGTTCTGGATTACCTACTCCCATAGTCAGATTGCATTCGTGATTTCTGTTAAGCCACTTACTTCTGTTTCTAAAACTAAGCAACCCCTATTAAATCAGCAGCTGTCATATGGTGCCACAAAAGACCAAATGGCGGGCAACAACCCATTCATCTTTTCTTCATCCCCCAGTCCCTCAGAAATACAGTATTCAGGTTAGCTACTCAAGACCTCTTCTGTAGCAAGAGAGGGATCTGCAGGGCAACTGAGTGTCATGTGTAGCAAATGCTTATATCAGTCTGGTTTATGCAGGCATTTGGCTGAACTATTGTTGGAGGATGTGTGCATAGCGGGATCTCTTCCCACTATCTCAATACATGGCAAATCTCAGGCTTCCTTTCTATAAATCCCTAACCAGCCTGTTCAAGTGGAACATAACTGGTTTAATCAAGTTAGGGAATTGGAAGTGGGTAGGAGGATTCAGTTGTTCTCCTAGGAAATGTAGCTATATAACCAGAGAGTATGATGTGCATCTTGTGACTTTCCAAAAGAGAGATGGCTGGATTGCTAACACTCCTATGTGGTGGAGCCAGGATAATTCAGAGGTGCAAGGGGAGAGAGTCTACAGTACTCTAGTGCTGTTATGCCTGTTTTATCTTGGAGTTTCTGTGAGTTCCTTCAAGATCTGGGAAGTGCCCAGTTTCAGTTTCATGCCCCTTGTGTCACCATGGGATAGCTGTGAAGCAGTAATTAATACCTCCCCTTGAGGAGGTGCCCATGACTGTGCCTGTTAGCAGACTCGCATCCTCATATTCATGCTGTGATACCTTGTTTAAGTCTTAGCTTCAGTGAGGATTTAAGGTCAGGCTCTTCCTGGGCCACGAGGGTTATCATCCTAGTGTCCCTTCTTCCTCACTTAATGATTCCTCTTTGCACCCCATTCCTCGCGTGTCTGCCAAGTAGAATTTGTTGCATTGACTTTCTTTCCAAAGCCAGCCTGGAAGGACAGCTTTCCTTCAATCAGGACACAGAAAGGGCCTGTGTCTCCAGAACCATCAATATTTTTCTTGAGATGATAAATGAACTGCCAATAAAGTGAGGCAGCTGCCAGATCCATCTGAGGAACAGACCTTCAGACCCGATTTATCCGTGCTTGGTTTATTTATGTGTCTGGAAACTTTGGAGATGCAAACAGAGGACTAACTGCTCTGGGAGAGCTACTGAGAATTAGATGGTATAGATAGACGCAGTGGGAGTTTACGGACTGGCTGAGATACTTCAGCTATTACTCTGTGTTAACCTATCTCAAACAAGAAAATGGCTCGCTCCTACAGAGATTCAGCATAGGGAACATCATATAAAAGAAACAAAACTCTCAAAGCCAGACCTAACTTCTCATATCTGCTATATCATTTGTTTTGTCCTTCTCAATCTCTTTTGGTCTCTCTTGAGAGAATTCAGGTTTTTGCATAACCTGTGAAATTGGTTTTGTTAGCAAGATTTTTCTAAGGAGATGAGATATGGCTGATCATGCTGTGCCTGGAGGGATGCAACCAGCATATGTGCTTGGACAAGTAAGGTTTGTAAGGAAAGCAATCTTTTATTGCACCAGCTGATATAATTGGGAAAAAACAGACAGTCTTTGTCTTTAGGCCCCTTTTGCTGGGCAACAGGCATGTGTGTTTCATATGCATTCACCCTAAAACTTGTGAGCCCATTTTTCAGTTCCAGCCAAATTTGAGGGAGAGACAGAGAGCGAGTTCTCAGAGGTATTACATTCAGGCAAGTTTTATGAAAACAGGTAGATGACCAAAGGAAAGTGACTCTGTTAATACCTCTGCTGGGGGGGAAAAGGCTGGAGTGTCAGTTTAAATGTTATTACACACCCATATAGAAATATGGGAGGGGTCTGCTCTAAAATGCTCCAACCCAGGGAGAATTTCAGCTGGCGCGCAATCTGTATTGCGTGCTGGAAAAGCCAAGGATAGAGCCGGGTGTCAGTAGTTGCACTGCATGTGGGGCAATTAATTTCTCTTTCAAAACAGGTCCATCCTGACACAGCCCGTGTGACCCAGGAGCACAAGCTCAGTGTCTTTGCTGACTAGGGGGATCTGGAGCGAGGCTGAGGTAGCAAAACCAGCAAGGATGAGCACTCTGTGTCAATTCTCAGGAGGAGATCTGGAGGCCCAGCAGCCTGGTGCCTCTTTCCACCTCCCTGTAGTTATTTTCCAGCATGATGCAGGATATAAGGAAGCGATTTTCCCCTCCCCACCTTGCCTGCCTGCCTGCCTGCCTGGGTCAGCACCAGGCAGCACAGCTCACGCTTGCCTGTAGTTCAAGTGCCCTCTTCTGGCACAAAAGGTTTCATTTCTCAATGGCAGTCGAATGAAGAGAAGTGGATGTTTTTCTTAACGTTGCTGAAATCAAGAACAAAGCAGGTTTTCCCTTCCTTTGCCTTCCCCTCTGTGTCCTGCGTTGTCTGAGCAGGCAATAGTGGTCAGTAAAGAAGGGAGCCTCCCTCTTGTACCAGTCTGAATAGGTCAAAGCTTTTCTGTGGGACAGGGCTATGATGTGGTCTTGTTTGCATCTGAAGTCATAAAAGGAAATAAGACCAAAAAAAAAAAGATTTTTTTCTTTTGTCGTTTTTTTTTCCCCCTACCTCCTCTTTATCTGGTGTAAATCTGGTGCTATCTTGATTTACAACAGCTGAGAATTTGGTATCCTTCACCTGCTTCATGTTTTTTGCTCTCTGCTTTGTAATCATCTCTTGGCTAATCCTGACCTGTTGGTGTCAATAGTTTTCACTGTGGATGCCAATGGGATCTAGATTTGACCTGTGTTGATTAGGAAGGGATGTTTGGTGACGAAATGTGGGCAGAGGAGAATGTGCAGCCACTGACAGAGAAGTTCCCATTCTAAGTACTCAGTTGGGAAGAGAAAGTTTTGATACACTTGTTAATGTGAATTCAAGGTTAGCAGTACACAGCACAGCAACTGCATCTGTCTGCAGAGGGATTTCAAATCAGCCTTTAATAAGAAAAAGGAGTTTCCTGCGCTGCTTTATCGCATCAGTTACCATTGGAGGCCTTTGCATGTGCTTTGGATTTTTCTCTCTATTTAAGGAGCATTTGAAGCTGTAATTGATTATAGCTGAATTTGTGTTACAAAGTAGGGAACAGCAGGTTAGGGCATTTACGCTATGAAACGAGACTGAGCCTGATTCCCATTTAGATCCTTTGTAGCAGAAGGGTTGTGTTTTTTCCCCTAGTAACAAGCAGTGTCTGAGCTATTGAGTACAATGCTGTATTAATAATTCTGTACTTATTGCAGGCTCTCTGAATGCAAATCCTTCACATACCAGCTGGATTGGCATAAGCCAGTTTAGGAAGCACACGTACACCTTGTACTGCCCTCCACCGGGTTTAGGAGGAGTAAAAAAAGCTGAAGCCAGGATTGCCAGATTTTGCAAAGTGCCAGGCTGGAAGTGAAAATCCAGCTTCTCCCTTCAAGGTGAAAAGGACATAGGAGATTCTGGTGGTTCTGATCTGCCCAAGGATCTTCCTACATTGGTCCCTGCTCTGTTATGTGCACTTTAAAACTGCTGTATGCTTACATTGCCCGTTCCTTGTCACTTCATTATTAGTAAAATAAAGTCTCTGGACTGAAGTTCAGGAAATGTGGCTTCTAATCATACGATTTTATTTAAATCCCATGCCTGTGTTTCATCTTGCATTCCTTATCAATCCTGAGTGTTTGGATGATATCTAAACAGAGCCAGGCTATGGCAGAGGCTAAGTACAGCACCTAACACAAAGAAATCCTGCTCGTGGTGAGAACCTCTTAGTGTTACCACGCTAAAAGTAGCAGTGCCGAAAGAGATCATGTGACAAGAATTGAGATGAGACAAACAAAGAGTTGCCAAGCCAAAGGCTGAATATTCAAGTAGTTAATGTGAACAGACATCATTGAAAATAATAGATAATACTCAAAATTTACCTTATGACTTTCAAAGTGATTATCACAAATATGACATAAGGATAAAAATAAACAGAGCCTTCCTCTAATATTTCATTTTAAGGCTACTGCTCTGAATAGAAAAATATATACATGTGAATGTGTGTGCATTAGATACACATATATACCAGAACTTTTCTTTTTTTCTTTTTTTTTTTTTAAGTATGTTCTCAAGATTCATGAATGAAATGAATTATGACAGAGAAGGAAACTAGCATGCCCCTTTGCGTGTAGGGGAGCTCCAAACCTCCACTGCAGGGAACGCAAATGCCCCTCTATCAGTCAGCCCGAGGACTGGAGCATCCCAGAGCAATGGTGCTGAGAAGTTGGTATGATAACAAGGCAAAGCAAAGTATAGACTAACAGGATGACATCGCAAGGCAGCAAAAATAGGTGGCTTTTGTATGACTATAATAGCACCACCTGCTTTCAGAACGTTAGTCATCCCATAAATGTGTCCATTCCAGCGAATATCCTTGAGGTAGCTGACACAAAAATCCATAGAAACGGTGCACTGAAAAGGAACAGAGAAAAGGGGGAAGGGCAGGGACTCACCAGGCTGAAAGCAGCCTGCTGGCAGGGGGAAAAGGAATAGCTTGGAAATGTATGTGTGCCTGCGTGGGTGTGTATGGGGTAGCTGAAGAGAAGTATGTATTCTTCTCAGAGGGAAGAATTTGTTTCCTTCTCATCAGACCTCAGCCCCTGCTGCTTTCTTTGATTTTTCTCTAACAGGGTCAATCTAGGCACTCAGTGATGATAAATAATCCAGTATTCCAGGGTGACATGCACAGTGATACAATAATATGGAGAGAAAGAGAAGAACCTAAAGGGACAGAGTTTCTGTGCAATTTATTTATTTCCAAAGTGTGCTCTGCAGCGCAGGCAGCTTTGGAAACTCCATCCCACTGGTTCATGCTACAACATGATGGGGAGTCAGGTGAGCTTGGCTAAACCTTGAACCTTGCTAACATAAACAGTCTCCGAAAAATGTTGTATTTTTCCTGGTGAACTGCATTTGCAGGATGCTTCCGTCCTGTTTTGATAAGGGCAATCTGGGACCCTGTGTTTGATCTTCTTGTTAAGGGATAGCTCTGGGTGTCAGGATACCTGTGTTCAGCTATTAGCTCTGTCACTGCCTCCTTGTCTGGCCTCGGGCGAGTCACACAATCTTACTTCCCACATTTCCCGATTAGCAGGCTCTCAGCTTTGTGATCATAACATTTTCTTTAACATTGCATTTGTGTGCAATTTCCTGGATTTTGTCGAAGCAAACTGATAGCAAAAGTGTTGTTGTGCTGACATGCACAGTACATCAGCAGGGCCGAACCTTCGGTCTCACTGTGCAGGCTGCTGCTGCTTGGGCTAACAGAATAGCAGGTTGTCGTTCTCTGTTGGACCAACATAAGGAGGGAAAAAAGGTACATTTTGCCAGAGGGTTTCATGGCCACTTACTGACAACAAGGGATGCTAAGACTTGGTGATCTGAATTCTATTTGTGGTTCTGTAAAGAGCTCGCAGACTCAGTGCCTTGATCTGCCTGTCCTTTCCTCTCCCAGCCTTTTCCTGGATGAAAACCCAGGACAGAAGAAATGGCATTATTGTCTAGACAATGACACAGGGCTAGGACACAGTCTACTGAGATAAAAGGAGAAGGAAACAGGTACACAGAGCAAAGTGATTTGCCTAAATCTGCACAACCAGATCTCCTGATTCCTTCACTCTCCCTCCTGTGGCTTTTCTTTAGGAGATGAAGTTGATTGAGTGAAATTGTCCTTTTTGCTGATTACCATTTTAATAATCTAACCAGTAATGTGAGAAATCCAGCGTGAGGGGTGGGGTTTTTTGGTGCAATCTGTTTGTCACTTGCATTTCTCTCAGGTGGGAACCAGAATTGGACTAGTTGAGTTCCCTTTGTGTATGGGTTTGTGTTCCTGTCATCTAGGCATAGCATCGTGCTACTGCTGCAGCTGCATTCTCACGTGGCAGGGGAATAGTCTTATTACAGGGAAGTGAAAATTAAAAACAGAACCAAAAATACCCAACATAAATCAACCTGCAAAAATAAATCTTGGTCTCATAGGTCTTAGGAAAATCTCCTTGTGTATCTCTGCATGCTTCATCTCCTTGGTGATTGTCATTTTGCGTAAAATTCCTGTTTTCTGAGTGTGGGATGAAAGCTACTACTGTCTTCTGCTTCGGCATTTCTGTTTCCTTGCAACCCCCTTTGCCTGTTTTCACTCACCTCTTACACCATGTTTGATTGCAAGATCTCTAGGGAGGAGGTGGCCTGCAGTGCTGCAGGGAGTCTTTTGCCTTGGCGTCTTACATACACTTAAATGACCACCCAATTCTTTCCAGGTTTAAAATTGGTGAATAATGAACCCAACTTCATGCCCTGGGGTTCTGGTTCTTGATGGGTTTTTCCACATGCTGTCAGAGTGCAAATAAATAATACGTGCAAGAAAAGGGACTAAAATCATCTCGGCTCCTTTCACTGACAGCCTAACAGGCCAGTGGCTGGAGTGTAAGAAGAAAGGATATTCCTATTCCCTGCTCATTTGGCTGACAGTGTAATCACTCAGAGTAATAAATCTTCATTGGAAACTTAGATTGAAATGGAAGAGGAAAGAGAGCGCTTTCAGACGAGAAGCTGGGAAGGAGCTCCCGTCTCTGTGGAGGCCCAGCACCGGAGGGAGAGCGCAAGGGCTGCTAGAGGATCGCCTTTGCTGCTGGGTCCAGAGTGGCCTGCGGTGGCTGTGGCAGTAACCGTGCCTGACAGCTCCCCACCTCCCCTCTGGCCATCCCCCCGGCCCCGGTCTGTGGCCTCCAGGCTCTTGGCCCCGGGGCAGCCGGGAGCAGAGGTTGTGCGTGGTCCGGCAGCGGCCTTAATAGGCACCTGAGCAGCCTGTAGGGCCTGAAGAGGGGCCAGGAGTAAACTGCAGAGATCTAGAGCAGCTGGCCACCTGCTGTGCTAGCTCTTTAACCCTTCAGGAGCTAACGCTTTCCCACAGCCTGGTGAGCAAACAAGGACAAAAAAAGCAACCACGGAGCTGAAACATTTTATTTCCCCTACTGGGTCTGCCAATTAACCCTGTCAGGAGCTAGAAAACCACACTGGGCGCATCAACAGAAAATGAACTGAGGAGGGAGAGTGTTTGAGGAAGGCAGTGCAAAGATCTAATCAGCTCCCCGTCTCTCTGGAAGAGCTGATCTGTGGCACAGGGACAGCGGGAGAGAGTTTGCAAACACCTCCGCGCTTCAGAAACCGCCGCAGGGCAAACAGAGCCACCGCAGACCGGCTCCTGGTGAGAGTTTGTCTCTGAGCTCTCTGGCTGCAGCGTGCCTTTCTTGCAGATGCTGCCGTTCCTCCCCACCCCTTGACCGCTGTGTTATTTAGCCGCATTGACTTTGCAGTGTGTTCAGGGGATTTGAAGAAGGAAGTAGCAAAGGCTTCCCATCTCCAAGAGCTGAGACTCCCTGTCCAGGACTCTTCCCTGCGACCGCTTCCCCAGCAGTGCTAGGCAAGCCAGTCGCCTTTTCCTTCACTCTAGGTGGTGGAAAGCTTGAGCTGAGGTGAAGAGAGGAAGGGTAACTGGGTGAACTGGATAAAGCATAGGTAACACAGAATTGGGGCCATCAGGATGTGTTTTGCAGATTCCTCTCTGATGGACGTGCCAGATGCTGTGTAGGGTGAAGGGTGCAGAGACCAAGGGGGCAGCAGGCAGAGCAGGTCTTCGTGCTCGGCGTCACCCCAAACAGAGGCCTAGCTGATTCACTGCCAGGATAATGAAGAATTGACCATCCATGGGGGCAGTTTGGTGTCTTAGGTGCAGGTTCCTTGAAGTAACATGGCTAATTCCCTATGGCATGAGCCCTCCTGTGTTTCTATCAAAATCTTCCCTGTGACATCGAAAATGGATTTATCCCACAGCCACCTCCGTAGCCTTTGGAGCAAATATGGTCCTCACATGGAGCCAAAGCAGAGCAGCTGGCATGGTGTTTAATTAACTTCACTTTCATTCTGTAGAAAGCAAGCCCTCTTTCCACTTGGTACTCTCATACCTTTAGGAATACAACTCTCGTGGTGGCTCATCGGCTGCAGGTCCTGGTGACTGCAGAACTGTCCCCTGTCACCTGGTGAAGCACCCTGCTGTCAGGCCCACTCATCTCCCTGCCCGCTCACTGCATCACTAATACCTCCCTGTCTCTTACTCCACTTACTGCTAATTGCTTTTCTAGTGCCTCTTGTGCACTAGGTGAGCTGTGAGGGACCAACGCACCGCTTGCTCACTCTGTGCCTCAGGACACAAAGGTGGGCAGGTGCCGGCTCTGAAGAATAGCACAAATGGAAGAAAGAGGGGCAGTTTTAGAGTTGAGCTGTACAGAGTTAATATTCTGACTCTCAGGCCATGAAATTAATCTTCCAGATGAATTTCGGGTCTCTCAAATTCATTTTGGGCATGACATGCACCTGAAATGGAACTGGCTGCAGTTCTTGACGTCAGTGAATGCTTTCTTCCCTTCAAGAGAACACAGCTTGGATTTCATCTTGTTTTTACACCTTCACTTCTCCTTGTAAGGCTCATTGTCACCACCGGATCTGGTGTCATCCAACTGCGGCAGTGAGACCAACACTCTGTGCTGCAGAAATTCCCAGAGCACAACACTCGGCAGCTGCCAAAGCTTTCTGCTGGCACCTGCTCAAGGCAGGGAGAGAGAAATATCACTTTGTCTGCCTTCCTTCATTGCTGCCCACCAGGAAGCCAACACGGAAAGCACTTTGCTCCTCTGCTTGAGAGACGGGCAGGTTAGATGAGCAAGGCAGACACCTTGAGCCTTTTTGGCCTTTCCTACAGTCGATGTCTCCTCTGTCCCATTCCACTTTTTCCCCGTAGGATTCCTTCTGCCTCCTTTCTGGGAGGCCTGCAGGGAATAGCATTTTGCTGTGCTTTTCTTCTGCTGTTTCCCACCTGCCAAAGTCCTTCCTTTAAATGGCATGCGTCTAATTAGTTTGGGTATAAGAGCTGGTGATGCCTGCAGTTGGGCAAACAACAAAAGGATACTTTCAGCAAGGTGGCCAAGAGGAACATCAGATGTTTCTGGTGGTTGTTGGGACAACTTTCCTCTCACCTCCTTCCTCCACCTGGCTCGATTCCTTTCTGACTCTTGTGGGGCTGCTGTCTTCCTGTTTCTCCGTCTAAACTGAGGTGGTAATAAATGCATTAAATCCCTTTCTTGTGTTTCCCCTGTCTTCCCTTAAACCTGCTGGGTCTCTCTTCTCTTCATCTCTCCATGTTCTTCCCTGTGTCCTCAGGCTGAATTATGTTTCTGAGATCTGCATTTGTCATCTGCTCTCTTTTGAATGCTGTCAGGCATCCTTGATATTTTGCAGCGAGCAGTTCCACAGGTCATCAGTGTGTACGGGGATGCGGCCCACTGAGCAAGCCTTCCAGACAAGGTCAAGACTTGACTGCTCTGGCCTCATGCAACTATATGCACTTTGGCAAAGCTTCTGCTGCCAATGAATTTTTACTGAACAGAACTAGAACTGAATAAAACTGGGAGGTATGTGACTAGACCACCCCAAAATGGCTTTAAGATGCCTAGCTGTGATATGAAGAAGTATTTTATTATATTTATATTGATTTGTATTAGGGAAAAAAATCTTTCCCTCCTAGGAGAAGGTGGAGAGAAGGTATAGAAATGGGAAATAAACATTCTTTTCCACTGCAGATAATGCAGCCACAACAGGCAGCTGGTGAGCCATAGAAAATTCAGGCAACAAAACTACCCAAACTTGTTTCAATATCCCACTAGGATGAAATGCACAGCAACATAATAAAAGGAATCATGATTTAACAGTTAAAAAAGAATCAGGTAAAAGTCTTTCTTCCTAGTGCTATTTGTAGCACAGATCAAAATACATCAAGGTTAATTATATTTCAAAATCACTGTTCTTTAGAGACAGGCCAGTTTATTAGGAGAGGCTGGAATTGTTAAAGACAGATTTTCTTTGCATCAGAATAGTTCATATGAGGTTCAGGACTTGACTGGTTTGACCTCAGGCAATGCTTTGCACTTTGATAAAGCTTTTAGTGGCAATAAAGTTTTACTGAATAGTACTAAAACTGAAGCAAACTGGGAGACATAAGGCAGAGGAAATTCTGAAGTATTCACCCAGTTTTTGCAATCAGGACATCAAGGACTTCCTGTTCCAGTGGCTGCATCCGGCCATCATGTTTAATAGCCGCTACTCTATTTGTCATTCCCAATTTAATTTCTAAATATTGGTTATAGCAGTGACTCAAAGATTAGGACTCTAAAAAGAACACAAAAATATGAGAGGATACAATAGCTTAAAAGGAAATAATGAAACAGCAATTTTTTCTGAGCTGATATCATAAGAGAGGGGCTAGAAATTAATTTAAAATCAATATAAGAAAAACCACTTTTATTAACCATTCAAGTCTTGACTTTGTATGGTAGACTTTCTCAGTAAGCTAAACCCCCAGTATTCTGGAGAGCAGACCTGCTGTGTTTCCTCTGGTGCTCCAGTGGCAAAGCAGCTCTGCTCCTCTTCTCCTGGTGCAGAACACCAGGGTGTGGATGGAGCTGCTCAGACACGCTCATGTCCCGGCACGTGGCAAACACTCGCAGTGTCCGACTATGGCTTTCTGTGGGTGCTTTCCAAGTGTTATGTGCCCTGCAGTGGAGGAATGTGCACCCCTTTGTCACTAAATGTGTGACACTGGGTTAAGAAAAAAATGACTGATTTGCAAAGTGCAAAAAAAGTGACTGTTTCTTGAGTTAATATTTGGAAATGACTGGGATCCACTTCAGAGTAGTGTGTGGGAAATGGGGACTCTGTAAGCTTCTGTGCATTATCCTAGGAGTAGTCAAATATGTCAGTATGTTAAAATGTGTTACTTATGGCAAAGTACAATGCCTGTTATTCATCCTTTCTCTTTTTTGAGGTGTAGACCTGCTTGTTGCTTTGTGATGGGGAATACTTTTGGATGCCTAGTAAGTTGAGAGACGTGCTTGTGTGCAAATCCTTGATGCTTTGTTAGCTTTGCCTGCTTGGGAAGTAGAAATCTCTGAGGATGGAAGGGAGAGATTTGTACTGTTCTGTAGGTTCTTTGGTCTAGAGTTATTTATCCTAGGGTAAAGAACATAACATCTTCTTGATTGTTATGACAAGGAGATGCGGTTCATAAAAAAGGTTCAGAACGGAGTTCAGCTACACAGTCATAACACCTTGCCAGTGTTGGAAGCTTTTAACTCAGGTAGCTAATGGATTATCCTAACGCTTGATCTATGATTGAAAGACTACCCCAAAAAGGACAGGTAAGGAGTTCTTGCTGTTTAGTTTGTTTTCTGTGTGTTTTTGGCCTAATGTAACATCCGTTGAAGTCAGGAGCAAAATTACCATGAATTGAGCATTGAAAGGTCATACCTTTGTGAAGATTAGATCCCTGATCTATATGGATTAAATCTGCTTTTACTTTTCTAAAGTTGTGTAAGCTCAGGGAAGAAGATGGGAGTAGCTTTGAATTCCTCTTTTTTGTCCATTTTATGATTGCTTGTGCTGAACTGAGAGAAAAAATGAAGCCTTTGTCTCCTTGACTACAGCACTTGTGATGTCATCTGTGTTGTATTTTTTCATTCCATCCCTTTTAGGTTCCTTTTTGAACTTGTCCTCATCTGCTCTTCCTTTAAAGCCTACATCAGTCCTATAGGTCTTCCTGCTGCCCTTTGCACTATTACAACATATGTCGCTTTGTTGTATCTAGGTCAGTTGCTTCTCACACCCTATATAGGCTATTTGTCAAAGCATTGTGCAGTCTGGATTTAGTGCCTGAACTGAACAATAGTCTCCCCAAGGGTTGCCCTCTATTGCTTCTTATGGAGATGGAGAGCAATCCTGGAAGTTTTGTTTTAAAAATGAGTTTTGTTTTTAAAATAAATTCATTCTACTTCCTTTTTAATTTTAGGCTTGGTATCTCTAGTCTGTCCTATGCTGCAGGGAGATCAATTGGGTATGTTGGAGTGAATGGTGTTAGAACCTGCACTTTAAGTGAAAAAATATTAGTTGTGTGATAGTTCTGCAAAATTGTCCCCTTACTGCCTTGTCTGCAAATGGCTTTCAAGACCTGATTGTGTGGAAGAAGCCCTCCTTGCACACATTTGGGTGTGAGAAATCAGTCTTGCGATAATGGTCAAGCTTCCCCAAAAATCCCTTCTCTCAAAGGCTTAGTTTTCATTTTGGAGCTTGTCATTTTTTGTACTCTAGGACTGTCACTGTAACACAGGACTGGAATTTCTAAGCCACTTAAAAAGCTGTTCTTACTAAAAGCCCAGAAGTAACCGCATCCACTTTCCATCTGGCTCATCCATAGGTTGCTGCATTCACCTATATCAAGGTCCTGCTTATGCTGAGACTTTACAGAGTATTAGCTATGCATTTTTTTTTTCCAGGTGAAGACTTTGCTGTGAAGATAAAACTAATAGATGCAAGCTCATTCTGTTACCCTTTGTTAGTTATCTTTAAGGAACCTGATTGTTGTTCCTTTTTGTTGTTCTCCTTGACTCCCTTCTCTAACTTAAAAATTAATTACATGGCTGTGCCACCTGGCCTTCACCAGAAAAGGCTACTGTCTTCCTGCTGTAGCCATTTTAGCCTTCCTTTACTGAAGTCCAAGGCAATTCCCATTTTGTCCTGAGATCTTGCAAATAAATTGTATTGCTTTTGCATTTGTCAACATTAAGGATTATTTGTTGTATCTTGTCCAAATTACCTACCAAAGCTAAGGACTCTGTAGGATTTCTTTGTTTGCTTTTCCCTTTCCCCTCCATGTCCACTTCTCCAATTTTGTGTTGTCAGCAGACTTAACCAGTTTGCAGTCAGCTTCTCTAAGCCATTTATATAAATTAGGCTTAGCAGGGGTTCCAAGGATCATGTGGCGATGAACATTACTTTGCATTTGTTGCCTTTAATTTTCTTTTGCCGTATGTTGACCCAATTCTAGAGTAGATCTAAATTGTTGGATATTTCTTGGCTGCTTCTCTCACGTCCATTATACGGCCCCATTGGCAACTGCAGGAACTCTGAAAGCGACATTACTTGGAGCCATTTACACAGCCTAAAACTAGAGTAGGAAGGGGTATATTCACTGACCTAATTCAGAGGGTCCCATCGTTTAGGTCTCTTAATTAACGTTGAGTCTGTTTTGCTGTTCTGTAGCCTGATCACTATCTGTTCTCATTCGCTACACTAACTCCTTGCAGAATTTCTGTTGAATATGCAGCTTTCCATGGAGTATTTAGCCAAGCTGCCTAAATAAGCCACAATAAATTGTATAGTGTATAACTTACTCTTTGATTTACTCCCCTCTCCTTCCAAGCCAAGGAGTCTTTTAATAGTTTTTGTCATCAATTCAAGCATCTGAATGGAGATCAGAAGCCTGGACTTGTCTCCAAGACACTTACGGTTTGGAAAGCAGCAGGGAGCACTTTACAGCCCACTCTCTAGGATCCTGTGTGCAGAGCTCTATCTCAAGGACAGGCCCTCCATGATGGTAGCAGCCCATGCCACCTGTAACCAGCCTGCTCGCTGGTCCCTCCCAAATCCATCGTCACCAAACTTCTTTAGACCAGGAAGAACACAGAATCCCTCCTCTCACCTTGGCTGTTCCCTGAACGGGCTCAAGAGGCTCCAGGGAGTTTGTCAAAAATGGACCTGTCTGCTTCGCTCTTCTGCCCCAAAGGAGAAAGATGATCATTAAAACAATTTCTTTTAGGGCTCATTTACCCTGTTCTTCACAACACGTGCTGTGATGCTTATGACTGCTCCAAGGCTGTATCTAACAGAGATCCCAGGAGAGAGAACATCATGGATATGCCCTCAGGTCTATTGTAAATTTGAGTGAGTTGATTATGTCTCCTTTTCTTTACAGCTTGCCCAGGACTCTTAATTCTTTAACTTAATGAGTATGGATGTGTCCCATGCTCTCCGCTTCAGGGCCTTTACTCACTAACAGTTCAGAGCAGCTGCATTTACTTGCTTCTGAGTTTAGGAGAGATCCCTCTTGGAGCTCTCCCTTGCACTGAATGTTTCCATATGATCTCTGAGGGCACTGTTTGGCCCTGCAATTTTAGGGACAGAAATTAGACCTGTGTGACATTTTGAGAGAGACCCATATATATTACAGGATCCTTCTTTTCTGCCTCCCCGTCCCAGTTGTTGAAGGGACAGGGGACTGGAGCAAGTGAGATTTCTGCTTTTTGAGAGACTCCATTTTCTAGTTTCTGGATGTAAGAGCATTCAGCTATTGTTTGTCATGCTGCTGTAATCTCCAGCAAGGATCTGTAATTTGCACACAACTCAAGTAAAACAAAGTAAGAGAGCTGCAGCACTTGTTTTGCTGCAGTGTTGGAATAAACACTGTGGGATTATGACTTTGTCCATCCAGCACCTGAGAGCAAGAATCCTACACCTCTTCTTCAAGGCAAAATAGTTCACATAGGTTCACTGTCTTCTCCAAAGTGCCCCTGGATGGAAAAGGCAGACTGCCTGCCCTTCCTCCCATGCCCCCTGAAACTGGGTTTCTAGTGAGACAATCAGCTTGTTTCATTTCTCCAGGGAAAGGACAGCCAGGGCTGTATTTCAATACATCAGGAGCCTCTTGAAAAGGTGAGGCCCTTTCTGTTAGTGCTGTAATGGAGGAGAAGCCTAAAGAGAAGAAATGTGACCATTTCAGGGGCACAAAGTCACCGCATTTCTGCTGTTACATTCTGGGAACAAAAATAGCAGGGACAGGTCCCAGCTGCCGGCCACAGTGTGTTTGAAAAGGTTATCAAGACATTATAGCATGTAAACAGCAGAGCTATTAGCTCTGAGCTGTGAAAAGTTTCTAACCTTCACCGCGAAAACCTTAAATTATTTTTGAAGTGTTAATGAAAGTCAGCTCTCCAAAGATGGATGTGGAGCATGGAATTGCATTAGACAAATGGCAGTAACATTTTAACAGTTATTGCTTCAGAAGCCCCCCTCCGAGAGGATTCAAGGGGGTTGGAGACCAGGCACTTTCCTGAGTCCCTTTCTGAGGGGGGTAAAGTGTGTGTACTTTGTACTGGGCTATTTATACAAACACACAAACACTGTGGTTTTGTTTCGCATGTGTTTTAAGCCCCATTCTTACCTCCTTGAAATTCTTGGAAGTGTTTATTGGCTTGAGGATGTTTAATGTGTCTGCCTGCCTTTAGAGCTAGCTTTATTCGCTCGGGTGAGGTGTGGACCAAGTGAGCCTGCACCTAGCCCTGTAGATGTAGATGTACCAGTGGAGGCAGCCCTGGAGTGGAGCTGCTGCTTGGGTGGGTGCCTCTGGGGGCAGAGACCACAGGTGGAGTCTGGATACCCTCTAAGCTGGTTATTGAACTCCTACCCATTTCAGTGGGGTCAAAGTTTCTCCCTGTGTCCTTACTCTCAGTGTGTACCACCCCACAGATGTTAGAGGCACTATGCTAATGCTTGGTACTGATGTATTGATACGTGGATGCATCTTTTGCGCCACAGGTATGTAACCCAATTACGTCTGCCTCTAATAGGCACTCAAAAGAAAGGCTGCACAGGGTGTGCCCTCCCTCCTCAAAAGCTTGTCATAGATGTCCCCTTTCCACTGTACAGACAGCCAGGCTTTAACACTACCGCATCACCCCTGGTCTGCCTCAAACAGCACAAAATGCTATGCCCAAATTGCAAGTATTCATCAGGCAACATTTAGACTGGGAGAGACGAGCCTCTAAAGAGTAAGATATCTTGACCTGTTACAATTGTTCTCTCCCAGCCTCTGTCATATCTTGACTGTGTCCATGTATTTTTGTGACTGAGATTTGTATTAGGGAAGGTGAGTCTTGCTGAGCCTTTTGATCCCATGAAGAACTTGTACAAATGCTTCACTGGGGACACAGGGGTGTAGTGGGTACATATTTCTGCAGGATCAGAGCCAGGAAGAGTGAGGTTTTGCTGTGTTGTGCCCTGGAGTACTTGCTAATGTTTCATATTTGAAGAAGCACAAGAAAAGAGGTAAATGTGCAGACTGAGACTGACTTTAAATATTTACCTTCTTTATGAGCAGAGATGCATTGCAACTGAGTCTTCTGCACTGAGCAGCCCCAAACCTTGGTGAGGTTCTCGTCTAATCCTTAGGGCTCTTTCTCTGACACCCATTCAGTGCTTATGCTTCCCCTACTCATTTCACAGAATCTACAGATACAGCCAATTTTATAAAAAGGACTTTATCTTTCTCTCAGTCTCTCTTTATTTTCAGGTCAGATATTTCCCCTTTCCTCCCCTTTTGGAACAAGGGGGAAAAATAACCCTTCACCAGCTCCATAACCTTTTCATGCATAATAACATTTTAGGCTTTTATTACTCTGTTGAGACAAAGCAGGCTCTGATGAATTTCAATTCAGCGCAGAATCGACCATGCTACAGTGTCTAGTCATATAGAGAAGAAAACCTCTTTCCAATTCTGGAACAGGTTGAAAAACCAGAAACTGTGATTATAATACTAGAGTCAATAAAGCTTAAAGCTCTGTCTGGCTTCCCCACTAAGGAAGGTGAAACAAAATCTCTCTACCCCCCATAAATCAATTTTAAAGCCATTGCATGGTGATGACGTTCATTGGCATTTTCATTGCATACAACATGGACTCATTTTTGTGCTGAGTGTATGCAGTTAAAGGGACCCTGGCAGCCCAGGCAGGTTTTGTAAATGAGTTAATTTCTGGCACTGCGTTTTCTCCTAGTCCCTGCCTCAGTTTTTTGCACTTTTACAATTACGTTTTCCTCTTCATTTTTTTTTTTAATTCTCTCTCCTGTTTCCCTGTGGAAGATGTACCCAAGAGAAGCTCGAAGTACAAAGAAATGTGCTACTGATGTTGGGATGCAGCAGCACTAGGTGTATTTGCGAGTCTTTTAAATATTTTTTTCCTATTTTTGAGTCTGCAGACAGTTGCATTATTAAGCCTTTCATTCCAACTGTGAAGCCTAAAATCATATTTTTAAATGAATCCTGGGGAAATCTCAAATAATCCTATGGCTTCTGGAGCCTAGACTTTTACAGAAAATACTCTAGACCTCTATTGTTAGCCTGGCTGTGCATGTTTCGGTAGCTTGGCAGAAAGGGGGAGCTCGCTCTTTCTGTCTTCGATCGTATGCTTTGTTTGAGAGTGGCCAAATTTCTGAGCCAAATGGGTGACTCCCAGCCACCGAAGTCCCTTGGTGGACCCTTGCCATGCAGCTCCCGCATCTCTGGCTGTCAGGTCACAGGGGTGAGTGTGCGGACACACGTGGTCCCCTTGCCACACCGCAATGGCTCAGGCGTCAAGGCAGAGGGATGGGAAGGGACACTGCTGACTTTAGGCACCTTATTTATATTCTCTATTGACCACTTAACTGAAAGACGTGAGTTTGGTGGTCAGGGTAATGCCTCTAAGCACTTGCCTATTTGTGAGTGTGGGAAGAGGTACTTTCCTGCTGTGTTGCGTGGTGCCGCTGACAACCTGGTGCAAGGATAAAGCAGCCAGCTGTGCTGGGAAAAGCTGTCTTGGACTTCAGGTGACTGTTTCTGCAGAGGAGTTTATCCAGCTCTTCCCTGGGTTTGTCCCACCCTTGCAGTATTTGGTTTGGTGATGGATGTTTTTGCATCCTTGCTACTCTTTCATGTATTCACTTTGTTTCCAGTGCATTTTCCTTCTCCCTGGAAAGTGTTGGACCAATTTGCCAGTGTGGCCCTGTAGCTCTGCTGAGTCACATACTGAACAGGATAGAGAGAGCCTGCTTTGATCAGTCAGGCATCAAACCTACATCCAGGCTCAGCAAAGTCCTCCCTGTATGACTCTCCTTGGAATTTGAAGTTCAGGTAACATCCTTCCAAATTAAGTGGCATGGAAAACATTTGTAGAAGTGACTCAGCCAACCAGCAGCAGGAGCTTTGAATATGAATTGCCTGGAAAGACTCCTACAGCTACTTGGAGCATTGCATAAGCTTCCAAGGAGAAAGATTTTGGGGAAATTCAGTGGGGGCTTCTCATTTTGGAACGGCAGCTGAATAGAAACTGTTGCTTAAGACACTTCATATAGTCACTTTGAGCCTTGTTATTGTGAAATAGCACCATGGTTAGCATGGGCTGAATTCTCCTCACCGACAGTTACGTAAAGAATTTTCTGCCCCTTGGCCCTCTCATACGAGCTGACTAATATATTTCAGGAAATGTCACAGTGCTCTTCTGAGGCGGGGGATGATGCTTATTACTGTACTTAAAATAGGTGAACTGAGGCAAGAGATGATGAGGGTTTTCAGAGGCACTTAAAATGCAGAAAAGTGTCTCCCAAGACTTTTTAAAATGCACAGGGTTTGAACCCTGTTTAATTCCAGCAATGTGCCTGGGAACTCTGACTGCTTCTTACCTGTCTGTGGAGGTTTTCATTCTATTTGTGCATTTAGGCCAGAGTGATCTGTCTGTCTGGCACAAAGTGCTAAATTCAGAAAGCCCACATGGGCAACCCAGGAGTCTGGGTAACGGACCTACTGCTTTTGCGTGTTGTTCAGAAAATACCTCCTTCTCCTTATTTGTGCCATGCCATGCAAAGGGAAGGCAGTAGGAGAGGAGTCTACCTGATCCTTCACATCTCCTGCTTAGCGGAGGCCTTGGGCTCTGTGGCAGCTGGCAGATTTGAGGCTCTGGAAACCTGAATGCCCTGTGTTGCAAGGAAAAGTTGCTTCACACAGAGCCAGCACTTGATTCAGAGCCTCATCCAGGCATCTTGTCAGCTCAAATTGAGCTTAGACTGTTCCAGCTGATGAGAATTTGGCCCCACTCTGTCTTCCTCTGGTGCATTATTTCATGGTTACTGTTTGGAGAGGGGAGAGAAAGAGATTTTTAAAAATTAAATTAGAAGAATAATAAAATTACAGAGAAGTTGCCTAAGGGGTTTATAAATATCCGCCTTTTGGCAATGTGGCTTCGTTTGTTGTCTAATCCCCTCTTTACAGATTTTACAAGGGGTAAAATCTATTCCTCGGGGTAAATTTTCCACCCCACTTGTATCCAAACCTCTTGACTCTATTGACATTCATGTCTTCAATTCAAGCCCAAATTACAGTGGCATAAGCCTCCATTTAGTGATGGTGCAGCTAAAAAGGCTTTGGGGTTTGGTTTAGCTTAGTTGAAATGTATGAAGGCTTCATTCAAACCTCTCCCAACCAATTACTTCTGGAACTCCTCAAGAGAACATGCTTTCTTAAGAAATGCTTGTGTAATTGTATTTATTTAAGAAATGTCTTAATTTCCCCTACCCCTCTTTCTTTCTTTTTTTTTTTTTTTTAAGTTTTGTCCTTGGCAAGTGC
The DNA here is from genome assembly GCF_003343035.1 of Apteryx rowi. Classification (NCBI taxonomy): domain Eukaryota; kingdom Metazoa; phylum Chordata; class Aves; order Apterygiformes; family Apterygidae; genus Apteryx; species Apteryx rowi. Next base: position 3,046,920 of record NW_020450982.1, read on the forward strand.
CTTACTTTTCTTCCCTAGTTTTCTCACATCAATAAGGATGTGCAAAGTCACTTTGCTAAATATGAATCACAACTGAATGTTTTTAGGTTTTGTAGTTCTTGAGAAAAAACAAAAAGGAGGAAGAATGAGAATGAAGGAGCCGTTCTCCGTTTGGCAGAGCCTGGCTCCCCAGCGTCAGGACAGTTCAAAGCTGCAGCCCTCAGGGAGGAGGGAAGATGGTTTGTGGACTTGAGCTGGTTTTGTGAACTCCTCAAATCGCTGGTTGCCTCATCCCAGAGAAAGCAATGCTACTCAAAGACCTAGGAGGTCTTTCAGCCCAAAGTGTCATCCCAGATCTGTTCATCAGTGTAACTCATCCTGAAGTGGCAGAGAAGCCCGATGGAAGGGTGTTGCTGAAACACCCAGGGGGCTGAAAAATTGCCTGAGGACAAATTTGGCGTGGTGGAGCCACACTGGGATTGTGTTGCAATACCATCGCTGGCAATAGCCCTTGGTCTCAGTCATGACCCTGTTGCTTACAGTTTGGTGTGGTATTATTCCTAATCCCTCCCTGCTTTTCCTCCCTGCTTATGCCCCCACTTTCCAGAGTCTCCAGCACTGTGGAGGAACGACCTGTTGTAGGCAGCCGCCCCTTATGCCTCCTGACCCCTACCTCTTTGCTTTGGACCGCCTGTTAAAAACAGCATGTAGCAGAATCACTGAGGTATTAATATTTAACAGTATTAGCTCTGGAAGTAAAAACACCAACAATGTTTTTTTTTTTCCCCCTCTGTGTGTAATAAATCATCATCAACCTCTTTATTTTGTTTGTGTTTCCATAGTGAGGCGGGAGTATCATGAAAAAAATTCAGTGCAGTTACCAAAAAAAAAAGAAAAAAGAAAAGAAAGGCTTTGGTTTGTTTTTATTTCATGTGCTAGGGCCTTGCTTGTGAAAGGCAGAGCCCAAATGCAGTGGGGGATCCCCAGTGCAATCAGAAAGCCTCACTGAGTCCGGGAGGGGGTGTGCTTACAAGCCACTGTAATCCAGAGAAAGCCTGGAGTGTTCCAGATATTATAGCGGCACTTGACGCGTCCGCGTCTGCCGCTCTCCACGGATAGAAACGATGGCAGAGCAGAAATTGCCCTGGAAGGTAATTATTAAATGGTTTCTGCTGATCCATCTGAACAGTACTGTTTACTCTAAGCAAGTCACGGTGGCAGGACTAACTCAGGGACTCCCTATGCCAGTGGTTTACTCCCTTGTCAAGCGGAGGTGAGAGCCACAGGGAGCGCGGGGTGTCCCTCTCCTGCCGCCCTTTGCACTGTGGCCCTTGGACAGTCTGTCTGGAGATGTCTGTCAATGCACAGAGTTGTCCTATTTACTGCACAGACAGCTGATGGCCTGGCCTTGCCAGTGGCCTTGCACAGCTCCCAAGGGGCAGCATAAGCACATGTCCTCCTTGAACCCAATTCCCTGCTGTTGCAGACAAGCCAGGTAGGTAGAAGGGTCTCGGGACCCTTTTCCAATTTGAGTCACCTCCCTCTTCTCAGAACAGCAGATTTCCATGATTTCCATCCATTTGGATAGAATTTCACCTCTTCTCAGGAGAAGATGTGCTTCTCATACACAGAGAATGCAGGAAGAATTTCATTGCCTGATGAGTAACTACATCCCCTGTTTGAAATCTGGCACTGTGTCCTGGAGACTAAATAGTGTGTACCTTTCCCCCTCTTTGGCAATGGCAACTGTGATCTTTGTTTTTAATCAGAACTGTTCTTTCTAGCTGGCTAGCAGTGCAAAAGTGCTGAGCTGTCTGTCTAGCCATCATTCTGAGCCTGGTTAAATTAATATTAGCTCTGAGAAATAGGTAATTATTTTCCCTGTTTATTTGGTTGCACCTATAATTATTGCTTTACCTGGTGGGAGCCATAAGCTGTTGTAATTATGCTTCGTTAAAATGCTGATTAATAATGGCTTGCTTCTGAAAGGTGTGCTATGGGACTTGCTTTTCCCTGGCTAGGCTTATTAATTGTAATGTAGATCTATGTACCTATCTATTAACTCTCAGCTAATATGCATAGAAATGATGCTAAGATGGTATTTCAGCACCTGCCTGAGACTCTCTAACACCAGACCTCAAGATTTTTTTTTTGGTCAAATGAAGAATCTCTCTTGCTATGAATCCATTACACATTTCCAAACACATCTAGAAAGAACCGGGTGAAAAAATGATAGTAAGCATGCTGTACATAAAGAGCAATTCTCTGCTCCTATATAATAGCCTTTATGTTCATGAATTTTAGACTGCTTTAGGAAAGAAGGCCAATATTCTCTCCATTTTATAGGTCATGAACATGAGGTCTGGAAAACGATATGGGCAGGTTTCACAGGAAGAGCATGGCTACAATTTTGGTCATTGATTCCCTGAACTAGTTTCTGACCCAGTTGTCTGTAATATATGTAGAGTGTATGTGCTTATTTATGAGCGTATGCTTTGACACAGTACAGATGGCCACACAATAGGAGTGGGTCTTACTGCCTGATCTTCAGTAGGACTGGCGCTAGGGAAGGAAGAGTTCAGCTAAAATGCAGCTTGACCAGCTACCTGCTGATTTTTGCAGTGTTATTTCGAGATAACTGCTCCTACCTTTTCATGCTCTTTTGTCCATGAGCTATGTTATCAAGTTGGATATTGTATGCACTGCGTGCATATGTACTGGAGAGGATGTCCTGCATTAGTGCTGACTTAGGTGAATGGTATTGAGATTTAGGATATGTTTTAAGAGGCAAGCTGACAGCTCTGAGACTCAGTACTGTTAGTATAAATAATACCACTGTTTTCAGGATATCACCCACTTTCCCAAGGATACCTGCATTTGAGGTTTTATTCCTGCAAGACTGGTAAGCTTTCAGACTTGTGTGAACTAGAAATGAATATAGGTTCTATTCTGGGTTGTTTTTGTTGTTTTTATCCCAGTCTGCTGTGAAAATAATGCAGGCAGACTTTGATCTGAGAATTCCTTAGCCCTGAAAATGTGAATGAATTCATATATAAGGTTCCCATTTGGGCCATCTCTAATGACATACATTAATCAATCATACTGTTGAGATTTTTTTTTTTGCTTTGTCTGGGCTTCCAAAGGTCTTCTTTATTCTAATTTTTCTTGAGTAAATGGCAACAGCTCAGCCCAACTGGTACAGAGTCCAGTCACCACACTTTGCCCTTTAATAATTATTCATTCTTTAGACTTTTGCATCAAAATCTGCAACAGATGAGGCGCTCTCTCTGTATAGGACAAAAGAAGTGGTTAATGCCAGTGAACGTGTTAAGGATGATTGAGTGGGCAAGAGCAGCCAGAGCTTAATAAAAGTGAGGCAAAGATTCAGTCCATAAGTCCATGAGATTGAGTCTATAGATCTTCATTAGTGCTTTATGCTTTAAAATGTGGTAATGGTTTCAAGAGAGAATACTGTATTTGTACATTAACTTTTTCACCTCTGAATACCTGTTATATACCTACTTTGCCTGGACCAGAGCTGATACAGGGATCATTTACTGGGCTCATGTAAAGAGCAGTCCCAGCCTTCGTATGTTCCCTGTTCTTGACTTCAGTTAGATTTGGGCATGCAGTTACCTCATTATGGAGCCTGTTCTGCTCATGGGTTGTCTTGTTCAATACAATCTTATTAAGTGCAGTTGTATGCCAGGTTCAATATAGGAGTTAGGAATTGGGACTGGGGAGGGCAAAGGTTCCCTCCTGTCATGAAGAATCTGTTTTCCAGCAACTCAATTTTGTTTTGGTTTGCTTTTGTTTTATGTCAGTTTGCTTTCAGAATTTCTTATTCTTTTTCTGGTCCTGAACAAAGGATAATACAGGTAGGACCAGCTATTGCTTTGTAGTGAGCAGTTCATCCCCAGACTGTTGTAAACACAGACTCAGTTTGGGACTAAACTAAAACCATCCAGCACTGTGAGGCCCTTGGTTACCTATACGGTAGAAATGCTGGTGGCTTGAATGATGGCATGTACCCAGCCAGGAATAGAGTAGAAAGGCACTAGCGCCCTGCTGTGAACAGGTAGGACTGAGTGTGTGGACACGAGAAAGAGAAAGCGTTGATAGTAACACAGATGGATTGCTCTGCCTCTTCCAGGTGTGGACCATACTGAACAGCTCTGTTCTGCATAGATGGTGCTTAAAGTAAATCTATTATTTGACATCATTATTTGTCTGAGAGTTTCTTATTTGTCATCATTCACTCAGTTTGTCAAGCTAATAGAGTATAATGGTTTGATTCAATAGCTTAGTACTACCTTCTTTTTTTTTCCCAAAAATGTTTTACCCACTTTACTGTATCTCCGTGCATCCCTTTGGAGTGCAGTCTGGAACTACTTAGCACTGTTTGACAGTCAAGGACACTGAGGCACAAGTGACTTGTGAGGTCATGGGATAGGCCAGAGCAAGGGTTAGATTTGAGGCATCCCAGCCTGGTGTGCTCTACCAAACTGGCTGTGCTACCAAACTGGTGATGGGGAAGATGATATAATGTAAAAGCTGAGCCATGTAATCTGAAATAAGGACAAGTTCAGCAGAAGGCCAGAAGTCTACACATTTTGGGGAAGGGCCAGGCAGAAGGTGGCAAACATTTGGTAATTTTGATCAAAAACTAGGGTTGAACTGGACTAGAATTTACATGGAAACACTGCAAGTTAAGAGAAAGTTTATATCTGAATTTGGGCCTTGTTCATTTTCAGATGGACTTTACCTTTAAAATGAAACCAACACAGGAACAAACAGAGATGTTTGGGTGATGCAGATGTGCCTTCAAATCTGAATTTGGTGACTTGAGTCCTGTAGCCAAGACAAGAACAGGATCCCAATGATGGTGCTGAGTGCTTCTCTGTTCATCTAGAGTCTTAGATGTGGACAAGCTGCCCTGTCCCTGAGCGTATTAGCCATTTTGTAAAGCTAAAATACCAGCACCTGCTTAGAATGATTATTCCATTTTCCTCACTAAGCAGAATGGAGATTTTTTTAGGAAATACTACTGAATGATTTTCAGTCTCCTTCATATGACCTCTGTGCTTATTTTCACTGATCTTTCTCCTTGCAGGTTGGTTATTTTCTTTTTTTTGTGTGTTTTTTTCATTCATTATGTTTAACTCTGCCATGCCCAATGCTTCTAAGGAAAAGGCTCTTTCATGCTGCCCTGCTTCTGTACTGTGTCCTGGTAAGGTGAGATGCTTGGTTAAGGCACGTTGGCAAAGCTCTCTTGAATGATTTCTGTCATTTCCCACTAGGCAGGATTTTGGCTGAGTTTGGAGCTGTGTGTGCACATTTTTGAGGCTATAGAAAAGGACCATGGTGGCAGAGCAAGGGTCCGTTTGTCAGGGACCAAGCTTTACTCACACTGCCGGCACCAGCACCCCCAGGGAGACAAAGTCTTTGGCAACCACATTGATGTGACAACCTCCTGCTCTCAACCTGCTGCTTGTTTCGACTGTGACATGGGTATGGGATTACCTTAAACTGAGAATTTTCTATCTGAAGACCAGACCTTTGATCTGTCGTGTGCTCCTGCTTGCACACCTGAAATGGCTGAAGCATGCTATCCCAAAGACCTAGCTAGGCTCATCTCTGCTAGGAGCTGCTTTCTGTGAAGGATGGCAGCACTAGGTTTTCAGGCAGATTTTTTTGCTGTTAATGCTACCCAAATGTTGCCTAAAGCAATGTGTACCTGCAGCCTGTCAATCCTGGATACAGGTTCCATATATTCCTTCTCCTTGACTTGGAGACGGTGGAGGATTCATTTTCTGCCAGCCCATAGTTCTTGTTTTTGTTTCAGTGCCTTTCTATGATCTGTGCTCTGTGTACCTTGAGGGGAGGTGTTGTTAGCCTTTAATGAACAAAAATCGTAAGAGAGAAAAGAAAAGAGGATTAGTTTAAAAGTCATGAGATTTATGGCAAATAATAATTGTCATGTTTTCTCTGTTGGCTTTCCTGATCTCTTCTCTTTAAGCCTTCCTCTGCAGCCAGGAGGGTACTGTGGCTTTCCTTAGCTAATATTCTCCCCTCCCATTCCACTGGAAAAACTGAGCTTTTGAAAATTCAAGGGGTGCTGTAAAATATGCAGATACTTTGGGATTGCCAGGAGCACCGGGATCAAATCTCTGCACAATGTGCAGTTGACTGTGATGAGGATGTAACAGTGTCTGTTTGCTGAGGATCTGGCCATTTTTGTGTCTCCTGCATAGGGTGAAGGCTGGTAAGCAAGGGATCTTTCCATTCAAACATATTTTCTCCCTCCTTCCCTCCCTCTCTAAGAAAATGTTCATATCAGCCAACATATCTAATCACAGGCCAGCCGTTATCGCTTGTGTGGCTGCCTTTACTGTCCTATTAATCTCTCAAAAGCTAGCAAAAACCCTTCAGCCTGCTGGCTTATTTTTGGGAAGGACATTGTGTTATTCACAATCATTTCCAGCTATGGTATAAGTTATTTGGAAAAATTGATACTGCATATTTTAAGGAGCTTGATTTCTCTCTTTTTCCTTTTGTGTCCCCCCCTCCTTTTTTTGTTCTGATTAGACAAATGAATCACGCAAGTGAGTGTTCCCTGCAATGCCACTAATTGATGGGATGCTATACAATTGCATTGCAATAACAAAACACTTTCAGCCTCTGAGAGATTAGTTGCATTGGCCTGGGATTAAGAAACCTTTGAAATCCTGAATCTAAATTACCATTCTTTTGACTGCTGTTTGTGACGCTAATTAGCTGTGTTAATTGGATGTTTTGATACTTGAAGAGCGGAGCAATCCAAATCTTTTTTTTTTTTGAAAAGCCAAAATTATTAATGAGTTTGGCAAGGGAGCCAGAGTTTATTTTAATGCTGTACACTTCCATATTTCCATTTTTGTTTTAGGTTGGTTTTTTGTTGTTTTTTAATGTTGCTATTATTATTTTTTTAAGCACTCTGAGTGAGTAATCAGCGTAGGAGTGAATGGTAAATGTTTGTATGTGCTTTCCAACAGAGAGCTCTGATGCATCGCTGTCTCCAAATTATTGAACTGCTGGAGAGAAAATATGTCCAAGCCAATATCGTTTGTATTGTTGGAGAAGTGGGGAGATAAAGGGAGATATGTGTGAAACAAATGAAGAAAATTAACGTGATGCCATTTAAATGGAGGGGCTTCCTTTAGAATCGCACAATGGGCGATCTGAAAGGAGCTCAAATTTAGTTTCTTCTGCATTGTCATGTACTAGCTTGCTATTCTTACGTCAGGCAGCATGCTGGTTCCCCAGGATCTGTACTCCTAAAAAAGAGTTGGAGGAAATAGTTGCATGGGTGTTGAGGGAAGGGTAGATCCTATACCTTGTAGGATCAAATCTCAGAGTCTTCTGTTTCCAGCTACTGGTCTCAAATCAGTTCTGCTAGACAGACCTTGGTGATGGCCTTTCTTTTCTTCTGAGTTAAAAACAAAAAACCCCCCCCAAACTATGTCAACTTCTGCAGAACCCACATCACATTTTACTTTGAGCCCAGGCCATGCTAGGATGGGATTTTGGAAGCAGACACATGTGTGGGCCGTGCCTTACAGTTCAGACACAATTGGCGACTCCATCCCTATGCCTCATGCTCTCATCTGACAAGGTCTCCAGAGCCTGTGGACAGGGTGGCATATCACAGTGCTCCCCATTAACGCTCACTGGTCTTCAGCTGTCAGCCTGTAAGGAGACCGTGACAGCAGGGGCACCACGATCAGTGTAGTCTGTGGTGGAAAGGCAGTGCAGGAGATTTGCACTGTTGATGCCCACTTCTGCTCTGTAAAATACAGGATCTGAAGTTAGGATCTAGAAAAGCACTTAGGTGCCTGAAACAAAGTCTTTAGGGACTTGAGGCATATTCATTTAAAAGTGTGTTCCAAAATGACCTCTCTTTTAAACACCACTTTTTGTAGTTCTGCTCTTAAAACACTTGTTAACACCTCCCTTTTTGACCCAAATCTTATCTAAATGCCCAGACTAACACTTGTGCTCTGTGCACTGTGCCTTGGAGGTTCCCAGTCACTAAAATCTGCAGTGGTGCTATGAAGGGTCAAGTCAAACCCGCGTGCTCTGAGCAGACTACACACCCCATGACAACATGAGACTCTCCCCAAAATCAGGTGCAACTGCTTTGTTTTGAAAAGGGAGGTAGGCAGCACCTTCCTTTTGTGGAATCACCTTTTAGATAAAGACTTACCCCCAAAGCAGGACACCCCGATTAATGTCCTTCCCAATGCGAGGAGTGCACTTTCGGCCTGTCATCACCCACCAGGTGATGGGATGATTTTGTGGGGGAGCATCTTACTCTCAAATTTGTGCTTCCATGTAGACAGGAGTGGAAGAGGAGGAGGGTGAGCGAGGCCTCGGGGCTGTGTAGCTCAGTGGGTAAAGCCCTCTGGCAGAAGGGAGCTTGGAGGCAGGGTCTCGCTGTTCGGGCTTGTATATGGGATTTCTGTTAAATCATCCTGACATACAAATGGAGATAAATGCCAGGGCCTGTGTGAGTGCAGGAGCCTCTGTGCAGCCTGGGTGAGGCACCGCAGAGAAGGAGGAGTTCAACGGCTCTCACTCGTGCTTGATTCCTTCTGGCTCCATCTCCATTGCTTCGGTCACCTCTGGGGCACCAGCCTCTCTCCACGTGCTGTGCAAGAGGCGGAGGGGCCAGATCCTGACCCTTGGATTTCAGCCTGGGGCCCCGGCCGCTGAGCATAAGGTTGGTGTCTGTCTTGTGGGTACAGGGGGGGTTTATGGGATCTGGCTCTTTTACTCCCCCACTGTCTCAGCTGTGTTTCCTTCACAAGCACAGAATTCACTCAGCTATGCTTTTTGTTTTGGGGTTTTTAGTTCAAGTTCAAAAAGTGTTGTCTGAAGACTCACATCCAGTTGGGGTACCATCTGGACGGGACAGGCTGGAGAGACTCAGCCACCTCTAATAAAAATAGAAAACCATTCCAAGTCTGAGTGTGTAATTACAGTGTGAAACAACAAAACCCCGGCTAAGCTAGTGTCTTGGCAGCTTTGTGCTTTGGCCCTGGGGAGATCCTTCTTCCGGGGGGACTTAGGGAGTCAGTTCCTAGGCTAGCGAGGGGAGGGAGACGTGGTGGGAAGCTGATGGATTTGATCCCTGGGGCAGTTTTTTTTTTTTTTCCTGACTTTTCAGTCTCCATCTGTCAGCAGATTCGTGTGCTGTCATTGATGACTACTTTAGAGGAAGCAGCACCTCCTGGCTTGGTGGCAGCCTGCTAGTGGGAGGGCAGAGGACAAGGCTGTGTGTGTGCGAGTATGTCTCTAGGGGAGGCTGGAAACCATACAGAAGTGAAATGGAGCCAGGTTCAGATGTCTGCAGCCTAAATGCTTCCAAAGCAGAATAAACAACACGACATTTCAGCTTTTCATCATGAACAATAATCAGCTTTCTGTTTTCAAACAATTTTCTATCAACACCACAAACACAGGAAAAGCATGAAAACTGTTCTACAAATGCTGAACAAACGTGAGAAATCCTTTTGCAAAGTGCTTCTCAGCAACAACTTTCTTCCATCTTGCTTAGTGTCAATTAAAGGCAAGTGACCAAGGCAGCTGTGGACTTGATGAGGGACTAACGGCTTTGAAGGTCATCTTAAGATGTGTCAAGAGTGAGGAAGGCCGGGAGTGAAGGGCCATACTTGCTTGGAGAACTCACGATATGTTTGACCTACCTAGCCCCTTGTGACCTTGAAGAAAGTTCTTCTAGTAACATTGCTGTGGTTTAGTGAAGTGTAATTGCTCCCATCTTATGCAGACTATCTGGCTTGCCCATTCCCAAGGTCACACAGACCAAGTGTGGTCACCCCTGCAAGGTCGCACAGAGCTCTGAACAGCTTTCCAGCTCAACGTGAGTTGTTTAAATGCTGGGTCAGGGTCTGTGGTGTTTCTGAGGACTCAGCCCTTCTAGACCTTATTGCCTTTGTTTCTGATGCTTGGTACTTTGGATGGCTGCATTGGCTACAATTTATAGAGTAAGAAGCAACAGCATCTGAGATCCTGTCCTCCCTTGCCTGTGTGGAGGAGTATTCTGTGCAGGATTTTGAAAATGGTGTCCTATGGTGCAATCGTTTTTGATCAGGCCTTGCTTTGCAAATTGTGCTACATCCAAAATCCATAGAACGTGCTCGACACAAACATTTGCAAACCCTGGCTTTCTCCTGAGAAGAATATGCCTTCCTCCTAATTAAGGATGGTGTCTACTCAGCTATTCCCACTGCTGGCTGCCAGCAATAATGCCCATTGTAGTGTGGGTGGAAAATATGTAATTTTCAAATCTCATTTATTCCACGTAGTGTTACGTTCTCTCATGAATAGGCTGCTTGTTCCCTGTGAACAAACAAGCCAAACTGCTCCAGCAGCAGTGTGGGTTCTGCCCACACTTATGGATAATATGAGGGGGCGTTTACCTCAGCATCCCTTTTCCTCTAAAAGCTCAACTACTTCTGACTCCCACAGTCAGCTCCATTTTTTCGTAATAGTTTCCGTCTCCCTGGTCATCCCTCCGCGTCTGATTTGGTGGATTATTTGACTGTGCGGGTTATCTGAGGATTTATTTTCCCAGGCTGGTACTCTTAAATGGGTGTGAATTATCTGATATGGGGATTAAAAACATGAACATAGAGCAAAGGCTGTCATGGGGCATCCCAGCTCCCTCTGAAATGCTGTCTGTATTCATGACGATTATTAGCAACTCATTTCACCGTGGCCCCTTCAACCATAGTCATTGATTCAAATTAATGATCTAGGGAGGGAGTGTCAGTGGCATTTCCTGAGGCCAGTGTGTCCCATCAATGGCTGAGGTTTTCTTACAAAACCTCTGAACATTGTTTAGCAGATCCATGTCTTTTATCGTCCCTTGGTGAGAGAATGTGATTATTTGGTGAAAAAGAAGGGCCAGAATACCTGGATTTGAAATTTCAGGTGGTTGATCATTATTCTAAATGCCTGGATAAATATTATGCCTAATTGGTGTTTTGAAACACTGCTAAATTTTTCCTCTAAGTCTTAATGTGCTAGAAGGAGTTGGCAGAGGTTCGTGTTCAGACAGACTCAAAGGATGAACTGTACTTGCAGCTGATATGATTGATATGTGGGGCAACAACCTTGTTAAAATATGGGATTCTAATAAAGGAAGATCCTTCACTATGAACCCATTCTTTCTGGTGCTTTACAGCACTGCATTGGTTGTGGATTTTCTTAGCTTGTTGGGTTATTGCTGTTTTCTGGGAAAGCAGATGACAAAAGCTGTGTCATAACCTTAGCTCTGATTAGAAATGGACACACACTTTCAGGAACAGCGACAGAAGCTGTAGACTGGGAATAATCAATAATTGCTCTTTTGGCAAATAGATGACCCTGTGGACTCACAGTAAAGATTTATGGAAGGCAATGTGTTTTTCTTATGAAAAAGAACAATAAGGGATAAAATGTCTGTTCCAGAACTGTCGTCGGTATATAACAGTGGCTGATTTAAACCGAAATTCTGTTCTTTCCTTGTGGTGTATTCGCATTGAATGTGATGAAAAGGCAGGCTAAAAGTGCTGTGAAAAGAGTACGCATGCACCACATCAAACAATAGGTTCAGTGATGCTGTGACAGCTGCCAGCGTGTCTCATTGTACAGGATGCGTAGGCACATCAACTGGTTAGTGAGTGAAGATTAGCACGGGGAGTGTAAAGGGAGGAATAGATATTAGGGATAAAGCAGCGGAGGAGCCATCATGACAGGAAACTCGAGTTTTAGACCTTCCTTCAGCCATGGCTGAGATGAGCACGGAGGGTAAAAAACTCGTAACAACCCTCTGAAAACAGTAAGCAGGTGCTTTTGCTGAAACTGTGGTCTGAGGAGAAAGGAAATTTCCAATTTTCATTTGATATTAAATTCAGAAATGAGACTGTCTTAACAGATACAGCTGAGCAGGGGGAATCATCTGGTGTTATTCCCCAACTGAAAATGTTAGACAACCCATTTGCAGTGAACACTGAAATGTTGTGACTTTTGAACCATGAAATGTGGATCACTTGAACACACACTAAAGTACTGTAGGAGGGTGAAAATGTCCAAAGCAAAGGCTTGTAAAATGTGGACAAATATTCATGGACATTTGTTTGCATTACCCTCCGATCCCTGTGAAGAAGCCCTTTAAATTTCATTTTGAGATGCTCTGGCAGCGTGAATACCTGTGCTTTAATTTAGTTTGCTTTAGCTCCCAGGAAGCTCTATTTCCAATAGTGATTTGAACTCCAAATCCTGGCCTGATTGATCTTGTCTCACCTGACAAGTCACAGTTGCTATTGTTTTAGTGCCTGGCTTGATGCCCCAAAATGTATGCATCTGTACAGGGGTATGACTTGCCATTCTACTAAATGAACCAATACAAATAATAATAGTTTTCACTCTGAAAGAGCTTTATAGCCATCTCTGATTTCAGCCTCATGCTGGCTCTGTGCAGTGTCTGCTAGGATTTATTATTGTTGAGTTCATGTTGAAAGATCTAGATTTTCCTGTGTAAATTGGAGTCCCCTTGTGCTAGGGACGTTGCTGGTTCTCAGGAATGCAGTTTAAGACACAGCACAGACAAAGGGAGGAAGAAAAGGGTCTAATACTTTGATTTACAAGGTTAGGGAATAGAAGACTGAAAAAAGGGTATTTGTCAATGGGATCATGTGCCCTTTTGCAAGACGAGTCCTGTGTGTCCAGCTGTGGTGGAAGCTCCTTTCAGAGCCACAGCCAAGCCTGGTGTTGCAGAGGGTAGGACCAGTGCTCCTGCTCCGCAACCCTGCCCGCTCCCTGACGGGCTGCAGTCGGGCCATCCGGTGGGATTGCTAGAGAGACAACAGTGAGGCTGTGCAATTACATCGGCTGTGAGCCTGACTGACCCTGATTTAGACTAGGTTTACAGAAAAGCAACTGATTAAACTATATCTTTAGCTCTGTTTCCTCTCTCACTGACACACACACACAAAATTTAATACCTTGCAGAGCTGACCATTCAATTAGCTGAGCGTGCTGTGAGTTGGTGGGTGAGCTGAGATGGGCTGACCCACTGATACCAAGTGCGGGGGATTTAATGCATCTTCACCGTGTGCACAGCCCCCTTTGGACGTCTGGCGCTTTGCGACATGCCCAGGGTCGCCTGGGATGCCTGCGACGGTGAGAGGAACCAAACTCAATTCACCTGGGTGTCCCAGGTTACTCTTCTATCCCAAGACTAGTTTCTGTTTTAAGGATGACCCTGCTCCAGGAGATAGAAAAGAAATGTGTTCTCATCTGTTTATTTATACCAGTGTAATCCAAAGCATATTTAGCATGCCTGTAACTTGAAATAGTAACGCTATTCCATGCAGGAGTGTATTGATTTGCAGAGAAGGAGTAGCACTGTCAGAATACGGAGTTTTTATCCCATAGACTTTTTTTCTGCAAGATGTCAGGCTGTGTAATCCTGCAAAGCTATGCGCCTGGCTGCTATTGGAGGAGGCTGACAGTTTTTCAGCAGTTTTTTAAGCTCTACCATCCCCCATGAGCATTTGCTCTCTCTGTGTGTAGGTGGATTGATTGCTAGGTAGCTCAGTAAATAGGTTGGGAAAATAATACTTAATTGACTTGATATTACAGGTGACTTGAAGGAGTTGGGAAAACAATGTCAATTAAGCAGTGCAAACATATATGTGTATGTGTGTGGATAACGTTTCTAAGTGCTTTTGGAAGTGGAAACTCCTATAATTTAAAATGCTATTCAGCTCTGTAATGTATTTAATTGTTTGTATGTGTGTAAAAGTGGTAAAGGGAGCTAAAGCTGTCATTTAATCAATAGCTTTTCCATAAATCTCGGCCAAAACAGGGCCCTGCACAGCAGATGTTAATGGCTGAATTTCTAAAATATAAGCCTCTTTCTAAGATATCTGCCTCTGTCAGATATTACCTGTGATTCTGGATCTCTTGTGAACTCAGATCTCCGTATGCAACAGCTCACAAAGGAATACAGCAAAATGTGCTCTCTAATACCAGCAGTGTTTTGAACCACTTCAGGTGATTGAATGTTGCATGAGAGAGCTCCAGAAAATATCCTGGAGACCTTAATAGAGTATTTTCTTAGAATTGCCTGGGCTACAATAAAACTTTGTAATCCAAATAATATGGCAGCCTGACTGTCCATAAACCATCTATCATTTGCTCCTTACTAAATATGTATTTGTGCTAATTTAGCATTCATGACATCTCAGAATGGACCAGGATCCCACTGTGCTAACTGTTGTATGAACGCAAAGCAAAGTCTATGCCCTGCAGAGTTTGCAGTCCAAGTTCCCATTATCACTAGCAAAGATGCCTTTACTGGTGACAGCAAACTAAGTGTGCCTATTTGTTTTTAGTATAGTATGTGCTACAATGTTAGCTCCTAATTTTGGTTAATAAATCACTTACAAATGCATATTCGCTTGCTATTTATCGGTATTTGCTGAATAGTCTGGACAAAAAATTACCAACATCCAGCTTGTTGGAGAGCTGCTCACAGTTGACTCTTTGTTGTGTAATGGAGCAAGATAGTCATATGACATGGTATCTGTTCTCCCATCTGCACAGTGTTAGTTCCATTACAGACTTTTTTGCGCAGAATAATCAGGCTTTTTGCTCTTCTTAATTACTTGGATTACAACAGTGCTCAAGACTCCAGAGGAAACTGGAGCTCTATTGAGTGTTGCCAGATACAAACACTAAGAGAAAGACCATCCTTGCTGAGATGGCTGTACAATTTAGATGGACAAACGTATTATGGGGGAAGAAAAAGGCTTGTGCAAAGGGAGATAGCAAATAAATTGCAGAGCTGAGAATGGAACTTATGTCTTCTGCCTGTCAAGTCAGTGCCACTTCTTCCCCGTTATGGTCTGGAATCTGAAATCTCTGCTGCAGTATTCATGAAAGCACTGACCCCATACATTATAGAGAAAAGAAAAAGACCAAAAAAAAAAAAAAAGCAAACTAGCAAAAATAACCTGAAACTTGCAATTAAGAACACAATGACCATTCAGATTTGTTTGTATGTGTTTCAGCCAGCTCTACCTGGTTATTCAATTAGTGATGGAAGATTTGGAAAATAAGAACTACTTTTGTGGTCTTCTCTGTACCAAATACTGCCTGTAATGCACAGAGAACCTGAGCCCCTATGTAATTTTAAGAGTTGTTTAATTCTGACCCTGTTGCTTGTTCTTTTCACTAAGTTTCTAGGAGGAGGTGAAGGGCCTGACATCACAACAGATATAACTCTAGGCCCATCAGATAGTATTTTTGTATAATTCTCTAGAAGTTCAGATTAGATAGACATCCTTTTGGGATGCTTACCTGATCAGTTGTTTCTTGTATCATCTGAGTTTCTCTCATCTGCCATTCTTTATAAAAGCATCAGCTCTTTTGTGGAGACCAGAATAGCAAGTGATATTTTCACAGCATACCATACAGTGATGAGTTGCGTTTGTCCATTGCTTGTTGAATGGTCAAGCTTTCAGTTGGTCCCAAGTTATTTCACTGGGTCCTTGGTATAAATCAACATTGCAATGAGTTATTCTCATAATGCTGAAAAAAAGTCCTTGCTTCTGAGGCTTATCTGAAAGGAAAGAAGAAAGTATTGGCTTTGAAATTGCCTGGTTACAATCAGATTGAGTGAAAATTGGAATATAATAAAATACCTGAAATTACATCTTCTTTTCTTCCTTTTATGCATGCCGCTAGTCGACATGCTGTATTTGCTAGGTTCCTTTCCTGTCTCTGTCATTCTAGTGATATGTTAAAGAGACAAAGACAGAGGTTTTTAGCTTCTATGAACTATGATGCTAAAGCTACTGAAATAACGCTAGAACTGTTTCTTCACGTGCCTACAATAAACAGTAGAAATACCAGTCAAAATGGCTCCAGGTACCATTGACTCTGTATACCGCAAGGGTAAACCAAAAGTTTTGTGGGGTCCAAAATATCTGTGAAACTTCCTTTCATTGCTTTTTTATTCTGCATTCTGGTAGAAACCAGAAGTTAGAGTGACCACATATGGCTGAGAAGAGTTGACCTGTACCCACCTGGAAGTGGGACATTGAAAGGGCTGCCTTTCCAGGAGGTTCTGTGGAGCCAAAGATTGAGTGAAGTCCATCTTTTCACTTCTCCAGAGCCTTTCATTAAGCAGTTCTGAACATACAGAATCAAGCCTGTGTGTTGGACCTACTTGCTGGAATACCTGGCTGTCTTTCTTCCAGTGGCTCAGAGGATATAGAAATAATTCAATACTTCTTTTCCTTTAATCCATCTGCCCTTGTTTTGTATGATATATAATGCTAAAGCCCTGACATTAGTGTTTGACGTTCCAGCAGCTATCTCTCTGAGCCAAATTGTGATGCAGATGTAATGATCTCTTATCTCCCTGAATTTCTTGCACAGACCCATTGTTCTTTGCTTACTGTCTTAGACTTTTCATAGTGTTATTGTAGATTGTTAAGCAGTTACTCATATTTTAATCCAGAGGTGGCTCCTTGTTAGGGTCGGTAAAGGTCTAGAACATTTTGGATCCTTCAGGGAAGGAAATATCAGTGCCGTTTTGTAAGATTATTCCAGTTCATAGGGCGTCAGTGGAGGAAAAAGTGGTATAAAGTGTAGGTAGGTATGGAATTTAGAGCGTGCTGTGAAATTGAGAGGCATTACTAATTAAAAGGCAAACATGTCTAAATCCCCATACCAAATCCCATAAAATTCTGTTGGAAAGCTATTGAGAGACTTGCTTTAGGCCCAAAGATAGTGGTGCCTAAATGAAGAAACTTAGCTCTCACTGAACACAGAATTTATATCAGTTTAATTGCATCAGATGATTTTTTTGTTTATTTTTATTTTTATATAGCTGTTTCTCTAATACCACTAATTGGGTACTGTTCTACCTTTGAGTATTGTGTTACATCTATAAAAATGTCTTAAAAGGGTATACTATCTCTTTCCCTGCAAGAGTAAATCATGCTTTTTTAGTTTTAGAAATGAAATAATATTTTCAGCTAACCCTAACCAAGGCATTAAACACCAGGATTGGCCAGCACCTGGATGCCAAGATGAGCAGCCTGTTTCTGTCCTCAGAGCTCTCCCACTTCTTAGCCCTGTTCTTCTGCCAAGAACCCCATTCAATGTTGCTGTTATACCTGAAATCCTCACTATGTTTGTCATTAGACACAAAGCCTGCTTCTAGGTCTGTGCAGGTATCGCCCTTGAGGGAAGTCAACCGCCTTGTCTTGAGTTCTGTTTCCTTACTATTGTTCCTTTTATTGGTGAATTGGTGCTGCTCCCACATTGCAAGATCATGCTGGCCAGGAAACCCTGCTAGTTTGAAATGCACAGTTTGCACAGCGCTGTGTCAGTGCTTAGGATACTGCTGGTGAGGAAAGAATTGGGTTTGTTTTGCCACCTGGACTGAGAGGAGATGAAGTTATGCTGCCATTTCTGTAATGCAGAATGTTTCTCTCACAAAGTCCAAATTGAAATTTGCAAGAATCAAAGGCACTGTGGAAGGGTCTTGCTGAGCGCGTTTTTGTCAGAGTCATTTTGAAAGCGGTAGTAGCTGTTCCTCTTTCCCTTAGCTCACTTAGCTCACAAAAATAAAGATTTCACTTAATAGCTGGCAGAGGTGGAGCTGGCAAATCCACTTCTTACTTTCCCATAAGATGTGTAAAAGAGGTGAAAATTAGTGAAATAAAGAGGACTTAGTATCAATGAAACTTTGACACAGATACAGTTGAGCTGTGAAGCTCAGTGAAGTGGGATATTATTCAGGTGAATATTTCAATGGATAGCTTAATTAAAAAAAGAAAGGGACTAGATATATCATTATTTTGAGAAGATGGTGTTGAGGAAGATTTTTAGCACACAAACCATGCAGTCAGATGTGGCTTGAAAGACAAGGAAGGCTTGGCCTGATGGGTTTTCTGAAATGGTGCATGGCAGACCATCTGGCAAGAAAGAAGAGGTGGTTTACTGAGGGGTATTTGGTGTATGGGGCATGGACAATTGCTTTGGTCATGGGTGCCTAAAACTATCCTGATATGTCTTTACCTAAGGCAAGTTGGGGGGATTCAATGGGTGACAGGAGAGTTTTAAACTCACAAGGGTTATACTCTTTGTGAAGGAGGTTTGGAAAAGAAAGCTGAAGCTGAAGCTTGTTAATTTTTATGTTAAAAACATGGCCCTGAAGTGGTTATCCTTAATCCACTCTAAAGCATAGCATCACTGGGCTTCTGTCCACACGCAGTGTCAAGGCACAGACATACGAGGCAATATGTATCATGGAGAACTGAACATTATCAGAAAGTAGATGTTGTCCTTAGGGGGTCTGTAAGTCTGTCCCAGTCTGGCAGAAGGTATGTTCTCAGGGCTCTGCTAATCATTTACCATGTACATTGACTCTGAAATTTATGTTTTTGCCTTGTGTGGAAGCTTAAAATGCCTTTAATTTTTCTCTGTTTCCTTGCCTGCCTGCTACAAGCACAACACATTGAGCGAGAGGTGCGCTTCCTCTCTCTTTTGCCTTCACAGTTCTTTCTGCATTACAGATGCAGACAGGCAGAGGCGTGTGTGCAGAGTTTCTGACCATATTTTTCCATTGGACATGCTCTACAGTTGTGCTTTTCTTCCCTGTGATTAGAATTAATTACTGCTGCTTCCACTATGCAGCATGAAAGAGAACAAAGCTGAAGGTATCTGTCAGTGGTGGTGTAAAACAAAATGAGAAAACAGGGAAAGGAGGACAGAACTGTTTTTTTGAGGTCAGTGGATGTTGAGTGAATAGTTGTGCTACTCGCTAAAGAACTATTTGTCGATTCTATATTTAACCCTCCTGCCCCCTGAAATCAATAACATATCAACCTGTCAGTCCCCTGAGATGTACAGTATGCATATAGCATGGAGATAAAGGCAGATGAAGAACTGCAATTTGCATGGAAAGTAAATGTCTATGCGTAGGAAGTTTTTGATATGTTGCTTGTAAATTCAATCCCATTGGCTTTATTTATTTACTTTGTATTTTTATTTCTAGTGTGTATTGTTTTGGTTTTTTTCCAGATTGCTTCAGCATGCCATGCAATGCAATGGCACTTTTATCCTAGTGAGCTGCTATTTCCATATAAAAAGTAGAGTGTTTTACAGTCAAGCATATATTTTTAACGCTTGGGAATTTAAACTGTGCTGTGTATTTGTAGAGGATGCTCTGTGCAAGAGCTTCCACTTGAGAAGATCAAACAAATCGGAGAAATGTTCTGAAAAAAAAAAAAAGGAGGGAGGACGCAATTCAGTGAAAACAAAGGCAGGATTCTGCACAAAGGCAGGAAGAATCAGCTGTATAGGTCGAGGCAGGCAACAAACTAGTAATGAAAAGGATCTGGGAATTGTGGATCACCAGCACAACATAAATTATGCTGTTGGGGGAATAGGGCAGTCTTTCTTGGAAACAGGAACTAGAACAATCCCTCTGCTTTGCTCAGCATTAGTAAGGTCACAGCTGGAGCACTCTGGCTAGTTCTGGGTGCTGTTTTTCAAGAAAATGTGGGTTAGGAGGAGAAGAGCAGCAGAAACAATCGGAAGTCTGGAAAACAGGATTTGAGAGGAATGGTCAGAAGAACTCAGGGTTTTTTAGCACAGGAGAGAGTAGGAAAAAGGGTGAGCATGTTAACAGTCTTTGAATAGCTGCATGCCTGCAAAGAAGAAGGGAATAATCTCTTCTCCATGGCCATGGTAGTAAAGAGAAGGAATGGCGGGCTTAAACTGCAGCAAGGGGTGGATTTGTCCGAGACATGAAGAAAATACGTAAAGGTATGACAGCGAGGTCTGTAGTTTAGCACTGGGCAGGGAAGCTCAGATATGCCCATCATTGCTTTCAGAGAGAAGAGGGCACCCGGCTCTCGGGAGCTGTCTGAGCTCCCTGGGGCAAAGCAAGACACTAGATAACCTCAAATGGTCCTTTCCTAGAAGTCTCTGAATTTCATTTTAATGGGTCCATTTGATCTCCAGCCCCTCTGCTAGACTGCAGATGTAGGCCCAGCGGCCATATGATCACTAGTGTGACTCAGAGAAGCTCTGTGACAGGCAATTTATTTCCTTGGATCTCCCACCCGTGCCCTGCTGGAGGGTTTGCTATCTGATAAAGGAGCTGTGCGTCGCAGAGTGTCCGTTCCAATCTTGTCATGGGTAACACTGCGCCGTCTGCTTCGATAACCCTTCCTCAAAAGCAGGCTGGTAGAATTACTGAAGATCTTCCATGCTTAAATATGTCCGTCTAAAGCAACATCTGACTGCCCAGTAAGAACAAATGTGGGATATTTAACTGGTTTAATACTGACAAACAACTGGTAAAAATAACTACATCCAGATTTTGGCTGGTAGGTAGATGAAACCGACTGCCTATCCTTTCTCCATTCACTTTATCTAGCCAATTCTTTCCATTTTTCTCTTTTACTGTTACCAGCTTTTTGAGGGTAAGCTATTGACAGTTAACCTGGGAGATCTAGGAGCAGCAGATCCAAAAGGTGGTGTAAAGGATGTAGAACTACTTTCTTCTGTTGTTTTGCAAAAAGGTTTTGTTATCCAGTGACTAAAAAAAAGGGAGAGTAATCTTGCCAGGCAATTGCAGTTTTGAAATAAATTCAGAGGAGAAAATATTCCTACAGCAAAAGTCTGTAGATCCCAGAGTCTGTTTATAGTTATTCAATGCCTCCATTCACTTTCCTTTCAGAAATACAAGGAAGCATCCTTAGCATTAAGCTGCAGGGCAAAAAAACCCCCAAAACTATTTATATTTGTCTCTTCTATAAGTCACCTGTTAGCCCCACAAAAAGAGAACTGCTCAGGATGAAAAATTTACTGATGGAAAGATCTAAAGTCTGTAACCTCTTAAATGTGATCTGTAGCCTCTCTCCATTTGCTGGTTTGTTAGGTATTGAGTTATGGTTTCTGAAGACTAGTGTGACGGGTGTGCCAAAAAGCCCCATCTGCTCATCTCCTGTAGCATGATTTCCTTAAATTCCATGCTGGTGTAGTAACCAGCAAGCGCATTTGTGTCCCTTTCTGGTTTTAGCTGCATTCTGCATATACACTCATATAATTTCAGCCTTTGCTTCCTGTTTTATATTTGGAGGAATCTTGCCTGGATTAAAAGATCACATGTTCCAGTCCCCATGATGCTCCATTTCAGCATCATGATTCTTGCAGAAAGCCCCAGGGGATCGTTCAGAACAGGAAAAGAAGGCCTGGGAAATATTTTTGAGAAGAATATGGTCAGTAGCATTTGTAATCTTATAGCCTCTCCAAATGCCATGTACCCTGAGTAATAGTATCAGTTCAGGACTGGCAAAAGGGGGAGAGAGCTGCCTGTTGAAACTCCAGTGCTGCCTTGTACAACAGCAGACTGGTCCTGGGAGATTTCCCATGAAGCTTCTAACCAAGCAAGGCTCTCCTTAGTGTGTGTGAGCTGATGGATTCACAGCCCAAATTGCTGGCTCTTTTTATCTCTCTGAGTATGGTACAAATCCTCGTTATTAAAAATCAAGAACAGAAAATCCAATTGTAGATGTAATATCAGTCCAGGTCCAATTTCTAGTAGGTGAAATAAACTAACTTCAGACACCAATGGACAGTTGACTGCTGCACAGTAACGCAACACAATTTACTACAATTTTCCACAGTTGACATATGTTGATCAATATAGGACTCAGGATTTAACAGGCATAGAATTTCAATTAAACTGAATTACAGAAGAGTATAGTCATCATTGTGCTAGGAAAGAGGTGTTTTAGCAAACGAAAGAGACAACCCCACTTTCTGCATGCTGTGCTGCAGCTGGTCTGAGAATTAAAAAGTGGGCTTCAGCTTTCAAATTTTCATCAACACTTAATTCTTAACCAAACCGTATCGTTAAGGTAAATTGTTTTTCTTTCTCTTCTTTTTCTTTCTCACCTTTTCTGTTACTATTGGGGCTTTGAAAAGGGTAAGGACTGATTGTCTCTAAACTGACAGGCACTTTGCTCTGAGATAGGGCACAAAGTAAGATAAGAAAACCCAAGCCCAGGAGAGCCGATTCCGTTTTTCTAGTGTTGGTTGACAGTTGTGGTATGCTCAGCTAAGCCAGTGGGGGCACAGCCACATGCACAGGGTATGTTGTTATCCGTACATGTGAAAAGCCTTGTGGATGTGCATCTCAAGCTTGATGCTCGCTGGAATGCACAAATGTGAATGTGCACACTTCAAATGCCCTCCTATCTGTTGTTCTTCCCCCTTGGTGCAGACACTGATGACTTGAGTTCAAAAGACCTCAGTTCGTGGTTCTTGTCTGTCCCAGTATCCATTAACTGCATCGTGAAACATGTGCTAACACTGACAGACAGAACACAACTGTTGTGAAAAATATAAACACCATTAAGTGACAAAAAATAGCAACAAGGAGTTGATTCATTTTAGTGTGATAGATGAGTGGATTTTGACTGAGGTTAAGGCCTAGGAGTAGGGCAAAACAGTCATGAGTGAGGAAATTCTTCAGTGAGGAAATCTGCATCATTAACGCTGTCTTCCAGCCACGGCACAAGTGTTTGTTACATGCTTCGTCCCAAGTCGAATAGGAATGTAGCATAGCAAAACAGACTGCCTTTTAACGTGGTGCAGCTGGGCTGTTTCAAAAGGATCTCTCCCAGATACCAGGAGGCAGATCTAGGTTTCCCTGAAGAAGCAGGTGCTTTCAGCTGCCTCCAGCTTGTTTTGATCTGAAGAGCTGTTGAGTGCAGGCCGTCTTTTTCAGAGCAAAATGCTCTAAAAAGCAATCGGTGTGAGACAGTTTCTGTGTTTCTGGGCCCTTCTGTGGAACATCCATTACCGTCCAGGCCACCAGGGTGTAGGGAAAGGCTAGTAATTCTTCATTC
Organism: Apteryx rowi; assembly: GCF_003343035.1. Classification (NCBI taxonomy): domain Eukaryota; kingdom Metazoa; phylum Chordata; class Aves; order Apterygiformes; family Apterygidae; genus Apteryx; species Apteryx rowi. The sequence continues at coordinate 3,069,890 of NW_020450982.1, forward strand.
AAAGATGAGCCAGTGTCTCAAAGTCTCTGTAGGTTTGACAGTGCTGAATTTGATTGCTCCATGGAGTGACTGTAAGATGCTGTTAGTAGTGTGACATACACAAGGAATTGCTTTTACATCTTCTGATGAGAATGTTGTGCATGTGTGTGAATTCAGTGTTGGATTAATAGCCCTGAAAAATATATCAACATAAGAGCTTATCCATGCCAATGCGTCCTACTGGACTCTTCTGGACGGACCAGCTTTAGAGGTGAAAAGTAAAGACCTCTCAATAGCACACTGAGTGCCTTGCTTCTCTGCGGAAATGAGCAACAAGGGTGCCAGCCTTCGCAGCAGGCTTTGTCTTGTGGACACATTTCCACTGGCAATTGGACCTAAGACCCACATTCCCCCCACAGTGGGTGCATGATGCACAGAGTGGCTATGCTTCACCAAATGGTCACCTGCTCATTCCTGACCTGCTCCAGCATTTTGCAGGTGCCCACCTGGCCTTGATGTCCCCTCCAAAGCCCAGGCCTAGTCCATATCGAAGCCATATCAAAACTAGCAAGCCATGTTCATCAGTTCATGTGCATGGCAGGCACAGAGTCAAAGTGCCTGTTCATCTCCCCTTGCAACTAGACTGTCTGCACCTGCCAGCCTCCTGCATTTCATGGAAAGCCAAATTTGAATTGTTTCTCTGGATGCAGGTGAGCACGCTGGAGCTCCGACTCCTTCTCTCCCGTAGGTTTTCTACTTGGTTAGCTTTGGTCATCTGGAGGGGAATACTGTGTGACTCTATAAGATAGCCTTTGGGATCTCTCTGCTTCCTTTACATTTAAAGCCTCCTTCAGCCCCAGGTACAGGCAGCATCTGCGTGTTAAGAAACTATGCTATGTTTTTTCTCTCGCACACATTCCCAATGGGCTCCTCTTTGCATGTTTGGGGTCTGATTCTTCTAATTTACAGAGTGATTGACATTTCTGTCATGCCGTAGTTGTAGTTCTTCCTACTAAATGGCATGGAATCGCTTCTCTGTGGCTAAGGACACCTCTTATTTACAGAAGAGTCCCAACATCCTTACATCTGCAAACACAATAATTACATATCTCTTTCTATTAGTTCTAGCAGGTTCAGAGCCTAATGAAAGGCATGCTGGCTGCAGTGGTTAGTGGTTAGCGGTCAGCTCACTTGGGTCTCACCTACTCCACAACACAAAAGCATGCAGAAGAAGCACGAATTTCAAGTCACCCTGGGTACTCACATGTTCACTGCTCTCCTCAGGCAGCTTTGTATCTTGTGTGGCTTGCTGAAGTAGTGGGATCCTGTGGAATCCTTCTCTGGACTGTGAACCAGATATTTTTTAATGTATACAACTATTGTGAGAACAGCAAATGGAACCAGTGAAATTTTTTTGGATTTCCCCCATATGTCTCCTGGCCTCCAGCCATTTTCAAGTCACATACAGCTTTGGCAAGATATGATTTCTATCTATTTAGGACACTGCAGAGCAGCACTGGGTGGTCATAAGTTTCATGCTGACAATACTGAGGAACCATTCAGTAGGTCTGTACAGCAGTAGAGTCATAGCAGTAACTCCACCATGGCCCTAACTAAAGTCAGCTCACTTGAAGAACTGAAACTTTTGAAGATCTATAGGGGTTAAAATGTTTGCAGATTTGCACTCTAGTTAAGGAGAGAGAAATATAAAAAAATTATTGATGTACATACATGCATATACTGATTCTCCAGAAGTCTGCTTTCCCACTGCCATATGAGGACATTCACTAGTGAGACTGGGCGTGATCAATGTAAATCTCTTGTGCTTTAGTAGAAGGATCAGTTGCTTTTATATGACATCCCAAAGAGGACAGTTCCAGTACAGATCAAATACCATCTGGGCCAAGTAGTGCCTTACCCATTTTACAAGGCCGCCTTTAAACAAATACTGTTAAGTTTAAAGAAAAACTTTCAGGAATTATTATTACCTGATTTTGCTGTCTCTAACACTGCTGTCTGTGTGAAACAAATGCAGAGAAAATACAGTCACTTTCTCCATAGTATTGCTCTTTTTTTGCTTTCTGCAGTACCTGTTAATTAAACTGTTTGTTTGTTACATTTCCCCTCTTGTATGAAATGTATTTGTAAAATAAAAAAGCCCAACTGCAAAGCATCAAATCCTGGCTAAGGGAATCAGACTCGTGGCCCATTTCAGACTGAATCCTTTACATTTCAAATTTAAGGTTTTTCTTTCCTGTGGGAGTACAGAAGGTCATACCTGCTACCTCAATCTGAGACAGCTGACCCCAAAAGTAAGGCTGTAAGACGGGACAGGAACTGAACTGCTGGCAGACCTGCACAAGGGTTAACGCTTCTGTATGATTCTCTGTCCTGTGCTGGCCCCAAAGATTACAACAGCTATTAAAAAAAAAAAAAAAAAAAAAAAACCTACCCAGTTAGGATCCTCATCCAGGTCCCCCTGGACACAGAGAAAAGGTTCCCACTGTGTTGGGATTCGGATCTCTTGGTCCTTTTGCTCAGTAGTGCATATTAATGGCACATTCAGGAAAAGGAAGGTTGATCTCCAGATAGCAAATAGAGAAATTACCAGTTGGTGGCATTCAGGCACCTCCAAGAATAGGGCTTTGTAGGTCTAGTAATACTTTTGGGGCTTTTCCAGTGATGTCCTTTAGAGGGCTGTTATGTTGGCTCCTATTGGAAGAGCCTGTTGGAGTTGAGGGGCTTGCGGTTAACCCTTCTTGACAACCACCAACTCCAGAGATGGTATTTGGTAACGGTGGAGATAGCCAAGAAAGCTGTGCAGGTGGTGGCAGGTTGGCACATCAGAAATGGCTATTGTTGCTTTTGTCTGAAGACTGACAATAAATATCAAGCAGGTTTGACTTTTAAAGGAAATGTTAAAACTGGATTGGACTGCTGCCCTGTGCATATTTTGTGTTTGCACACATTTGGCAAAGCCAGAGGTTGTGACCTGAGGTCACTGTAAGCTGATGAGAGGGGAGCTTGCCTCGGGGAGGGCTTCTTCATTCCCGTAGTTACAGAAGTCCAGGCATGAGGTGAAGGGAAAGGATCATACGTGTTTATGTTCAAATCTGTGAGCCTTGAGTGAAGGTTATATAAATATCTAGGAGTATAAAACTGGAGAGGAACTTTGTACCTTTGTACTTACTGAAATAGAAGAGGAAATAATTTTGTATAGACAGGATAAATAGTTCAAACAAACTATATTGTCCATAAAAATATCATCTACCCTCCTCTAAATGTTATTGCTGGAGAAGTCTTGCCTTGAAATCCTTCAGAGATGCATCCCCAGAAAGTGTTCTTTAGGCATCCGACCTGGCTTTTGGAACCACCAACTGCTCATTTCTGCTTTCTGGAATGGGCTAATAGAAGAGAAGGGCCTAGTTTCTGCCTGACACCTTCATCAGACTTGAGGGTATCCTTGGACATAACTGTTTTTGGAAACTCTTTGATCATAAAAATTAAATGAAGGTGTGGGCTAAATCTTATTTCTCGCTGTTCCTGCTCTTGCTTATCTCTGACACCATTATTTGATGTATCTAATCAGCCGATCCATGCTGGAAAGGTTAGAAATGAAGGATATTGCTGTCTGTTACAGATTAACAAAACAGAACGGTAGCTTTAGCCATATGAGACTTGAAGTCAAATGGCTTAGGCCACATATGTGCAAACTCACTGTTTGCTAGAGGGATTGAATGGTTATAGCTGTGGACTGAGAAGGTGGAGTTTCTTTGGGATCAAGCTTTGCTGTATAGATTTTATAAAGAAACTAAAGCACAGGGTAGGTTTCAAATTGAATGGTACCAGATTAGGTTTTGGTTTGTAACCAGGCAAAATCAGGTTAAATCACAGGATTGCTGCCATCTTGCACTGCAGAAATCTTGTATGACTACAGATGTGGAGCTCCCAGCTTTACCCTTAGAGCAAATTTCAGTGCTAGGATCTTGCTGGCTGTGGACAGTATGAAAATCAGAGAGGCAAGTTCTGACTGGAGATTTGAGTCTAGTCCCTTCCTTCCCTTCTCCTCTGTAGCCCCATTTTTATTCATTGCATGGGTAGACTGAGAGTCTCAATGGCTTTATAAGATGCCCATGACCTTCCCTAAACTGTGGACTGTGGCTGTTTTTCAATTATTACTGTTTTTTGTAAGTAATATACAAATGTGAGTTTGCTGAGGGGTGTGTTCAGGTAAAATATGCTCGAGGCATTTTGGATTTACAGAACCTGCCTGTCAGGATTTGGTGGTCAGTGACCATGAGTCATTTGAAAGGTGTCTTCTCCTGAGCTGCCATCTGTCCCCAGACTGATCTTGCTCAGCCTTCAGCTGCAGATAAATTGCCCCAGCACACCCCAGAAACACTACTTTTTCCTCAGCACGTTACTGCAGTAAAAGTCACCACTCAACAGATAAGAACAGGTTTTATTTATTAGGAAGGCAAAACCTTAAGGTGGCAGATACAAGTAGGACGTAATAATCTAACCAGCAGGCCTGAATGCTGTGCCGTCTAGGTTCAACTTTTGACTTGACGTCACCAATTCTGTTACTCTCCTCCTCTGAAACCCAACCCATATCCCTCTGCCTTACTTCTAGTCTCCACATTAATTCTCCTCCTCTGTGACTGTATTTCCTTATGGGTTCAGAGCAGTCATAGTTAGCCTGTGTCACAGAGGTCTTTTCTTCACAGCAACCCATGTTTTTTGGTTTGTACCCTTTCTCCCATGACTGTCCTTTGCTCCCAGCCCCCTCACTCCTGTGACTGAGCTACGTGGTTCGTGGGCTATTCAGAAGGGCTGCCTTTGCTTTTTGAATCATTCATCAAACTGACCAATATTGATGCATTTTTTTTTCCCTCCACATGAGGTGGATGGGAGGAGAGGCAGAGTTTTACTGGGACCAGATGTACTAGTAAGTAATATCCTTTCAAACTGAATGGCGTAAGATGGCTGCCACCAATTCCTGAGAATGAGAGGCAGATTCACAGTACTGGCTGTCTTTTTAAGTGCCTTCATCTGGATTTAGGAGCCAATGGCGATGTCCATATTTGAACATTTTGGCTTCTCTGTCTTCACTTGATGCCAGGCTGGGTGATTGGGGCTTAAAAACAAGGTGTCTCTATTCCCAGTCCTGTGCTTTGTCAGCTGTGGGTGCTTCCTATCTCAAGAGCATGCTGGATGGGTTTGGCTTGCCCAGGCTGCCGTTGCAAGTCCTGCAGTCATCCACCTTAGCTGGGAGACGCTGTCTCCTCCTGCGAGTCACTTTGGTGTAGCTCGAGCAATAGTATTAGACAAAAGCTGGCTATGGGATTGCATGAAAATCACCCTTTTCTGCTGTGCCTCAGTTTCCCTGCTTGTAAAGCAGGTAGCCTGCCTAGCGTGGGGCAAAGGTGCAGAAGTGGGGGCTATAACTGGGTCTGGATGGTGACACAGGGAAAGGTGGAGGTGCCTGTAGCTCCTGGCTGAGCAGAGTGAGTGACCTTTGTGTTCAGCAGTGCCGTAGGAAATGTCCYTTTGCAAAGCCCCGGAGAGTCTGCCATCAGAGGAGCTGCACTGTCCCCAGGCAGGATCCTCATCAGTCACCGACCTTTCAGTGCCTTGGAGAGGCAGAAGAGATGATGTTCAGCAGCTGCTTATTCCTTCCTCTCCCTCGGTCCCTCATGCTGGGTGTCAGCGAGAAAAAAATGGCAGGGAACTGGCCATTAGCAAGGAAAACAGTTTAGGGAAGAGATGAAATAAAAATGCAATCAATTATCTCACGCCGTGCCCAGGTGTGTGGGTGCAGTCAATTTTCAAAGTCATCGCGAATTTTAGATGAGAAAAGGGAAGCTGTTCATGGCAAATTGCAAGCCGTGGGGGAGGGGGGCAGGAGCAGGCTGGAGAAAGCAGAGAGGGGAGAGAAGGAGAGATTAATTTCCCTCTTGAGTGAGAAGTGTGTTGGAGACAGACAGATGGGCTGTAAATACTCCAAAGCAAGGACAGGAGCGGAGACGAGGGAGAGGCTGGTGATTGAAGTGTGACTGTGATGGAGGTGGTGCATTTCCCGGCCAAGGTGACTGGGTTTTGCTCTGAAAGGGGACGATTTCTGAGACGTGGCTGTCGCGCTTCACGTCAACCCGGAGCAGGACAGCGTATTTAGACTTGATAAGTGATATCCAGGTCCCAGTGGGGTTTTCCTGAAGGTCAGCTTCAACTGCCTGCCTTGTAAGGGAAGTCGGAAGGGGGAGAGGGGAGGGGAGAAAAGCATGGAAAAAGGGGAGAGGGAGGGGGAAGGAAGGAAGGAAGAAAGGAAGAAAGAAAGAGAAAGACGCTCTTCTTTCCTCGTTAAAATTATTGAGCTGTCTACAAGTGGTGAGCGAGGGATCATGTGACCGGCAGTTAATCACATTGCTGTGAAATGTGACTGCTGCTGATAATAGGATCTTTCCTTCAGTAGAATTTCTGTTTCAGAAGTAGTGATTTTCACAAAGAAAAGAGGTTGAGGGAGATATCATTTCAGATCTAACATAGCCTGTGTACATTTTCTTTAGGGAGAAAAACCTCCTTTTCCCTTTTCTGTTTGGCGTCCCTGTTTGTAGCATTATTATTATCATCATCATTTTTTCATTTTCTCAGCCCAGGCTCACTGAGTACGAATGTAACCCAGCTCTGCTCTGTCTGCTAGCAGATTAGTTCCCATTTAGTCATAAAGTTAACCAACCTTGTTCCAATCAATTAATCCCTAGAAGCCTTAATTTATTGATGCCCTGGTCTATGCTAGCCGTCGAAAAGATGAACATTCTGCTTCAAAATGAACTGGTCTGTCTTTCCTCCAAGATGCAGGAATTATAAGAGGATGGTAGTAAATAAGCATTTAGAAATCCCTTCTGTACAATCAAAGGCAATAGCAGCGTAGAGAGGAATAAAAGGGATTTTGGCATGCATGAAAAACAGTGCAATAAATGGATCAGGCTCTCAGGGCAGGAATAGCAGGGTTGAGGAGCCACTGTGGGCTAGGCTGAGTTGGCGCTTTCCGTCATAAATTGATCTAATGTACGACAGGTTACTACAGGAGTCACAGACGAGTGTAAAGGTGTTGAGGTAGACACCTTCCTGTTTTTACATCTTGTTTGCCAGAATCTCTTAACTCCTTGTTTGGAACCTTGAATTACTTTCACCCTTGTTATCTAGGTTTTTGACTGGATTTAGTGGTTAATCCAAGATGAATCTTCCCCAAAGCACACTGAAATAAGCAGGAGTCTCTCTGTTGATTTCCCTGGCTGGTAGATCAGGTGTTGCTAAAGCAGATGCTTTAGTCAGAACTAATTAGAGCTGATCTGGTTGCATAAGAAAGAAAAAGTTGCTGCAACAGAAGCACTGAGGTTGTTTCCATGTTTCGAGATTGGAAAAGGACCTATTTTTAATTTTTTCTCCATATCTTTAATAGTAGTTGTTATTAAGACATGTTGTTTTCTGAAAAGACCAGGCTTGGAGAACAAAAAGCATCTATAATTGTTTTGATATGAAAAATTAAAAATGATCAGAAAACAAGAAAACTGCAATCAAGTCAACTGTTCCTGGAAAAGCAAGAAAGTACAGWTGAGGTGCTCGAAAGAACCTAAATTAAGGCCAGGCCTCAGTTCTTATGCCCTTTCAGCTATAGGGTATTACTTGGGCCCCTCTGAAAACTTTCCCCTTGTCTGATTCTGCCTGCCAAATGACCTGCAGGCCTCTCAGTTATGTTAGCTCAAAATTATTCGCCAAGCAATTCTTGTGTGGTTGCTCAATTGTAAACAGTTCTTCATGGGAGTTAAATTTTGACAGGTGATGTGCTTCGAATGGGCACTCTGTTCACATGGTGTTGCTTCTTTGCTTCTGCATTGGCAGAACATAGCTGAGACTTCATTTTCTGGTCATGAGAGGTGAACCAGCAGCGCACTTAACTCTTGCAAATTGTGAGAGGCAGTGTACAGGAAGCCAAAATGCAGCTGGAGTAAAGGGATTTTTCTGTCTCCTGGAAAATCGTTGTGGAAATATTTTTTATGCTATTCACTCCTTGGTCTCGTCACCAGGCAATCTGTGCAGGCTGTCTCCTCTCATATGAGAATCAGCTTGACCAAGGACAGCCGTATTGTTATGGACTAAATCAGAAATTTGTTCTTTTTCTTGTTTCTGATGCTGGCTTTCATTTGTGGGGTTGGGCACATCATCTTTTGCATCTTGGTTGTTTAATTGAGACAGGGAGGAGCTTGCTGGCCTTTGAAAGGTTTTTAATATTGGCAGATGGAAGTGTTACTGCTTTATTCATTGTTGTGAATAAATATGAGGCTCTTTATGCCTCATATATCCTGCATGATTTTTTGCATTTGGGACCATCACTTCAAGAATGTGCTAGAGCAAATGTTCATTCCTGGCTCGGTACTTGGAGCTGTATAAACAGCATTCTGCTTTCTGCATGTGCGGTGTTCCCTTTGGTCCTCAGTAGGCTTTCCTGGCAATGGAGAAGGGAAATTGGTCCTGAAAATGGCAGAGCTATGTTTGTACAGCAGTGTGTCCAAGCTAATTGGGGCTGTTAACAGAAATGCGCAGCTCCAGCACAGCACCTTGCTGAGGTCGCAATACTGCTTCTAGCCAGGACTGCCTCAGATGTCTCTGAAGGTGAGGAGGGAGCAGTTCATCACCGTCTTCCATAATCCCTGAACCAGGGCTTACCCAGGGGAATAATCAAACAACAGGTTTAAAATCATCAAAGTGAGTTTTTTTCCCCTCAGCACGCCATTAAGCTGTGGCACTCTTTGTCACAGTGTGGAGGCTAGCAGTGTTCATGGGTTCAAAAGGGAGCTAGGACAGTCCAGATAGGACCATCATGGGTTGTTAGACTTCCAGGTCTCAATGCATCTGCTGGCTGAGAAAATCCGTAAGTTACTGAGTGCCAGAAGTTGGGAGGAATTGCCAGGAAAAGTATCTTTTCACTTCCAGTATATCTTATATTCTTTCTTTGAATATTGGCTGTTGACAAAGACAGGGTGTTAGGGTACATTGGGTTTGGTCTGACCTGGTTTGGTATTTCTTGGAAAAGAATCCTTTACTCTTGCTCTCTGCACATTTCTTTCTATTGAGGCCAGAAATTCTCTGTCCCTTTCTGCTGTCTCTGCTCTCCATCTGCTAGCACAGCTCAGGTATATTTCTCTATTAGCTGCAAATCACTTGCTTCAGTCCCTGTGAAGTCACACACAGAACAAGGACCAATTTCAGATACCTTCTTGCTATATTGAATGGTTATTCTACCAGAACACAGTCCCATACACATCAACTTTCCCGACCACTGCCAGGACCTTACAGTGTGGTCCAGCTGCCTTTCCTCCAGGTTTCCAGCATGCTCTAGGTAGGCCTAAGGGCCCTATTTGAATGCAGTTCAAGATACATAGTTCTGCCTCATTTCCAGCCTCACAGCTTCATTCTCTAACCTGTCGTCCCTCGTCTCCTGTTCCTATACCCTACAGCACTGCAGCCCTGCTTGCATATGCTTCTTGCTTCCCCTTGATTGCTTTTTGCACTTCCTCTATTTGCCCGTACTGGCTTGCTTTCTCAGGCAGTGTATTTATTGCTAGCTGGCAAACGCAAGCGCTTGGACATACATTCAATTATCTTTGAACAATTTCCATTTACCCTGGTTTTGCTTTTCTCCCTTTCAGTTTCACTGAACACCGCCTGTATTTTCTCAGAGCTTGTTCAACTGATATACAGTCTGCTTCTGTTTTCCCTCCTTTCCTTTTCTCTTTTCTTTTTTCTTTCCACATTTGCTGTATTTTCATTATGCTCCCTCACTAAATTCTGGCCACCATTTCTCCACTGCTGCCTTTTCTGTACATCTGCAGTAAAAAGGGCCTGAGTTTAACCCCAGTATGTTAAACGCTCCCTTCACCTGGAAGGAAATCAATGGTACAAGCAGATTGGGGTTTTATCTGCTCCCCCCAACCAAAATGTCTTTCTTTTTGATGTACAGTAATCTCCTCCTCCTTTATGGTTTCACTCTTATCTGTTTTTCCATTAAAACTTGACTTATGCTTTACTTTTACACCAATGGAGTGCACTGTGGAGATGATAAGGGTCACTTCTGCTCACTTTTCAGGTGAGGGTGTGTTTTTGATCTTCAGCTGAGTTCTCAAGCACATAATCTTCTCTGAGAGCTTGCCTGTGCTCAGAGTTGCTTTCCACTGCTTGTTCTCCCTTCCCTCTGGCTAGTAAAACATGACTCTATTTGGACCAAATCTCATAACTGTTTCTTACGTTTTTGTAATAGAGACATTTTGATTTAATATCAGCAAAGAGATAGGATATTGCAGGAAAGGGAAGCAGCTGATTGTTCATCTCTGAAATCTTCCATACTCTGTGACTTTCTGGAAGAGTTGCTTTGGTCAAAAACTTCAGAGTAGGGAAATATCTGTAGCACAGGGATACCCGAGTTATTTTTAAACAAGCTGGCTCAGGAATGAGAGAAATAGCATGAGGCAAGATGTGTAGAAACACATGATAACAGAGTTCGAATGTTTCTAATGGTAGTTCCAGTGTCACTGCAATACACCACAGTTATGTTTGTGACTGTAGTAGAGAGCTACCAGCCTGTCACCCAGAAAAAGACTCCTCTCCTCTCCCCTCCTCAGGTGGGGCTCAGTACTAGTATCCCTTAATGTAGTCAAATTCTGGTCATCCAGGTGAGAACCTGTAGAGATATTCAAAGAATGGGATTCATGAAATTTTTGAAATAAGATGGCAGAGGGGGGATAAGAACTATCACTACATGAACATGAGTCAGTGACCACTTGTCCACAACTCCATTAGCAACACAGACTAGTGATGGTAGGTATCATGATGATATCTCCTTTAAATACTCTTCTTCCTCCCACCCATGCTGATATTTTTCAGGTTCGTGGTTCATGGTGAGCATAGCCTGGAGACAGAGGCCTTTAGCCTTTCTCCTGTAAGTGTTTGGGTATTGCTTACTTATTGGGCTTGGAGCTAATTGAGGGGTAGTTAATGCCATCAAGCATTGGGATGTATTTATATTTTTAACTACATGTAAGTGATTATCAACATTATAAATAATTACAGTCTGCCTCCCAGCCCCTCTGCTCCATTCCACCCTGCTAATTGCAATGCTTAGATCTCAATGAGCTCATTATGTTTTGTCGATATTCAGCTCTTTGGCTTGCTCACTTAGTAGGGACCAGGGGGACGCAAATGGGAGCTAAAGATTGAAAATGCCAAGCTCCTAGGGATTTGAGTTAGCGATCATCACTGCTTCATCTCTATGCACAATTTATTCAGCACTCCACCTTCCCTAATAAATTATAGATCCCTCAAAGGGAAGCTTTGCCAAGGGATGGGCAATAGCCTTACTTGAAGCGGGGGGGTGGCATTCTGTGTGGTATTGAGCATCTTTGACATCTGGTCCTCACAGGATTGGTTCCCACCTGCCCTCCCCCCTGCCCATCTCCTCCACCTCTTTTGGGAAGCATTAACCTTTTCAACGTGATGTATGCGAAAGGGCGACAGTCAGCAGTGGCAGTTCCTAATGGATTCTGTTTGTTTGGTTGTTTGTTTGTCTGAACTGCCTGCAATGCTGTCCAGGCCTCTTGGAAAAGCAAGCCAGACTGCAACCAGTATTTTAATTAGCAGCAAAAGGCAGAGAGGCTTTTAAAAAAGAACAGTGATTGAATTCAGAAGTAAGGAGCAGATGAATATGGGGCAGGTAATTTGGAGTTCAGTCCAGCTGAAGGTGGTAGCAGATAGCACCTTTAGGGAAAGGCTAAATTTTTGTCTTGCAGGCCATGTTGGTAGGTGGTGAGATGTTTGTGGTAGTCTTGCTGGGCTTGTGGGCTGCAAAGGGGTGAATTCCTGCACCTTACTTTTCTTCCTGGCAATGCAAAAGGATCAGAGAACTGTTTTATATTCCTTGCCAAGAACTGAGAGAGAATCCCAGGGGAGAGGGCTCCTACATGACAAGGTCTGAAACCTAGGGAACAGAGGTAGAGGGGGCGCCTTGCTCAGCCCTCTGTGTTGAAACAGGATCAGGACAACTTACCCCACTCCTCATAATTTTTCTAATTCTGTCTGAAGATGGGGATCCCACAGCCTAGCCTCCCCATGAGATACTTTTCCAGTGCTTCAATAGTCTTTTGGCTGGAAAGCTTCCCCCAAAATCTAATCTCAATCTGTTTTCTTGTAAGTTAAGACCATTAGTTCTTGTTCCATCACCAGTAGATGCAGAAAAGTTTATCCTATTCTACAGCAGTCTTTACATATTTGAAGACTCTTTTCACTCTTCTGTGGTCCAAAGGCCAGAAATCCTTTCTGTTTTTCCTTCTCAGGCATTCTGGGTTTCTGATCATTCTTTCAAAAGCACTTAAAGAACCCAGATGATTAAGCTGAAATTAAACCAATTTCAGGAGCAGTAGAGTCTAACTCAGCTTGGTGACTTCACAGCCAAACACTGCTTGTTGCAAGAGCCTGGAACACAGCTGGGAGCTTGGCCATCCAACCTCACTTTGCTGCGACCGGGGAGGGCTGCTCAGTGAAGTGAGTCGGTCTCGGTCCTGCGGATCAGTGTCTGCAGCTGCAGCAGACAACCTTTGGCACCCGCAGGTGACTGTTCCCCTGGTGATTTGATGCAAACACCAGTGTTGGAAGAGGGTCCGGGAAGGGGGAGCTCTCCAAGTACTGTAGAAGTTGGTGCCACTGTGTCAGGTGAGCTATGGGTTGGTGTGAATTCTCCAGCACGATACTGAAACTTGTGAAAGGAGCCAAACAGGGCTCCCGGAGTTACTTCTAGTTGTTAACAGTAATAGTAACATGGAGATACAGATGAGGAACACAAGCAGACAGCGAGACTATGCTGACAGGCAAAATAGGAAGCAGTCTCAAAATACGAGGTTCTGAATGCAAAGTCATATACAAGTGTTGAGGTTTTGTTTACAAAAATAAGGAACAAGCAAACAGCTTCCTAGTCCTATTACCTTTTTCCTCTGACAGGCCTTTAGGCAGACTGTCATTCAGTCCAAACTCTCCTTTTGTTGCACAGGAGCTATGCCAGGGCAAGGATCAGGAGACAGGCCTTACCTTTAGAAAGAAAATTTGAAGGGAAAGTGATTTTTTATAGCCATGAGTGACACTCTGAAAAATGCAGAGATGCAAAGTTACTGCTTAGGTCTCTGATAAACTCCAGAGGATGCTGGCTGTGTTATGGTCAAAGGCATGTTGTTATGAAAGCACTTTTCCTTGACTACAGAGTTGGCCTACCACTTAATACAGAATCCCCTAGCAAGCACTTGCTTTGAAATGCCCCTTTTTTAAATCAAGAGCCTCTCATACAGGGACTCTACAGTGTTGTAATTCCAGCCACTTCAGTGAAGTCAGTTGTGTAAATGAGTGGAGACAGTGGATCTGAAGTTTTGCAAGGGCTTATCTGCACCCCATCGGAGAAGGGAGGGGAAGAAACAGCCAGTGGAGACGGAGAAAGCTACAGGCCTTTCTGGTGTCTTTATAAGGACACCAGCCCACTGCTGCCAGCGGTCCTCCCCTGAGGAGCATAATGTACGCAAGCCGGCCAGCTTGAGTGAGTAGTTTTTCTAGCAAGGGCTTTGTGACTGCAGTCAGAGTAATGTTATTTGTGGCAGGGACTGTATATAACTATATGTGTGTGTGTGTGTGTGTGTGGAGATTAAATATATATATACATAGCCCCTTATCGCTGCATTCCAGCTTGAATGTAAAACACAAAGGAAAAATCAAAGGTTTTAGAAAAAGCTAAATTTATCAGGGAATGAGAATTATAATAGTAAAAGAGGCAATTAATTGGGGGGATGGAGATTATAGTAATATTTTACTCCTTCCTTACACAGGCAAAATAGAATTCGTTTCTCTACTAGTAACAGCCCTAATTCTCTTCCGCCCTTCACCAACACCACTTTGGAGTGACCACCTACAGATGAGGTGTGTCCTGCTGATGTGAAGAGAGCTTTTGGCCCAAGTCACATGTGTCCCTGCTTTTGGGAGGAGACCCCCTTAAAGGAGATAACCTGAGCTCAAGAGCAGTATTAATTCCTGAGTCCAGGCTGTCAGTGTGGGCAGAAACGAGGTCTTGGCATTCATGAGCTGAAGCCCCCTCTTTCCCATCCAGGTGCGTTTTGCTTCATTTAACCCTGGTTGTCCACCTGTCCTTTGGTGCTACTCAGACCCAAGCAAAGCATCCAGAAACACCTCCATCATCAACTTATCCTTTGAGTTGGGCCCCCTCCACTGCTGCAGCCCAGCCTGGTCCTTACAGAGAGGGTAGACGCCCCCTCTCTGTTCTGGCCAGACATAATTCCCATTGTAAAGCCAGTCCCCAGATCTTTTTTGTGCTCTGACAGCCCTGAAAATGCGCCACTCCCAGCAGAGCTTTCTGCTGCCTGCAGCCTACACCACAGTGTCTTATTCTGAATCAATACTTGCAGATACTGGAGATAACTCAGGGAGAGAAATACATTAATGTAGCAGAAGAAACAAAGATAGTGATATTTTTTCTTTGTTTTCTTTTTCTTCATTCTCTTCTTCCACAGAATAAAATTTTCTTTTCTTTTCTCCCATCCCCATCTCTATGATCTGCACTTAGCAGGGCTCCAGCCGCCTGAATTATTTCCCACTTGTCAATAAAACCTTAAATCTTTTTTAAAAACTGCTTGTTTTAATTGAAAATTTTCAATCACTCAATTTGCCCCTTCTCTCCCCCCTCTCCTTTCTCCCCTCCCCAAACAGGCCCATTTGCAGTAAATAATCTGTAGCCAGACTTTCTGCTCTAAAGAAATAAATAATTCTGAATTTGCTGAATCCCGCCTGATCTCACAGCTTTAAATCACTGCATTTTGTACTGAGCTCAGCTGAACACACTGAAGCATGACTATTACTTGGAGACTGCAAGTGCTTTTAAAGGTACAGCCTCTGAGACCATGGTCCCTTTTCCTTTCAGGATTGTCTGAGAGAGAACCTGAGCCAATTCTCAAGGATAAATCAGCTTTTCTTTGTATTTTGCCCACTACAAATGCCAAAGTTACCTTGGCCTCAAAGGACAGATCACAGACTGATGGAAGTCAGGGGGAATCCAATAGGTCTTTGAGCAGGTGCTTAAGGAGAGGCATTTTGATTGAATCCATCTGATAGCCACTGTACTAAGTCATTTTTCAGATGTGTGGTAGAAGGTAGGTTCCAGGAAGTCCTCTGCATCTGCTCAGACACCGGAGAGCCCATGTTCCCAGGGCAAATATTTGCACACGAGCACAGAAGAGCCTGGGGAGTCCCTGTCGAGGGAGGAAAGTCCCCCAGAATCACCGTGAGTCCTGCAATCACTGTGTGCATGGTGCAGTTCTCTTTCTTTCCTCTGCCTGAAACCTTAAAACCAGTTATGTGGTTTATATTACAAAGGCACTCAATCCTCATATTTCTTAATTCTTTTTAGGATTGCTCTTGTCAAAGCTAGTGACTATACCCTGTCTCAAAATGCAAGCTGCAGCTGAAGAGGGAGAATGCAGCATGCAGCGGGCTACTGATACCTAGTTATGATTTATACAATTCATGAGCTTCCAACAATTTAGAGATGAAAAACGGTTTATCCACACTTTAATGTGTTGAAACACTCTTTCTTCCATTCATCTTTGAAACCGATTTCGTTTGGGTGGTGGTGAATGTTATGTAGAAACCTCTGAGTGGAATCTCTAATGCGAACTGCTAGAAATTGAATGATGTGTGTCATCATGTTTAAGGGGTAATCTGTGATGGACCAAGAAACTCTTCAAAAAAATTCAGCTCATGATTTTCCACTGTATGTTTTGGGTTCTAATTACAGTTGGAAATGATTGTACTGTTCTTGCATTTCCAGCCAAACTGGAAACAAAAAAACTGTTAAGACTTCAGTTTTCTTGCTGTTTTTCCCCTGTGCATTTCAGAACATTCATCAGCGATAGGAGAAGATTGTGAATGCTGAATTTTCACTTGAAAATTGCTTCCTCTCCCCTCATCCCTTTTTGGTCTATTGGAGAAAATCAGCTCTGTAATTTTCATTGACTGTGTAAAGAGCTGAGGTCAGCTAATCCACAAGGGCTCCTTCCTAGATTTGGCAAGTGACCAGAATTAAACAATACAAAAGATCAGAAACATTAAAATCACAAGAAGAGACTTATCCTGATGTTTTCCTGATACTCTGACTGAACATTGCTTGGATATTAATGTGGGACCTGTGAATACTGGCCCAAATTCATTCTGAGATGACTTGACAGAAGCTTTTATAATCAGGTTTTATGTAAATCATTTTTTATGTGTACCAATATCTAGAGAGGTGCTGGTGCAGTGTTTTCATGAATTAAAATACACTGGTACTGAAATTCACCTTTTTCGGGTTTTTCTTTTTCAGCTATGAGCTTGATTCTGACTGGTGTCCCTTAGATAACCTTATCAGGAGTCAGCACAGCCAATATATTAAATATACCATTTTCTTTTGTCATTTGATAATTTGGGCGAGATCATCCTTTACAGGAGGGCCCATTTCCATCCCCCAGTGGTGTAGAGGTACCATAAGATGGATAAAATGCAACTTGCACAGAGCAATGTGAAGACGGCATTAGGATAATGGAGCAGCGGTCAGAGATGTCCTTGCAAAATCATTCTCATAGTGCTGGATAAATGGCATGTGGAGCCAGAGATAAAAGGGGGCAGTGTGTTGTGTTCCCAGATTTGCTTTGGCAGCATCTGAGACATCTCCCATCTTTCTGTTTCCCTGATTTTCTTTCCCTTTCTATGTGTCTTGAATCCCCTGTTGAGCCAAGTGCTCCCCTTCCCTGGCTGCACATGGTGGCAGCTCTGCAGTGCAGAATTGCCCGGGGCTCATCCTCAGCAGGAAGGTACCTAGTGGCTTCTTCGCTGGTGCCGCTGCATGGAGGTGGGAGAGACGGGGTTCACACGCTGGCCTCGTCAAAGGCCACAGAGCTCCCTCTGCTCCCCCTTTGCCTCTGCCGTCCGTGGCAGGCAGGACCTCAGCAGGGTTGGTGGCTTGGCTCCGTCCCGGGATCGTCTCCCGCACAGAACCTCGCCTGCTCATTTCTCTCTCGGCCACGAGATCGCTCTGTTCCCCATGCCGGGTGTTAGCTGGGATCGGACTGTTTTGGTTCAGTTCACAAGAAGGACAGGTGCTGTAGCTGATCTTGAAATGAGTTCATGGGGAATACAGTGCGTTCCTCATGGCATACGCCCTGTGGCAGAGATAAAACAGTGCTCTCCAAGCTACCTTTTCTCCAGCCTCCTCTTCTAGAGGAGGAGGGAAAATTACAGGCCTCTGATTACTCAGGGAGAAGGGCGCACAACTTC
The DNA here is from genome assembly GCF_003343035.1 of Apteryx rowi. NCBI lineage: Eukaryota > Metazoa > Chordata > Aves > Apterygiformes > Apterygidae > Apteryx > Apteryx rowi. Next base: position 3,087,278 of record NW_020450982.1, read on the forward strand.
CATCTTTGTAATTTCTTCCGCCACAATCAAGTGTTTCAGGAAAAGGGCCTGAAGGCCTGAAATAGTCAGTCAGGAATCTTTCAGCCTGGTTCCTTCTCTGATAACACACAAGAAGAATAAAAATGAAGACTCATCATTGCTGTTATGTTTTGTTTCCAAAAGCACCTATGCTGTCAGGTCCTGTCTCGGATCAGAAACAGAGGCTGTTGGGAATGCAAATGCTCCTCTAACGTGCGAGAATACTTGGGGAAAGTCTGTTCAGCTGCTATTTTCAGTCTGGCTGCATTCGGGACATTCATAGATGTTAAGGCCAGAGGGGATAGTTGCAATTCTCTAGTTTGACCTCCTGCTGAATTTGAGACGGTGCGACCCAGTCATTCCCTCATCGAGCCTGGTTCTTACACTGCAGCTGTGGAAAGAGCCAGCATGATTTAGAGTGGCAGGACGCTCCCCAGGAAGCCTGCCCACACGTGGCTCGCAGTCCTGCGTAATCGACAGCCTGAAATGCTCAGTGCCTGCCTGCTCAGACCCTGCTCCCTTGAAAGTCAACAGGAGGAATAGGGTAAGTCCTATCCCCTCCCCACACCCCTTTTAGAAGTTTCTTCCTTTGCTAGTGATTTGGAAATATGTAGCCGGATACGCTAGAGTATATGTGGACACATAGCCTTCCATGGAAAGCTTATCTTGTTTCTCTAAAGTGACTCTCTTGGGGTAGGATATGTTGCCTGCACCCAGATTTGCTGGTGAAAAGCCATAGAATAGCACCTCCACCAGAGTGCCCCAATTACACTTAATTTGGAGTGACCCTCCTGGTTAGATGTGACGTGGGCAGCATCTCTTACTCATCAGAGAGTAGTGTCAGCCCTGTGGAAACAACGCAAGCAAGTAATTGTGGTGAAAACAGAGCTCTGCTAAACTAGAGCGCTAGCTCTGATTAGGCCTGGCATGATACAACACTGTGGTTTAAAGCCAAGTAATGCCATTTTTCCATTAGAGTTCCTGTTTGAGTCGGGAATGGTTTTGATCCATTGATGGAAGCTGTTATAAACATGAGAAAACCTCATCCGTATTTCTCCTGAGATTGTACGAAGCTGACAGTATGCTCACTGACCACAGTCTTCTGGGAGCCTCTCACGCACAAAATATCCGTCTTTTCATAAATAACAGGATTGTTGTTGTGGTGGATTGAGATTTGCTGTAGCATTCAGTTTTGTCTAACAAAGAGCTTCTTCTGGTTTTTAATTTGAGCTATTAAAAAGATTAATCTTTCTTTCTCTTTGTGTCTTGCCCCCCGCCCCCCGCTTCACTCTTTAGGATAACTTAAAGCTGTTTGTCTGAAACAAAGGACTTGCGTGGGTCTGGTAAGTGCTGCCTCTGTATTGGAAGGTCATGATTTTAAATCCTGCTTAGGACTAAACTTGGATGAATTCCATAAACTAATAACCCAGTGCAGTGTTTCAAATTGATGGAGGTGCTGTCCTCTAGATGAGACATAAAAGCAGAGATCCAATCTGCTTGGCAGGGACCCCACAGGACTTATCAAAGATGAGCGGGGGCTGCTAACCGGTTTGCCCTTGTCAAATCCTCGCCACCACCACAGCTTCACTTCCTGTTCCAAAGCAATGACACCAGACCTTATGAAAATGAGATGGTGAACTTGAAGGAGCCATCCTTTTTCTAATTATTTAAAGCAGTTTGCAGTGTCTAGCAAGAGGGGGAAAGAGAGATAATCCACTCACTTGAAAGTGAAATGACCCTGAATTTCAGAAAGCAAAACAAAAGCTAGCAAATGGTGCCACCATGCTCTGCAGCAGTGACATTATTAAATGATCAGTGAGCTATTAAAGCAGCAACATTTAGTACCTCCCCTAATGACTTGTACTGCTAGCTGGTTTCCAAATTGAGATTTTTATTGCCTCCACGCACAGACAGAACAAGGCTGTGTGCTTCTTGAGGCTCCAGCTTAAGCAGACTGTTCACAATAGGGTCAGTGAATCTTCTCAATTGAAAACCAGTAATGACTTATGAGATCCCCAGTCCTCCTCTGTTCTGTTCCCCATCCAGTGCTAGAAGTCTCAGGATGGGAGGGATGGTGGAAATAATAAATATGGGAGATTTGGGGGAGAGCCCTGCAAGTTTGTTATCTTATCTGTGAACTTTGTAACATCTGTGAAATTTGGCTGAGTTGTGCAAGAACAGATTGCTCTGAAATTTCCCCAAGATTGCTAATGCCGTTCAAGGAGTGAATGCTGTGAGAACAGCATTTACAGGAGGAGACTTGGACGCACTGGTTTCCACTTCCAGGCAGAAATAAGGAGCATGGAGGAGCAATGAATTGATGGGGGAGGAAGGGAGGGGAGAGGGAAATGGCAGCTAGTGAAAGGTGGAGATTCACCCAGATGTTCCCACTGCAGTTGTCCCAAATGGATTTTCTAGTGTCTGATACGAGCTGAGCTCATGTGACCTGAATAGCTGGGAAACGGCCTTTTGGCAAGTGTGGTTGAAATTAGGTAAGGAGCTCCTGTGGGCAAAAGCACAGCATGTGTGATTGCAGAAGGAAAGCTGGTGAAAACAAACAAACAAACAAAAACCCCCACAGAAAATAAAACACCAGCAAAAGTGGGTTCTGGTTTTAGTTGCAGTTATTTATGGACTATTGATATGTAGTGGATAAAAGTGGAGTCCGAGTCTTCTGTGTATCCTGAAATAAATGAAAATGTCATTGCTTTGGTGTGTTTTTCTCAGGTAGTTCTGCACGCGCATGCCTCCTGCACTTACTGAACGAGCCAGGGCATCTCTCGCACAGGCTGGGCAGTCACAGGGAGAGCTTGTTGTTGCTGTTTCTGTTTTTATGTATCAGGTGCCTGATTTCCATGACAGAAACTTCTCATCCTTTGCAGAGGCAGCAGGTAGGCAGTGGGGATAGGATGGCTTGAGAGACTAGTAATAGGACATGCATATTTTTTATCCCGTGCTGATTTGACTGTCTCTGCATCAGTACTAATTACAAGTTGTTCCCGTTTTGTGGCTGTTCAGTGGCTGCATGTGGGATAGGTTTGCATTTTCAGTTACTTCCCAGTGTCCATCTGTGTGTCCATGCTCCATAAAATGCCCTTGCCTTTCCTGGTAATCTTAGCAAATAAGAAGTCTGGGTGGGCTGCGAAAGGTGTTGAGAACTGTAGAAAATTGGTGTGAAGTGGGCCTTAAGGAGCCCTTATATAGTTTATTTGCCTGACTCCATGCAGGATCAGCTGGACCTAAGCCATTCTTGTCTGTTATGGGTTTAATCTGTTCTTAAAGACCTCCACTCTGGAGATTCCCAGCTGTTATTCCAGTGGTTAGCCATTCTTCAAGCAGAGTTGCAGGGCATCATGTAGGAGCTTGCGCACCCATTTCCTCGGCTACACCAGTTCTCATCTTAGGGCCTTCTCCCCAAGGACAGTGGGTCAGGCATTTCCCACCATGAGAACACACGTGAGGGAGAGAGACAAAGCAATGGGCAGTCAGTGGCAGAGGAACCTTCTGAGACTGCCACTGACAAAATGTCCTAGAGACTTTCCTGATTCCAATTACCACTTTATGTCTTTAAAGTGCTGAGTAAATGAAAGAAAATACAAGATCAAGCCATGTTAGTCTTCTCAGTCCCTTAAATGTTTGACAGTCCTCTTCCTTTCATTCTTGCTTTCTCAGACGACTTTGAACTCTTCACCTTTGCTGCTGCTTTGAGTTCAGCATCTGCAGAATCTGAACTACCCCCAGCCATCCCCAAATTCCAGTAACAATCAGAAAACTCTTTCAAAGCAATGGTGCCCTCCCTGGAACTGGTAAACTTTAAGCTGTCTTGCTAAACTTGCGTGTGCATACAGCTAGACCATCATTCAGCACAGTCAGAAACTTGCTGGGTCCTGCAGCAGCTGTTGATTAAACCAGTGCTGTTTCACACAACTGACTGTCACCACCCATGTGGACAACAGTCATGAACATCAGCTGTTCTGGCTGTGCTGTACGCTTGGGCAGCATATAGATGCCCGTGGCACATATGGTATCAAGATGCCAGTTAGTGTATCAGGGCAGTCCTGAAACAGAAGGGACAGATTCACGTAACTGTCTCAGGGCACAGCAACGGAAACTGCAGAAGTGGGACCAGATCGCTGTGGAGAGAAAACCAGTGTCTAGAGTCATCCTTAGCCATTAGATCAGGGCTTAACTGCAGTGCCAGTAGGGCTGATGGCTGGCTTACAATAGTGTTTTCATTTACTGGGCTAGAGCCAGAGACTGAGCCATGTCGGTTCAATCTCCCCTGTAAATAAATAAATAAATGATAAACAGAGATCTCACAATGATGCCTGAAACTGATGTCTCAAGCTCACTTGTTTTGATGTGTCTAATGTAAGTGGGCGGGTAATAAAAGCTTCATTTAGAGGCTAGCGTCTTCATAGAAGCTGCTTGGAAGCCCCTGGGATGTTGCAGTTCTGGAATTTTCCTCTAGTGGAAACATCAGCGGATAATTATTGATAAAACAGAGCACGCACACTTGCACACAAAGCACACCAGCAACAGCTTATTTTTCTAGACTGCTGGATGTCAGATACAGAGGTCTATTTAGCTTCTCCAGGTTATATACCCACATCAGTGACTGCATCAGCACCCCTCAAATTGTTTGTTGTCATTACAGTGACCATTTGGGGAAGTACCATGGGGTGGAACGTGATGATTGTAGCATGTGAAGGCATGAGTTAGAAACAGGCAAATAAAGGAGTCCTCAGTCTCTGCAATACAGCTGTGGATGGTGGCATCCATTGTATTTCCTCCAGTTGGACTTCACCCTGGAGAGGGTGAGCACGTGCTGCCTGGTGACAGGCCAGCTTTGTGCTGGTGTTCCACGCAAGGAGGAGAGCCGTCCCGTGGCAAATGTTGTCCACCACTTTATTTTTCCACGCGGTCATGGGTTATTCAGCTTCTTTTTAGGTAACCGAGTCTTCAGGAGCATCTGGTTCTAGTGTCTACTAGGTCTTTGTGGCATCTCTGATGTGCAGCATCTGCCCAGTGTTGGGTTTGGGGTTAGCCAAAGGAGAAATCAGAGCTAGTAAAGAGAGAAGGGGCCCCAGAGTTACTGTTGACCTCCTTAAGCTAATCTAGAGCTTTCGATGGTATCCTTCCAGTTCAGTGCTAAAATGATAGTTTTAGGTCCTGAACACAACACGAGTAAAGGACAGTAGGTCATCCTAGGACAGCAGGTGGGTCAGCACAGAAGGTTCAGAGAGCTACAGCTTTAATCCCAGCCTTGAGTTTGGATGCTAGTCCACGGCTGGTTCATACCATGACATTCTTGACCTCGTTTCCTGGATACAAGAACAGAAATACTGTCTGTATCCAGGCATTTTCAGGTGTTTATTTTCTCTGAACATGGAAATTGGAAGGCTTCTTTGGTCTTGTGTATTATTCCTTGAACACCATGCAACCAAGCGTGTGGGGAAAAAGAAGATTGTTTCCTCCCATCTATGGTTTCGTGCAGCCTTTGCCTGTGAAAAGAAGCAAACCAGGTGACCAGGTCACTTTACCTGTTTACATAAGTCATTTTGCATGAAGCCTGATCACTGTGGGATGGTTAATGTAAAACTTGCTCATGCATCAAATAACAGTAATTTACCTTTACACTCTGCTTTTTTAAATTACTATTATTTTTAATTATTTCCAAAAATACTCCTTAATTAAAAACTCACAGATATGAAGCTTGGAAGAAATGTGGCCAGGACGTTCTTGGATTACTACAGGCTGAACGCCTTGGTGGAGAGACCACTAGCACCTATTCCTAAAACTCGGTAGGTCAGAAAGCAATTTCTTTTGCTTTAGCAGGGCTGCTTTTTTAATATCTTTCATGACTATACTTCAGTGCTACTGCATTATGGCTTTATAATAAGTGTGCTAGTCTAACTGTGCTTATTTTATTGAAATTCCATTTGGAAATAAAGCATTTATGATCAGGAAAGATGCCTGGTTTATGCCTGAAAAAATATTCAGGGGATTTTGGAGATATTGATATCTTGCTTGAATTCTGTCTGCTGTCACCAGTCTTACACCAGTATCTTTAATGGACTTACCCTTCATTTATCTCCTGAGAGTGAGAGGAGAATCAGACCCACTTTATTTTGGAAAGTTTTAGTTCTGGAAGTGAAAACTTTTTCAGTGCTTCAGGAAATTACTGGTGAGGCTGTGCTGAAGGCAGGGTTCTCCATCTCTCTTTGGACCCAGTGCGGTGCTGACGGTCTGTGGCAGGTTCCCTATGGCCAGTCCAACCGGGACATACCTGGGGATCCCCTCTTACTATGAGCCCTTACTCTGGCTTTGCGGCTGTGAGCCGTAGCCTGTGAGCAGGGCAGAGGATCTAACAATCAGTTTTGGGGCTGTTTGTCCAAAACGAAGTCCTTTTGGACACAAAGTAAGGCCACCAATGATGAATGCACAAAAGTATGAACAGAGTATGCCCAAACTCAAATCCTTGCACTGCTGCTGGACCCTGCGTTGTGTTGGCCAACTCCTTTTCCTTTCAGTGTCCCTGATACATGGTGTGAGGAGCAGGGCTGATGCCACTGAAGTGTTTGTTGAGGACTGTTGTTCTCTGAACAGGCAGAGCTGTGTGATACCGTGAGGAGGGGAGCAGAGCAGGAGCCAGCCTCCCTGTTTCTTGGGAAGCATCACATTCACAATGTGCCTCTGTTCTGAGAACAGAACAATAATGCCCCCAAATTCAGAATTTCCAATTAAATGCATTTGGGCCAACTGGAATGTTTCATTTGGTTTTCAACTCTTAATACCGTAGCCAAATATAACAGAGTTTGGAGTGGAAAAGCAAATTTGAAATAGACCTGTTCCACTCGACTAAAGGAGGCAGTTGAGCCTTCTTTTCTCTTCTCCCCGCTGCCTTAAACAACGTAGCTGTGGGAACAGTTACTTATTTACAAAGGAACACTCTCCTCCTGAAGATTTTCTAGTGATGCACAAGACGTGTGTAACAAACATCAGCCTATGCCATATAACAATTGCTGGAGTTCCTCTGACAGCCTTTAAAAGTCCTTTCTGTGCAGCCATTTGGGTAGTTCTTTATATGTGTGGTCAGAATCAGCTTGGTTACGTTAGGTGTTTAAATGCCCTGCTTTGGGTTCATCTCCCTTTCCCTGCTCATGATCTCGACACCCCAGTTTAGGCTGCTGGCTCAAGGAGCAGTGTCAGCTCTGCAGTTCTGAATGCTCTTATCTGCAGAGACCTGCAGGGTTAGCAGAGAAAAGCATCTAGCATCTTCCTTTCCTCCAGAAATTGAATGTATCATTGCTTTCAGACTCCCAGGGGCCACAGCCTCCAAGGCTAAAACCCCACAACTATCACTGAACCTAATTACCACCTGACAGCAAAGTGCTTTTCCGTGGCATCATTCAGTTACCTCATCAAAAGGAATGTTTGTTTGCTTTCTTCATTTTAAATTAAAGAACCACTGACAGTGGTAACTGAAGCATTTTAATCTCATCAGATATCCATGTCCATCTCTATAGAGACAGCCATGCCAGCAGGGAAAGATGCACATCTGTAATCGGGATGCACAGAGCACGTTTTTCTTGTTCCCCCACTAGAATCTAGTGGGGTGAGGAGGCTTTTGTTTGGGGAGTGTTACCTCACACTAAAATCCTACATACAGTAAATGTTCAGCCCAAAGCTAACAGATATTTAAGGAATAGATTTTTAAAGATTCATGTTGTTAATTTCCTGATAGCTTTCAAATACCAGCTTTTCCCTCTAAGTAGACAAATAATTTTTATTTGTATCCTGGGCTTTGTCACCTGACATTTGATCAGAGCCTGTATATATATATTTATTTATATAAGTAAATATATATAAAATGTACATCAATGAAATGAAATCTTTCTTTGAAGCTGTCGTGTTAAATGCAAACCTGTCCAAAACGAAATCTTACAAACTGCTGGGAAAGGGAAGGGAGAGGGTTGTGGCTTCAGTTATGCCTTGGTTAGGCAGTGGCGCTAGGAAGGGATTAGAATATGTAAAATGATACTAAATATCTGTGTAATCAGAACTAATTATATGGCATGGTTATTAGCTTGAAACAGGACATGTTGTGCCCACAGTTTATGAAAATATATTAAAACGCTGCCCAATTCTACATACTCATTGAAAGAAAGCTGCAGAGTTAATAAATGTATGTAAATGTAAAAAGGGAAAACTAATTGGCTCCTTTGTCCCCGCATACTACAGATGGAACAATTTCTGTCTGAGGGAGGAGTTAGTGTGACCAAAAGGTGTTACAATGATAGCCCTGGAAATAACAACAACCGTAAATGCTTACAGAGCCCATCTGACTGAAGGATCTTAAGAAAATGTTTATGCCATTTTCACCATGTTGCAGAGAAGGAAATTGAGGCATAGAAAGGGGTAGCGAGAAGCAGTCCTGAAAGTCAAAATTACTGCTAGCACCCAAATGCAGGCACCTTTTCACAGAGTTTAGTCCACTCAGGCTGTCCAACGACAGCCATCCTAGAGCACAGGCCATGTGGGCAGTTTGGTGGGAACTGAATTAGGATGAGCTAGAGCCAAAGACAAGAAATGATGCAACAGCTCTGGTTACAGAACCAAGATTGTAGCTGGGGCTATAGTACCTCCATTATCCCAGGATAAAGGGGATTATACTTGTGTAGCCTATTCCCAGGAGGAAAAGGGGAATAGCTATACTTGGATAAGGTGCCTATGTGCCAATATAAGTGCATCCAACTGGCTGGATCTGTGGTTGTGATTAAAATCCCACCCGCTGTCATCTAGAGAAGCCCTTAGGACAAAGGCCACAAGTAGATGAGGCTTTCTGTTCCTGGTTGTTGAACTGTGCCCACCACGCTTCCAGTGATGAGGCTCCACCGATTTCCCGAGGGGCCGGAGCCCTTGAGTATCTGCTGAGCCTGCCAGTGGGAGGATCAGGGGGGACGCAGCATTTTGTCCTCAAATAATTGGTTGCTAGACATGAATCTTGAACCTGTCATTCTGGTGGTGTCACTCTGAAGTGTTGGGGTGAGCTTGTGCACACCGAACTCTGCACTGGGTAACCCTTGTTCCTGCCCATTGCTCTAATATGTCTTCGTGAGCAAGAGGTGGTGTTCACAGCTGGCCACTCGCATCAAGCTTAGGGGCTTCTACTCCCTCTGTAACCAGAAGAACCTCTGGGCAAACCTCAAGTCCCCAGATAGCTCAGAGCTCTGAATAGACCTCTGGACCCTATCCTGACTCTGTAGGGAGGCCAGACATGCAAATGAAGTGCCTGAAGGGGCTCCTTTTTAGCACTGTCTCTTAGACAGTTCTCTCTTCATCCCCTCCCTGTCCAGCACTGTTATCCTCCCGTACACCCTCTCTCCCACCACAGCTAAACTGCTCTGTCTCCCAGGACCCTTCAGCCCCTTCTATTTTGATGAGCTTCTTCCAACCTTCCACTTAGTTTTCCCTGGTGGCCTTGCAGGATTTCCCATGGCCATCCAGGGAAGGTCAGGACTTGTTTCAAACAGTAACTGCAATGTGCCCTGCAGTCCTCATCTTGCGAAGCCCGTGATCCTAAACTAACACCCGGTTCAGAAGGCAATGTCCACTGTTATCAGCTTGCTAAGCAATTATTTTCCTGAGGGTGATGTGTCTACAGCAAGATAAGAAAGCATTGATGACTCAGCTGGGGAGGGCAGGGAGGTTAAAATATTTTCAGATGTGAGCTAATAAATTAAAAGCCTTGCTGAAAACACTGGATGTTTTCTGGAGTGAGAATCCAGGAGGCCTATGAATTTCTAATGGAGTAACAGAGACAAAAAGCAGCTGGAGAAGAGAGCATTGCCACTTAGATGTGTTTCAGAGAGGCTCAAGAAAGTCCGCCCTGTACACAAAGACTTCTCTCTAAGGCTGGGTTAAGTGAGCACAGAGCAGGAGACTACAGTGTAGAAAGGGGCTGTCAGGTGGCAGTGAAGGTTCATGCTCTTCCTCTCCACTCGTTATTGTGCTTTTCTCTTTAACGCTGCTCGGTGACCAGCAAATTCTGCTCCTGCTGTGCTCACTGGAAAGCATTTGAGCTGGGATCCCTTTGATATTGTTGGTGGCACAGGGAGCACTTCATCTTACTGAGTCTGTCCCATACTCATCTCTTTCTACTTTGCCAAAGTAAAGGTTAAAATTGCTTGGGCTGACAGTGAGAAAAGTCCTTCTCCACTGAAATCTTTGGTAAAAGGTGAAAAATTCGTAAGAAATGAAGAGAAAGCAGAGTACAGTGGCTACAGAGAATGCTTACAGTAGAAAAACAGAAATTTTGCTGAAAATTTTGAAAATGCAAGTCACCTTGCACTGCCTTAAGTCCATCTCTTTGCCCATACTAATGTTGCTGTGTTCCTTCACCCCTGGCTCAGTCATCGCACGGCAGTGCCATGCCCCAGGGCAGCATCAGCAGAGGAGCTGTTGCCTCTCTAACCATTGCCTTTTTTTCTGAGAGCCATTAATCCCATGTTTCTGGTTTTCTGGACTCACTGGAATCCAAATTACAGAAGTGCAGAGTGCTTACAGCTGTGGTTGAGGTGAGGGGAACTGTGCATTGAACAAATGCATGCATAAGGTAAGAACCCTGAAAAATCCCATCTGGGCCTCACTACTGGAGCATGCTGGAACTCATTTCTGCACTGCATTTTCCTGTAGGTAAAATACAGGCCTTCCCCTCTCAGGGGCACTGGAAAAGAAATTCCTTCCTGTGTGGGAAGCACTCAGCTGCCATATTGATACACGAGAGAAAAATCCAGTCTGGATAATTCTAAGAGCAGGATTTTGATGACATGCAGCAAATAATGCCTGGGGCCACGCACTGAACAAAAAAAGACAGAACAAAATATTGACTGGCCCTTCATTAATTGCTGATTGCTGTCTGTCTGTTGTGCCCTGAATGAGGCAGCAGTCTCACTGAAGAAAAAGTAGGCTGTGATGAGGTAATTAAAGACTACATCAGAAGGCATATCTGCTAGGAGGTTGAATTAAAATTGCTCTGACAGCCTTTATTCTGGCAATTCCATCCTTTTGCTGCTTGACTTTGCAGCCTTAATGATGATGTATGAGTTCACAGCTGTGTGTCCAACAGGCTGGATAGGCCCATAGGGCTGTCCTGTCATCCTCAGAGGTGGTGGGCACTAGTTGTTTGGACACTAAAAACACCTCATAGCAACCAAAGTCCTGTGGGTGACCAGCCAGTTACTGTCAGAGCTGTTGCTCCTGCATCGCGTTGGGTGGAACTGAGGGATGGCTTCTTGCATATGGGCACAGACTGACAGGGATTCACTTCTGTCAGGGCAACTCAGTCTTGCAAATTTTGGGCCCCCTCCAAGGCTGCAGAGATGCATCCAGAGGCTACATGGTCTTACGGACCAACGAATGCCAACCGAGGGATTTGCTGCTTTCTGGCATGTGCTGTGTGTAGGTCCTTCTGTCCCACCATGTCAGGGCATTCTTTCCTGCCCAACTCTTGCTGCCTTTCTAAGAATCTCCTCTCTGCACTTGAAGATCTGTCTTCAGTAATTTTGGGGTTTTACCTGTGTGTCTTTGTGCTTTCTTTGACCTGCCCATGACTGAGATGAGAACCGGGAGCGAAGCCACCTGTTTGCTTTATATAGATGGCTGTTTCTTGTCATTCTGTAGGGTATCTATTTGCTCTCATCCCCAGCTCACTTCCCATAAACTTAAATCACTATTTTGTCATCTTTTCCCCACCATTAGCAGTGGCTAAGAGAAGAGGGCAGAGCCTAATAAATCAGGCAGTGGATGTCCTAACAAGAGTTATAATTTTTTCAGGGCAGCAGTACTCCAGACCAAATTTGCACCTAGTTGCACTGAGATCATCTGACATACTCCGCAGCTTCCAGGGCACAATATCATTGCAATTCTATGGAAGTGAGAGAAAGGAAAATCTGGCACCTTTTCTTTTAGCTGATGACTTCTCTTGTATTGAAGGTGATGTGGCTGGTCATCATCCCTTGTGCTCCAGTGACAGGACATATGTACGTATTAATATAGGAAACAGGCTTTCCAGCCCAGAGTTAGCAAACTGAGTTGAATGAAATGTCTGCACGGGCCAGACAAAATATACGTTGTCCAGCATGGGGGTAAGGAGGCAGTTCAGATTTCAGCTGCACATTTCAGCCACTCTGAGAAACTGCCACTGCCACCAAGAACAAGTTGAGTGTCTCTATTTTTTCTTTGTTACTGGGAAATAAGACTGACTTGGGACTTCAAGGAGAAGTTCCTCAGAGCAACCCTGAAGACATTTGTTGGTCTGGCCAGTTCGTTTGCTATGGTGGATAAAAGCAGGCTTTTAACCTCCCCAGGCTACTTGTAACGTCAGCAGATCACCCTGCTATGCACGTGAGGTGGTGAAGGGACTCCCAGGAAGTCCCAAGGCACCAAAACGGAGCCAGTTTCATAAACGCTACTGGCAGTGCCTCTTGAATCGTGCAGACATGGTGAACTAAATGGTGTGTTCCCCTTCCTCTAGTGCTGCTCTAGGAGAAGGTCGGCAAGACCACTTACAATTTGGAAAAAAAGGAGGAAATGAAATGAGGGCAGAAAAAAAAAGAGTGAACTGCAAAACCCTCCATCACCAGCCTGGCTCCTTGGAGGGAGGATTGCAACCTGTCTCAGGGATTTCAGCAGGACCTGGTCTATGGGCTGCCTGCAGTGGTGTCTGGTGGCACCAGACTGAATTTGAAAGCCTTTCCTGTGCTCCTGGCAGGGTCTGTCAGCATTACACTGGTACATGATCCTACCAGCTAGCACAGAAAGGATGCCTTGCAGCCGGAGCCTGCAGACTCTCTCTTACCTGGTTTCTTTCGTGTTCAAACAGTGCAAAGCTGATATGAGCGTCTAAAAAAAACCCCCGGCTTTATCCTCCCACGTTGGCCAGTGCACCTTTAAAAGGAAAATTAAAAAAAAAAAGAAAAAAGACTGCCAGGGAGTCAAACAACTTCAATCTGATTCCAGGGCTGTGAATTGCATTAGTAATGGGAGCACTACTATGGTTTAAAGGCAAATTATATGTTTTGCCTCAGAAATTAATTTTTGTTTTTTCCCCCTTCTCTATTGGTAATTATAATCTGTCAGCTCACTCCCACATGCGTCTGCACGTTTTATGCAACTCTTGATACTTGTAGCTGTCGTTAAAGAAAACCTTTCAGGTTTTAAACTGTGACACATTTGCGTGGGTTCAGTGAAAAAGATCCATTTACAGAGTTTGGGGAGATTTGCATTGCTTGGCCAGCTTCCAGCAGAGGGCTCACCAAAATACCATCTTACAACAATTACCTTGTCAGGCGCTTGGAAATCAGAATGCTGGTTGTAATGATTTCATCCTGGATTTAAGCACACACACTACTGCAAATACGAACAGCTAAATACACCCCAGGCTTGGTCCTGCTTTCAGACAGTCCCTGAACAGAGGGCGCGTAACACACGCGACTTCAGGATCAGCCCTGGGAGCCAGTGTGCCTGATGGGCTGCCCAGCAGGGGAAACTAATCTGAATTACTGTATGAAGTAGATTGCGTCCATGTTAACAATCCCTTTCAAAATGAAGGTGCTGTCAGCTGGTTTAATTTAATTTACTTTACCTTAATTTACTTCTGGAAATGAGCTAAATGACTAAATTGAATTATGGCTACTTTAACTCTGAAGGAACATATCCACATAGGAGCTTACTGTGGTTTCACTAATCAGCTTTACATTTATACCCTAAATGTATTTGGATTAGCTCTCCTGGGCATCCTCATGTAGACAAGCCTGGAGATCCCAGCTGATTTTCTTTTCCTTCCTTGGGCTTGTTGCTCCAAGGAAGCCAGGACTCAGTAAGTGAATTCACAGTGGTTGTGTTATCCCATGCCTGACCGCTTCCAAAGAGCAGGGCAGCGTACCCCACCTTGAAAGCAGAGGGAGCTGCTATGTATTGAGTGTGTCTACATGGGTACTGTCTAATGTAGATCGCATGCAATCCTGATTTCATATTGCTAACTGGAGCAAACTCAAGGGATAGTCATTTTATGCTAGCATCCTGTCAGGTAAGTACAACCCTGCTGATCCTTAGAAAATAGGAGGACAGGGGACAAGACGCAACTTATTCTCATCCTCTCTGTAGCTTTTCTGCTCCAGGGTCAGAAAAGATGTACAGCTGCGCCTGGGACTGAGCCACGTGCATTGGTTGCAGTTGTGGCTACTTCTCCTTTCCTTGCAGGAAAGCGTGGTCCCAGTGGCAAGCTAATCATTCCTGTCTCTGCACTGTCCCCTCTGTGAGGAAGGTATGCCTTGTTTCTGTGAGACGGTGGAGGAGGGCAGGCACAGCAGGATCCCTTCTGCAGTAGGGGAGAGACCTTTGCAAACTCTCCTGTGGGGCAGGAGACCAGACCAGTCCCTGCATTCAGAAAGGTACCGCCACAGCATATGGACCCGCTGAGACTGTCAGTGCTGGGATCTTTCATGCTCCAAGCTAGTGGGTTTTGTATGGCCCAGAAATCATCCTCTGCTGTAACAGGTGGGTGGTCATTTGGCAAAAAGTGTGAATTTGTGCTCACTCTCTGAAAATAGGCATTGGTGACTGCACTGGTGACCGACTGAAAAAAAAAAATCAATCCCACAGTAATGGCTGAGGATTTCTGACCTTTGCTCTATCATTGTAAATTTGTTTTTATTGCTTCTAATTGGCCTTGCTTCGGAGCATGCACATTATCTAACTGCCAGGGCACTGGCTGTCATTATCTGCCGGGCCATTTGATTTGTGTTTTTTACATTTGAAACCTGTCAGACATTCCCAGAAAATACTGCGCTCCCCTTGCAGTGTCAAAGATGCGCCTGGCTAATTGTGCATCCCTGAGAGCGAAGCGTTTGAAGTAATCAGGCATTGATTGTTTAGCTGCAATGGCCGCCTATCTGCAATGGAAACGCGTCTCTGCTCTACGGAGGGGAAAGTGTAAAAATTAGATCAGCAGCTACATGACAGCAGCCAGATTTCTTGGTTTCAAGGATCAGAGGTTAGCCATTTTCAAGCCTTGATGATTCATTTTTGATCCCAGTCATATGGCTTGAATAACTTCTTTTTTTCTCCTCTCTTTGCAATTTAAACACAGAATCCTCTTCTATTTTCACCCTCTTTAATTTGCAGGCTGCAAAGTTGCTAATTAAAATCTATTGCTCCCCACCTCTACTTGCTTCACTGTATGGAAACAAAATTCAAGAAATCTGTGTGTGAAAGAGCTCAAAACCCCAGGAGTGTGCTTACGGGCTGTGAGGGTCCTTGTCCTCTGGGAGGTGGTGGTCTAAAACTCAGCTCCTCTAAAACATTAGCCTGATTTGTAAGTTGGACGATTCACTTTAAGACCTGTAAGGCTTAGGGTTTCTTAAAATCTAGAAATACCTATATATTTGTTTTATATGTTAACAATGTGCAGCACATTTGGCATAAATGTATATAGGACCCGTGTTTCTGCATCCTGGCTGAGAGTGCTGAAACAAGCAATAGGAATGTCCCCAGTTTGCAGAACAGGAAAAAAGCAGCACAAGAAGTGCCGAGATTTTGGACCTCAACGAGAATTATGCTTCTGCTTTATTTAGATAGGAGCATTTTTGCTGCTGAAGTCAAAGGTTGGCATTTTTCTCATGGGGTTCTGTAACTCAAAATTGTGTTGAGATCAAGCATGTAGTGGGGGGGTTAGCAGTAAAGGTGAATGTATTCAGATTATTCAAGTGGTGATTTTTTGGATGTACAATTAGCTGACTGAGAGATGTGGTATAAATCTGGTATTGTAATTGCTATGCCTCTGAGATTTCAATTTGCAAAACACTTTGCATGGTGGCAAGATTAACTGTTGTATGTGCAATGAGCAAGCAGCAGAGCCGTGATTTGATCGTGACTGTCTGTCAATTGGCTGTACATCCAAAAATCACTTTGTCACAGGAACCTCATGTGAACAGAGTGCGTGATACTCATGGTGCTTCAGTTCAGCGGATGCTTGGACAGCTGCTGAAAAATGCCAGTGTCTAAAAATCCCACCTGTAAGCGCTGTTGGTTAACTAGGGTTTCCTTTTTCCGTGTTACCCAGCTCATGAAAAACGAAGGAGGTTTAAGACCTGTTTTTATCCTCTTTGCATGGCTCGTATTCCCTTTGCTCGCAGAGATGAGACAGGAAACATGGAAAGGCCACGCGGAGCAGCCGGTGCGTCCGTCCCCGCACCGGGCAGCCGGGAGTGGAGCCGTGCCTCCCCCGGCTCGTCTCTGCCCGGCAGCGACGTGGGCAGCGTCGGCGCAGCCTCCGGGCAGCACTGGATCAAGCGACTCGCCTTCCCGTCTGTTTTGTAGGATCCTCCGCTTGGCCCACAGCGGCCGCTGCGCTCGGGTCTCCAGCGGTGCCTAGGAACGTGTCACTGTGGTTGCAGACAGAACGGAAGAAGCTGCTTGTTCTCACTTCGGTGGGCCTCTCAGCTCCCCCTCCCGGGGCCCTAATTTATTTATTTTTGTCTCAGGGTTTTACCTTTTCAAAATACCGCCGTGTCGCGGGGTTGGTGATCGAAGTGGAGATGCGGCACAGGCTGAGCTGGTGGCGGTGCGTGTGCTGGGGGGGCTGCTGGAGGTGGAGCCCCCTTAGCCCCGTGGCCTATCGGCCTCTAAGTTATTTCAGGCTTTTTAAATGTATTTTGAAACCTCCTTCTGCAAATAAAAGCAGAAGCACTGCCAAACAGACGTCCGCGTTTGGCGCAGCGGGGCAGGCAGGTTTTTCGTGACGCTGCTGCAGCCAGGGTTAGAGGGGCCCAGCTCACCAGGGGACGAGCCAGGAGCGGGGGAATCGGGAAAGCTCGATCTCCCCCTCAGCTCCTTTCATCTCTGTTCTGCCCCGACTCCGCTGCGTGGCCTTGGGTGAGTCCCTTCGCTTTTGGCCGTCTGGCTGTGAGAACCGATAGCCCCCCCCCACCCCCAGACACACACTTCATTGCGTTTCGCTATAATTTTGTACAGCGCTAACGCCAGCGTGGCCTGGGCCTCCCGCTGCCGTCGCAGACAGAYGTGCTGTAGGAGAGACCAGACTGCGTGCTTACAGATTAGACCAGGCACAAGCGGAGGAGCCCCCTCTGCATAGCGTTTCGGGGGTGGACGAAGAAAATCGGCAGGGCTTGGGGTGCCCTCGGCCGGGGGGAGGAAGGCGGACGGGCAGCACGGCTCTCCACGGGGCGAGGAGCGGAGCCCTCCCRTCTGCTGCGCCGAGCGCTCGACCCGCCGCGGCCCGGGCAGCGGCGCGGCTCRTGTGTCCTCCTGCCTTTCCGCAGCCTTTCCCCAAAGCGACGTCTCTGGGCACAGCTGCGTGTGCTTTGCCTTGCATTCGCAGGCCAGCAGCTGGGCAGGCAGGGGCTGAGGCTGCCCAGTCCTCTGGGCCCATCCTGCTGTAAAACACAACTGTCGGGAGCCCGGGGGAGGAGAGGTGGCGAGAGCACTGGGCTGTGAGGCGGAGGATTTTAATTAAGGCCTTTAAGCAAAGAGGCGATACAAGTAAGTGGAATAGAAGTGTTACAGAATTAACTGATAAGAGAGGAAAGAGATTTACTTTTCTTTAAAATAGCAAACATCCCGCATGCACACTGTAAACACACACCCGGCAGCACTTTTTCTGGGAAACAAGTAGCGAGGCTTATTAGAAACCAAAGCCTTGCAAAGTAGGTCTGTTCCCCCGGACAAGCTGCGGGAAGCCAAGGAGCTGTTTCCGAGGTACTGCGTTGTGATGAGCTTAGTTCTTAGCGTGTCATCTCCCGGGGTGTCATTGCAAAAATGCTTTGCATTTAGCTTAACTTGGCTCCTTCTGAGGTCAGTAGTTAAACCCCTACCGCTTTGCTAGGACTGTAGCCCAAAAGGTGCACTGGAAACACCAGGYTCCAAGCGACAGGGACAGTTAAAGTTTTACATTACCATTAGACACGTGGAGTCAGTGGGCAAAGTGAGTAGGTCTACTCAAAACAGTACYGTCGTGCAGAGTGCTTTGAATGCTCCGGTGTGGATGCTGGAAGCACTGGCATCAGGTTTCAGTGTCATGGATGCTCCATGGCCACAAAGCAGAAGTCTGAAGATGTCACAGAAGAGTTTGGCCCTGGCTGGTGAACATCACTCACTGTGGGGGGAATCCAGAGGTGAGCAGACCTGTGAACCCTGCTGTAGTGTAAAGGGGTGTATGCCCCGGAAGGACATATTTACAGTGCCACAAGAGCTGTTAATGAGGAGAAATGAAGTGAAACGGTTCAGGGGTGCGTGCGCTGAAATAAGGAGAAAACATCTGTAAGGGCATTAGCCCTAAGGGAAACAGTGGGACCCTTCTCTTGGAAAATTCAGAGCTAGTCCAAAGCCCTTGAAGTCTCCTGGAAGGACTAAGCCTGCTCTGGCCAGAGGAGGATGGGACCAGCTGGTCTTTTACCACCTCTGATTTCTCTTGAGCTGCCAAAGCCTCACTTGCAGATGCACTTCGCTGTGAGATTTTACACATGGATTCTCTTCAGAGCATATCCCGCATACGGCTTACCTGCTGCTGCTCAGCCACTCCAGTATTTTACAATACCTGTCCTCCCTCTTTCTTCCTTTGGCAGGAAAGAAAAACTGMCGCTTTTTAAATGCACTACCCAGCGGGGCCAAGGGAGCAGCCACGTTGGCAGCAAGCCAGAGAAGAGGAGCCAGACRAATCTCAAGGAGCCGACGCTCTCCACGTGATGCTAGGAGAGGAGGGCTGGTCTGCGGGGCTGAGGCGAAGGAGCACGTCTAGGGTCTGGAACTGATAATGTTTCTCTTTTTTCCCAGACAAGTATTTCTAAGATAACGAATAGGCCAAAGGGAAAGAGGGAGAGGGAAATTAGCTAGAAATTTTACTATTGATTCTTTTTTATTTATAGATGGTAAATCAATTTCAGGCCTCTTTTTTTTTTTTTTTTTGGCTCATCTCTGGGAAAAAGAGCGACCCGATGGATTTACAGAAATCATTTGCTGTGGCTGAAAAGCTGTTTGTTAAAACGAGAAAGCCTCCCCTTCCTCCACCAGCCCCTCTCTCTCTTTAAAGGGGTAATCCATACGACGGGCAAACGAGGGACTCCTCGCTCCCCTGCTGCAGCATGTGTTGTCTCTCCTTTCAGTGTCAGGCTCCGAAGCTCTTGTGCCAACTGCATGCRCTAGTCCAGTTAGCTTGCATTAAGAGAGCCTGATAAATAGCTTGTGGGAGTCAGGCAGGCGCTCCTTAGTGTGCCGTTTATCATCCGCTGCATGGTTAGTTTTTTGCTCTTCTATCAGATCATTTGAGGAAAGGGGTCATAGGAGGAATGTTACTGATGTCACCTATCATGCTGCAGGCATGAAACTCACTGCAAGACCTGTCTAACAGGCAGAAGCCTTGGTCCTCTGGCAATAGCTGGCTGGGGTCCAGAAAGACTGGACTCCCCAACAGATGTACCACTGAGGCAGTGCGAGCTAGGGGTAAACACTGAAAGGGATGAACTAAAGGTATTGAGTGAGGTATTGAGAAGCACAAAGCAAAGGTATTGTGCCACTACTGCAAGAAAGCCCAGGTAAAGCCTTGCCACCTTCTCATTAGATGGCCAGCGCATGAAACCTCTGCTCAAAGCCACTGTAACTAGGCAGTCTTGTCTCCTGGTCTTGTGCGACTAATAAGAAGTACCTACCAGTGATGTGGATTTGATGCTGTAGGCCAGTGGTTCTCAAACTGGAAAGTGAAAGATGGTGACCTGAGGGGGTGTGGGAGAGTCTCCCAGGGGATGGGAAGGGAGAGTGCGCTTGGAAGTGCCTCAAGCCCACCCATCAGAAACCTCTGGAAGCAGTTTCTCTTGACTTCCTTCCGGTATGAGCTGAGCTGCAGCAGTGGCTTGGAAGAGAGATGTGCTGAGCCCCACTGGATAGAGAGGGAAAGGATGAACCAGATGATTGAGGATGAAGAGAGATGTGTGAAATAAGACTGAATTGGCTTCTCTTAGGGTGGGGTGGCCCTAAAGAAGTAGTAGCCCCTGACACTTCTTTCACTAGTCAGAGAGCAGGGTTGGTTGTTCTTCTGCTCTTTCCCCGGACTTGAGCCCTATGATCTAGGAGCAGGACAAAACTCAGCTGGCTTCTCAACCTGGGCTGTGCGTGAGAAGAATATATCCTGGGAAGAAATGAGGACACATGAGAAAAATTGACAATTACAGGCTGAAATGGACCTTCCAGGCAACTTAAATTTATCATCCCTTGTGGAAATACTCACAGATTCTTCAGCAGTAGAGAACTGCTAAATCTGGGCATGACCAACACTGAACCAAGGTTTGATCCTAAGAAGAACTGAAAGCAGCTCAGGTTACATTTATGCAGCCAGGAATCCAACAGGCCCTTATATGTTCTCATCTGTCTTTGAATACCTTTGGCTCATTCTCACCATATCTATGTCACAAGGGATGGAAGAGAGCTCTGTATAAGTTCCTCTGGGCTCTTTTCAATACTGGAGAAGCACAAAGCAAGCAGGGTCAAGGATAAGATATGTGTTCTGTGTCTCAGGGCCTCACACACACTTCTGTAGCTCTACCACAACACCCAGGCAGACCTTCTGGGAGCCACTGGCATGTGGCTTCTGTCCAGTTAGCATTACTGCAATCAGAAAGAATGGGCAGGCACAAGCCAGGGCAGAAATTTGGCCTTGCATGCCTCCAAAAAAGGACCAGCTGTTAAGGATCTGACAGAATTTGAGCTGATTGCACCCATGTGTTAGCCAGCCATTACCTGGGCTTTCATTAGTTAGTTAGTTTCTCTCTAATAAGGAGAACTTGTCTGAAAAAGGAAGAGATGTCCCACTTGAAGGAAAATGATTTAAAACACCTAACAAACCTGATGTTGCCAGAATTTCAAGGTGAGGGGGTTAAACTGTGTGTTTTTATGGGGAATGAAATGCCTTAATATGATGAATTCCAAGGCATCTAAAAGACACAGTGCTGGCTTTCTGTCTCCAAAAGCAGCGTAATGAATAGCAGTGACAGTGTGATAATTAAAATGACCTCTTGGAGATATGGATTAGAAGGTATGCAGAAGGGGGATAACTTCTCCTTTGAATTAATCTAATGTTAATTTATGACTATCATTGGGTTTTATAGGGTTTTAGTGGAAGACTTGCAAAGTTAGTTTACTGGAGGAACTTTTTGCATATTCATTGAAAAAAAAAAAACACTTGCAGAATTCTTTATTATTTATTTCTGAATGGTTTAATAAATACATATACATACATATATAGAGAATTTCAGGTATTTGCTTAGCCCCTAGGGGCTTAGCCATTAAACTCTAGAAATATGAATAAAGTGATAGAAGCAGCTGCRTGTTGTCTCATTTTCTTTCCTTCCTCCCAACAGGCTCCCAAAGTCACTTTGTAAACCAAGAAGCAGACAAGTAGGTTCTGGGAAGCCCTTGTGCTGTCCTGC
Organism: Apteryx rowi; assembly: GCF_003343035.1. NCBI lineage: Eukaryota > Metazoa > Chordata > Aves > Apterygiformes > Apterygidae > Apteryx > Apteryx rowi. The sequence continues at coordinate 3,108,796 of NW_020450982.1, forward strand.
TATCRGTTCTCAAAGGTTCCCTCTGTCTGGCTCATAGAGTTGGCTGTTTAGTTAGATGTAATAACTGGATCTTCCTGGAGATCACTGTCTGTGCTTCTTACCTGTCTCCTGCCACCCACAACCTGCCCCTCAGCCTGCATTTTCCAAGTCTGAGTATAGACCTAATGTGACTAAAACTAGATTCCTCATCTCTGCAAGAGATGCTTCCTGTCTGCTGAGATATCCCAAACTTTTAGTAGGATAGAGAGGACAGCTTGCAGACAGTTACCCATATGGGAAATGACATCCCATTTGTCAGCTCCCATGCCGGTAACTTTCCTCCCATCCTCTCCACCTGCCTAGCAATCCCATAACTTCCGAACATAAGGTTACATGCCAGGAGCACCTGCCTTGCTCATCAGCTGGGCAGCATGCCTGTACTGGAGCCTGCGCTCCCCRTCCTCGTTCTAGCATGTGATGTTCAAACTCTTTGCCCTCGCCTTCCATTTCCTTCCCGTCTCCATTTGTCTCCTGCATCTTCTAGTGCACTAAYAGCCGCAGCTGCTCCTACCTGTTTTTTTATCTTTCCACCGTAAGTTCCCTATCACGTCTCCTCTGAACCCCTTAGACAGAGTGAATTGTAGTGTTCTCTCTGGAGACCCACCTCTGCTTCTGTGGTTCAACAATAARCTGCGTGTCTTGAAAGCTCTCCCTGAGTCGCTGGGGATGGGAGCCGGAGCCTTTCACTGCCAGCTCACAGCTAGCTCATGTGATGAGGGCTCACCATTGCCTCCATCATTTTACAAATGCTTGGGGACACTATCATGGGAGCTGAAAATCTGAGGCCTTTTGCTCCAAGTCTCTGCTTCATTTTCCTCCATCTGAAGAGACAGATCCTGCTTCAAAGCCTACTTCTGGGCTGCCAGCTGCTATGGTTTGAGTCCCTTCTTCCTGGAGAAGTTGATCTGTGTCTCAGATGTAAGCAATGCAAATTGTATACTCAAGGAGTAATTCTTTCCTAGCTCCTCCCTTGCTAGTGTCAGGTCCACAGGTAAGGGGATACCATGAATTTTGAAAGGTTCAAAAGCCAATATGGGGCCCAAAACTGGGCACTTCGCTTGACAGAAATTTATTACTCTTCAGAACAAATGCATATGTTTATTTGAGCGCAAGTGGAGGGCCCTTCTTGGGGGGAGACTGGAGCCACGTTGCATTGCCCTGCCTGTTTGCACTCTATGCTTGGGGAGTTGGAGGGCCCTCCCTTGGCGAAGTAACARTGAATTTACCTCACTTTCACACAGGAGCTGAGTCATGAATATTAAAATGCTGAAATTAACTTGTTTTCTGTGCATTCTGCTCTCCTGACAAGAAAATCCTGCTACAAACCCCCGCACAGGCAGACTAACTGCGTAGAATTGGACCCTTGCTGTGAGGGGATTATATATTCTGATTGGGGCTGCGTTTGCAATTATTTTCTCTGCCACACCAAAGACCTTTACTGCAGAGCTGCAAACCAGTTATAGGAACATGAAATGCTTTGACTTCTTCACTAGGGAAACATTAATCCAATCACAGGTTATGTCCATTACAGACTATGGCAATATTGTATACAGAAATTCCCAGGAGAAGGTTCTACAAAAATTGGAATCTCTCTATAACCATGTTATGAGATTTACTGGTGTGGATAAAATGGGCAGAGTTAAAATTACCAGGCTGGCTATCTCTAAAAGACAGGTGAAGTCTGCTGGCTATCATTGCTTCATAATATTACAAATGGAAAAGCCCTGAAGTAATTGAATAACACATCTGCTGAAAAAACCTTGTGAACTGCTATAACCTAAAGATAGACTGCAAGGAAACAATGTATATACAGGAGCAGGTTAAAAGGAAAAAAGATTTTCCTTACCTGGTGCAGGAAGATATTGCAAATGTAGATACAGTTTCTCTCTTTGCGTCCTATATTGTATGTGTGTGCTTTACATACATAAATATATGTGTGTGTGTGTGTCTGTCTGTCTATCTCTTTTCATATAAAGTAAGTTAAACCAGTTTTCTGAGCAGCCCAGACATGGCGTTGGGTGGTAATGATCCATAAGCAGAGCTCACTGTGTTTCCTTTCCTACTGAGGGTTGCTAAAAATATTTGACATGGCTGCAAAGGATCTGTTTTTTTGTCCCCTTAAAGTCTCTCTGTCCTTGCGCAGAAAGATTCAAAGCACTCTGCAAGCATTGATTAAGGTTTTGCCTGTGCTCTAGTATTAGTATTCGGTAGGCTGTAGCCCTGGTTTAACAGTAAAGAGCAAGTTTACCGGGTCCCTGCAAGTCCGGGGCTACAAGATGTGTCCTGATGCTGCTGCACCAGGGCCAGGTGCAGCCTGCCCACGCGCTGCAGCATCCCCGTGGAGTACGAGCACCTTAGGGGCCCCGCTCGAGGGGGACGATGGCCAGCAGCTTTCTGACTCCTGCAGCACCTCTGTGCGACTGCTGTCGGGGCAGCGTTGGGTGTGGAAGAGCCGGGCTTCCCGGAAGCCAAAAATTCTGGTCCCAGCAGAGGTGATGGACTGCCTCGTCCGTTCCCTGGAGGTAAGTGCTCTACGGGCAGGATATTCATGGGGAGTGGGAGGGGAGGGGAGATTTGAGCTCAGAGGAGGCACACTGAGGCTGTCTGTGGTTGTGCTGGGGCATGGAGGAGCCCATCTCATTACTCATGTTCATCCCCATCTGGTAGTCCTGAGCTGYGATCCAAGGGCAGCTGAAGCAAACTGCATTGCAGCAGTATGGCAGTCAGGGGGTTGTCACAGCGAGTTAATGCAGGGAGGTGTGATTTATTTAATGTTTTGCGCACCTCTCCCTGGCAGACGTGGCACACGTGGAGGAAACGCTTTGGAGAGAGTGAGCCTGGAGGGGTCTGAAACCCTCCTGTGAAAGGAACCGCAAGGTATGCTGAGATCACGGGTATTGATGAGAATCGTAAGTAACAAAACTTTCAAGTCACAACCCTGTACTTTCCATGAAATTGTTCATTAGAGGAGTTCTTTATCACTGAAAATGTTAAAAARAATCCAAATTTACAAAATAAAAAAACACTGCTTTTCCAGCAATGCATGAAATTTACAGTTTGGAAGCAGTGTGAACAGAAACCATCCAAATTAACCTAAGCTGCAATATCAATAGCCTGGGTATACTACGGAAGATTTTCTTACCAGCTAGTGTTTGGAAGAAAAATAAAGTGGTAGAGCAAGCTTTGCCATTGGGGAAGAAGTCTTTCTCACAGTCAGAAGGGAGCCAACATCCTACTGTGATCCCCTGTTATATATGCAAAGTTATACTGGGTATAGAGAGTCCCCTGTTCATTTTGCACATTTAGGGCTGTTACACCTGATACTTTCAGCCAAAGCAGCCTGAACAAATGCTAAGTATTTGTATGCATTTCCCTTTGGTGCTAGGTGAAGGCAGGGGATTTTTTTTGTTTTTGCTCCCTGTCTGTACCACTGAGATGACTGGAGACTGTTCCATAGCATTTATGCTCTATTTTAAGGATGGATGAAGCAATTCCTGTCAGTGGAATTTTTTAGGCCCCAAATGTCACCCATGTTGGGTGATACAGTTGCTACGTGCCTCTTTATTGAACCATGCTGCAATAAATGTTCAAGCCACTTGCTCTTGTTTGCACTGCTGAATGCAGAGTGCAGGTCTGCAGGGAGACCGTGTTCTTTACGGCAAAGTTATTTTCTGGTAAATCCATGTGGTACTTAGCACCTTCATTTCTATCTTTCCTAAGGGAAATTCCTGTCCCTCATGATCAGTCACAGCCCTGTCACATTCCCAAAGAGTTTGAGCAGCTGGTCCCAAGTCTACTTCTGCGAAGTAGAAAATACATAGTGTGCCTGGGGACGCTTGACTAAGAAGTAGGAGGAAGAGGAGGAGAGAATAAAAAATGGAGAATCACAATTTAACTTTAGCTCTGGAAGCTGTTTAGAACATAGGGGTACTCATGAGGAAGGGGTGGCTCTTAGCTTGCAGTTCAGCACTAAGGGTAGGGTGAAACCTTTGGTCTTTTCAGGTCAAGAAGAGTTTTGCTGTCAATCTAAACAGAGCCTGGATTTCACCTTGGAAATTTTGAATGCAACTCTCCGCTCTTCCATGGATCTGATGCTGCAAGGCTCAGCATAAGGTAAGGAATATTTCTTTCTGTGTTTCATCTGTGCCACTCAAAACTCCATGATAATTCTATATCATAATAATGTTGCTTGATATAGCATTGTTCCTTATGAGGAAATCCCCATTTTTCATATGGTGGCCCAAGACTCAGGAAGCTGAAGTGAATTGAAGGAGGACAGAAGTGGGTCACAAAGCGAACGAGGGAAGTGAACGAGACTCCATGGCTTAGGGTTGCAGCAGCCAGCTGAGTGATGGTGATGGGTGCTTGGCTAAATATTCACAGTTTCATGAAATGCTCCCAGGGAAGTGTTGGCAGAGAGTAAATGGTAATTATTAACGTCTGTGAAGTGGGGATCTTTCATTCCTCTGGATCTCAACTTTGAAAAAATGGGGAGAAGGGTTTTTACAAAATGTTTCCTTTTCTGTCAGTCTCGCATTACATGTTCTGTACACCCTCTTCCTGAACCGAGCTGTTGCTCAGACATTTGGAGACTTTCCAAACACTCATCTGAGGACTTCTGAGTGAAATGGCTATAAACAACATGGTGCCTAGGCTATTAGATAGTCCCCTGTCCACTGTACCAATGGGGGATCTGTGAGATGACAGAGATTGACTGCGGTGAATGTCACGTAAGAGAAACCCCACTTTCTTGGGGTTCCCCACTTTTCTTGCCACTTGGGAGATGGGAGCGCTGTGGGTTTCCGGAAAGGACATTAATCAGTGGCACTTAGCACCATTAACCCCTTGTTACTGCCTGCCACAGACTTAAACACACCTAACACAAACAGCAAGCCGTCTCTGGCATAATCATGGGTGGCAACCTGGAGTAAACCAGATGGACCAAGCACCCAAGGAGGCACAGGGCTGCTCACAGTGTGTCGGGTCCATCCCAATCTGGACTGGGCCAGTTCTGGAGTTAGAAAAGCAGTTCTGTCCAAAACCGGGCTCCAGGGCTAATCTCTCATCAGCACAACTCCATTGATGCCAGTGCAAAAYAGCAGAAAAGAATCTATCCCCATGTACTTTTAAGTCATCAAGCTAATAAGTACCCTGGATGATAAGATGTAATCTTTTAAATGCAGTATGGATTTCTTCCCCTGAATTATGCATGATAACATCTTTAGGCATGAGCTTTATTTTTTCTGAAGGAGCTGTCTTGTGGTGGTGGTGGAGGTAATGGCTGTGTTTTACAATTATGCAGGCAGGCCAGGGAAGGTTCCCTATGGCTCGGCAATCTCTGCCAATGACCTGGAAGCTCAGGGCCCTAGGATGGTGCCACAGCATCTCCAACAGACGAGAAGCTGGTAACCCACTGGTTCAACCAGCTGATCCCAGGTCCCAAGCAGGAATGAGCAGACCTCACTGTGGGAGAGATCCACAAAAGAAAAGGATATTAATACCTGGGCTTTCAAATCCACATCCAGGCACATGCAGTCCCCACTGGGGACTTGCTGGGAGCTGAAGGGTATATGAGGTGCACACATTAGATGTTCCCTGTTTTTCATACCCAGCTGTGATTCTTGTACTGGTGAGTCTGCAGCAAACAGTGTAATAATATTGTTATCTAGCCCTTATGCAGCATTTCTCACTCATTGATCTGCAATGTCTTTACAGAGGTTTGTAGTTCATCATCACTTTCTAATAGCTAAGGGAACTGGGACAGACAGAAGACAAGTGATTTCCTTAAGGACATTCAGGAAGCTAGGGGCAGAGGGACCAAATTTCCTGAATCTCGCCTCCCATTCTGCAGCGCTGGACCAGCACTGCAGCAGCAACTCCTACGCAACTGATATTTCAAGAGGGATGCCTGCCATCTCTAGCATCCAGTGATACCAGAGGCTGAAAGGGCTGGATGCAGCCCTTTGTCCATGGATCCAGCCCCTGAACTATAAATCACAGCAAATGAGAGATGCTTTGCCAGCGAGACAATGGAGCAGCTCTGCTCTGGTGAGCTCAGCTGAACCACAAACAAGCAAGCTGGTATTTTAAAAAAGGTGTGTTCGCAGCTGGGGAACAGAATCTAGTATCTGCCAGTGTTTCAAACTACAGGTCTGGTTTCCTTACATCACATGATTTTTTTTATTTTTATTTTTTGCTGATGATCCTACTGCAGGTCTCAGATTTGGTCGAGTTGCAGCACTTCACAATAGAAACACACTCTTTATTAATAGCATGTTTATTATTAATTCTCATGTCACAAAAACTCCTTAACTAAAGCCTACACTGCTGTGATTTGCCCTCAGTGGTTTATTTTGACCTATTGACRGGAGTACACCTTTATGAAGAAAAATTAATGTTCTGATTTTCTCATGAATATTGAAAATCAGATAGAAAAACAGATGTACATGCATGTATACTTACACGCAAATACAGAGCCCCCCACTGTAAGCATTTGCTTAAATCCCAGGTCCTGATAAATAGGAATGATCTGCTTGTTACTCTTTTGGTGAGCTGAGTAAATACATGAACTGTGTTTRTATGGAATAGAAGAAGCAAGCAATGGCCATTTATGGTCGATTAATCACAGCCATGTATTCTTTATTTCCTATTTATGGGTGATACAGTGGGCTGAATTTTAATCAGCTCTCACTAGCTTTGCTGGGTTTTCATATTCGTGCTTTCAGCAGTTAACACTTTAGAGATAACAAAAAAGGAAATGAGTGGAATGAATATGGATTGGGTTGACTCTCTGGTTTTAGTGAAGACTGTGCTTGCTGCCTTGAGAGAAGGAACAGTTTGATGTCTTGCAAGGGTGGGCTTCTGGGACGGTAACTTGGAAGTATATGCAGTTAATGATAATACTTATCATATAACAATCTGTAGAACAGTGAACCTAGTTCAACTAAAAACAGCTTCTGAACCCAGCTTTCCACTCTCTACTTAATACAGTCATTCAAATCAATGCAAAATAGTTTGGAATTAAACTATTGGAGTTTGGATTGGATTACTGAATTAAACAGTGAAGCAAAATGCTACTGCTAGCATGCAGGGAACATTTATATTTGGTGATGATATACAGCCCCTTTGGCCAGACAAATGAGGCGGTCATAGGCAAATGGCAAAGGAAGGCTCCAATCTTGTGTCACACTTAATCGATGGTTCCTGTGAGAGCTGGAACCTTTGCAAATGAACATGGAGGTTTAATGCCATGTTTTCTGGATTTGTTACCTGGTAGATGCAGTTGGCTTTTCTTAATGGTCAGAAATGGGAGCAATCCTTGCCTGGAGAGGGGACACCGCCCTCCCCAGGCTGGACTTGGGGCTTTGGCAGGGGGTTGGTGCAGCTGTAGCTGCAAAGCCTGGCAGAGGGATGTTGTGAGGTTTCAGGTCTGACCCTGCTTCCACAGACCTTAGCAGGGCTCACTTAAGACGGAGTTTATTGCAGGAATGGCTCTTTCATTCTTCATGTGTTTTGTAAAGTAAATTTGCATCATGTCCAATGGTAACATGCTCTTCAGCAGACACAATCTTGCATCCCTTTGTTCAAGGAGTAGGGAGAAGAATAATTAAGAAAGCCCTTACCTCTTCTTGAATGATGCTCAGTTTGACCTTTACAGTACTAAAGTGGTATTAAGATAAAAACCATGTACTGTATCCTGACCTCAGTTACACTGTGGTACATATGAATTTGGAGTCAGACCACTAAAGTAATTAGAATTGATTGGAAATAAGACTGGGGCACGTGGTATTTGATATTTCTGGCATTTATACTGAGGCCAGTCAGTGAGATCCCTTGCATCACCCTACACCTGGCCTATTCATGATGCATACAATGTATTTATTACGTGTGTTACTAATCACACAGCAGGTGATTAAAATGGAGAACGTTTTAAAAGTCAAATTGACCTTTTACATCACATTATTTGGGAGGGGGGCCAGATTGCTCCGGATGATTTAGATGCCTAACTCAATCAATGAGTATGAGACATCTAAATGCCTTTGGAAAAAACCTGCAGTCCCTAATCTTTAAATTTCATCTTTAATTTTGGAGAGAAATTGGTGCTTAGAAAATACAGCTCAGGGAGGGCAAGGAGAGAAGAGTCCAGTGAGCAAAACTGAAATCTCGCTGAGCCAGGGACTGTCATCAGAAGAAGAAGAAATGGGAAATTAGCAAGCAGCTCAGGTTGGCTCGCTCTCAGGAATACATCCACAAAATTGATGCAGGGAGATGATGCCATACAGCCCCTAAAAACCTGGAGTCCTTTAAAATGAGGGCTTCTGGGTGATAGATACTTTTCCAGGCATTAAGACTCTGGCAGCCCAACCAAAGTACAAGATCAAGAAAGTAAATTTGAAGGAGTTACTTTATTACAGATAACACTGCCTTTTCCAGATAGCCATGCTTCAGTTAAACCCACCAAACCAAACTCCACGTTGCAATTCAGTCAGGAAAAGTAGCTTGCCCTAAGATATGATACAGGACAAGCAAAATTAATAATTTTGAAACCTATCATCATAGAAAGAATGTGATATWTTTTTTTTCTTTTTATCAGGACTCTTCTACCTTGAGATTCTCCTTTGGGCTACTATTTAAAGCAAAACTTTGTGCTGCTGCTTCTCTTGCTCCAGCATAAAGTTTTCATGCTCTAGCATAAAGACATACCTTGGAAAAGAAAGAAGCATCATGTTCTTCCACATCCAGTGGGCCAAGCAGAGACGAGACAGTTCAGTTCCAGGGCTGTTATGACCGATGGGAAGAATGTAAGTGATTTTCCTAAAATGAGGATTTAGCCCATAAAGGGTYTGGGGGGGGCATGATGACCTTAGAGATTTGGAGGTGAAACGATTCCACTCTGGAATTGCCCACTGGCTTCAGACTGTCCTTTGTGTTGGGATGGGGAGGCCTCTACGGGGGCTAATAAAAGATCTCAATCTTTAGAGCTGCCAATATTTCAGCACTGGAGCATTGTGACAAATAAAACAGGGGGTTTACACAATAAAGACTGCTGTGTAAGTATAGAGATGAAGATAATAAATGGTTTCCTCCCAGACGCACAAACTCTGTGGGCATTTCTCAGGCTGTTACTCCACGGATCCATTTGAGAAGAGAAGAACAACGCTTGTTTGGGTGTGTATGTCTGGCTGTTCATACAGGAGCACACACGTGTGTGCATGGGCTGTCTTGTTTTACTAAAAGATTTTTGTTGATTCCCCAGCATGATCACAAATGAAGTCTGTTCTCTGCTACAGCCAGAGAGTGTGAACAGCATGGACATGAAGATCTATGCATCTGAGTAATTACTTAGCTTTTATGTAGCATGTTGTAGCTAAATTTATTAAAGCTGCCTTCGGGTTTTGGATGTCTGATTTATTTATTTTTTATTTGGGTGTTTTATTTATTAGGAGCTGGACTTTCAGATCCCACATGTAGCTTTGGGAATCTCAGTTGTATGTCAGAAACACCATGCAGATTTGTAGCGCCTTGATCCTTACCACAGGCCTTGTCTACAGCTGGACAGACTGAGCGAGTGGGACTCAAACAATGGGTGCAAGACCAGTGATAACATTTTGTATCATCCAAGCTCAGTGACCACAATACAACATATGTAGGAACCGCAGCAGAGGATCCAGCTGGCAGAACATGCACAGTCCAACTGCTAGGTCAGTCTTGTTATATGAAAGCATCCTCCAGTTGCTCTTGTTACCATGTGGCTTCCAGGGAGTACTGTATTAGAGCAACCGTTTGATCTTCAAGGACTTGACCATGCAAGATGCTAAGCAAGCTGACACAATTCTTCAACACTTAAGCAAATGAATATTGAATTTAGGTGCATATTTATTTGCTTGGCCTGGAGACAGATGGGTCAACAAGGATGGTGCAGCCAGCCATTAAAATATTAGTCTGGGTCTTGAGGATACTGATTTTAATTGCCTTCTCTGTGACTTCTAACCCAAATCTTATTTCAGTTTCTTATCTGAATGAACAGTGCCAGGCTTAAATCACTTCCAAAGACATGGAAACCAGTGGAGAGTGGACTAAAATTTGAGCTATAGCCCAAACCAGCATTCAGTGAGGACATAGTTCTCGTCTTTGGTGAGCATTTTCCATATCAGAAAACAAGATGGCAATATCATTCAATCATCTATGTCCACATGTCAGTTGAAAAGAAATTAGAAAGGATTCTCTTGTCAGTCCATTGTTTTTTTGTCCTACATAAGGCCTTTGCAAGTCACGTCTATAAATGTGGTCCCTAAGCCCCAACAGTTAGAAGAGAAAGCTGTTCCCAGAGCATTTTTTTGGAAGCAGCGAAGTTGCAGCATTAGATTGATGTTCATTTTTATTTTCTGATCRTAGCTAATTAAAAGAAATTAATAGAAACATAGCCAGATCCGAAAGTTTATTAGAAAAGAAGCATTGTAGTTTAATTATGCCACTATGTTGTGTATGACACAAAGCCCACTGAAATCTGAATACTTGATGATCTCTGGAATTTGACTGAGAGCTCTTTGGCCTCAGGGAGAAACTTGACAATTACTAATCTACATATGCTGACAATCTCTACATATCAGGGGCCCCGTGAGGGTCTTTAATTGCTCTGTAAACTTCAGACTAGAGTGTTCTTCAGTAGGAAAAAACAAGATGCTGTATTCAAGCTAAAAAAGAGTGGTAGTTGACATGTTTATTAAATATCCCTAGCCCCCAAAGGATTGCAGGGTGGAAGGTTCTCTGTGTAGAAGTTATAAATGCAGCATCAGATTTATTCAAGACAGAACAATTATGTGTGGATGCTCAGGTGCAACTAAGGCATGATGAATGTAGGAAAACATTCTGCAAAAGCATTTCTGCAATTCTGACGTGTTTCTATTTTCTCACTTCTGCAGCCCTTTTTGCCACATTTGCTTTAGTTTCATGACCACAGGCACAAAATGTCTACATGATTCGAGTGGAAGAGGACAGTGGGTTTTATAAGGCACCCGCCCGAGCTTTTTCAAAAGCAAAATCTGTGGCATTTGCTTTACTGTTGCATAACTGTAGGCAATGAGTTTTGTCCACATATCCATTAAGGGAGGGACTCCTGTCCCCCAAGATATCTTTAATATAGGGCCTGAATTTATGCTAGAAATTTTAGTAGGTCAGGTTCAAAATGTAGCTGTAGGAGAACTGATAGTTTCATATTCCTTCCCCTTAATTTACAGTTTGACACAAGCTGATGATTAAAGTTACTTGTGTCTCACGGACAATGCAGAAAGTTATTCTAGCTCATTCTCCTATTGCTGAATTGACTTGGTGATGTCAGCCTGGTTGTTTGCTTTACACATTGGCAACATAATCTCCAAGCAAATTTTGATTGCTTCATCTATCATTTTATTTCGTTGTATTTCAGGAATGTCTGGAGTCCCCCTACCATGAGAGTTCATTACTGGCCACAGAGTATAGAGTCAAAAATAATGTTGCCATCCCAACAGCTTGCAGTCAAAATCTGAGGAGAGGGAGCGAGCACAGTGATACAACAACCAGAACAGAAAAGGTAACTGGGAAATGATGCTAAGTATCAAAAAACTGTGGCTACAGCACACATTTCAAGGTTTTGTTTTGTGGTTTTTTTTAAGAACTCTGATGGAGAGGTTACTGCTTAACAGTGGAGGCAGCAAAAGAAAACATGCTCCCAGCAACCCAGTTTGTCAGATGTTTGCTTAAACTGCTAATGAAAGACACCTGACTGAGAGACAGGCACATGTCCAGTTCTGCTAACCTGCTGGGAAGGTGGCAACCTCCGGTGGAGAGATGGGGCAGGCACATGTGAGGGTACCACCACCAACTGATGCTAACCCCTCTAGAAGTCATCTGCTGGAGCGCCCAGAGCAGAGCTGAGGTGGCAAGAGAGAGACAAACAACAGCAGGTCAGTCTTGGTGAGCGTTTTTATGCAGTGCTTTATCACTTCTGCAGACCAGGAGGAATAGTCAGACCTTGGGCTGCACCCAGATGGGATTTGCAGCACTAACCATTAGGAGAACTACCTTGCCATGCACTAAAGTTGATTTAGAAATAATTGGAGGTAATACATCTGGAAACTCCCAGTGCCAGTTTCATTCTGGACTCTAATGACACAATCCAAACCTTTGAATCTGGGGAGGGAGAGTGTTATAGAAGCAACATGTTAAGCAACCTTAACTCCAGTGGCAATGGCACCACTATAACATTTGTTTATTAGCAAAATGCATCTGATCTCAAAGGCCTGCATGACAAGTTCATTACATATCAATTTAATTAGCTGATTTACATTTAATTTACATTTCAATTAATGTCTTTAGCAACAAAATGTTGCCTTAATAGGGTAATTGCCTGTTAGGCAATATGTAAAAGAATAAATAGTCACATTCTGAGGAAGAATTCCTATTTTCAATTTTTTATTACCATAAATAACCTAAATAATTATTGCTCTTAAGGGGCCACGTCCCAGTTCCCTTCTGGGCCTAATTATAAAGACTTAGTACCTCATTAAGCAAAATGGTTTCCGAGTCACAGAAAAGCATTACTCTAATCGTGACTCATTAGTTTCAACAAAAGAGGGAAAAACTGCAAAAGTCGGCACATTTAGCTGTATTATTCTTGTGGTTCATAAGCAGCAGCACATTTGAGAAGTGGCTGTTACAGCTGTGTAGGTGTTTCCATCATGAAGCCCTATTTTCAGAAGGTTTTTTTTCTGTAGCTTTGATCCTTAAAAAGAACGTCATGTTGGGCTGGAAAAGCTGGCATGCGCATCCTTGGCATGGAGCAAGAAGATTGAGCAAACTTTTGGTCTTCTATTCCCTGAGAACATATCTTTCCCCTGTGCAGCCAAATGTATCATAGCTTGGCTTTGGGCTGTAACGTAGGCTCTATCTTCTCCTGCCATGTCAGAAGAAGGGTTTCTTTTATCACCAAAATATATCCCAGTGCATAGAAAAGGATCTGCCATTAGTACTGATTTGAATTCAATGATGTTGGTAAAAATCTGATGGAACTGGTTGTAACCTGAGAGCAAAATTTAACTTAACGCTTGGCTGTGACCAGACAGCACCTTTAAGACTCTTACTTTGGATCCAAACCACTGCGGCAACCTGATGGAAAACACTGATCTCATATAAACTCACTCTGTTGCTTTACATTTGTTCAAAAAATGTTGAAGGTATGACATGGTGCTGGCAGGCTTTATGCTAGATTAGGCATTGACCCTCTGTGCCACTTTTTAACATTACGCTGGATGAGGCATTGTCTGTCCTTCAGTAGCCAGTGCAAAGCCAGTTTTAAAGCATAAAGCTGGCATATATTCTGGGTCYGGTGCTCTGGCTGATTTGTTGTGCATGTCTGTGTTTCGTCTGGATCACGTTTGTTCTGCTGGAGATCCGGCAGTGCAGAGAGCCAGGACTGATGACTGGAACTATGGCCTTGATTGCATTTGCTTAAAGTGATGTCATGTAAGCAAATAAAAAAGGGGCTGTTTAAGATTTTGTTTGGCAAATGATAAATTTGTAATATTCTAGGATGATATAGTGCTTTTAAAAATGAAGTGTTTAAYTGAAGAGAAATCAAACTTTTCATATACTGTTAGTTTCCTTGCTAACCTTTAAATGATGATTCACATGTACAAGAATCCCAAACTCAAATACCATAATATTCTTCCTTATGTTGCAAATAAATCCAAAGGCAGAAATAAGATTTCTTAATGATAGAATCATGCAGCTYGTAAGAACAGATAACTGGTATGTTTGGCTTTTTTTTCATTATTATAAGTGTATAAAGTATTACTGTCCTCATTTACAGGTAGTTAAATTGGCAGCACAGAAATATTAAGTGATGTTTCATATCTCAGAGCTGCAAAGGGAACCCCTACCCTCACAATCCAGTCATCCTGCTCTAAAGTCTATTGAAGTCAACAGCGGCTTTAGTGGATTTTGGAACTAATCTTCAACCCCAAGGTCTTAACACAACTCAAGACTGTTCTGCAAATACCACACTACTATGCCAAATTCTAACCTGGTGTAATTCACCCAAATCCAGAGGTGATACATTYGGACTGGGTGTCCAGGCAAATTTATAACCAATGATTGGGCAAGCTCCAGTTCCTTAGTGCTCTGTTTTTACTATAGCAGGGTGCTGTATGTGTATATCATCAGGACAGTGAAAAAGAAATCAGGAAGGAGTCACTTTTTCCTAATACTAAATGCACCCTTCCACCAGGATAAGGAAAATGGTGTTGTCCTTAAAGAGAGAGAGGGCGAGAGAGAGAGAAGCTTCCGCTTCCCCCAAAATGTCTTATTACCTTAAGAAGGTAATTGCTCAGGTCCCAGATGCATCTCCTGATATTCTGCATTTTATTTTTGCTCCTACATTTGATGGATCTAGAATTCTCTTCTGAGCTGCTAACTCATTTTTTGCTTTAAAGCTCTTTTAAAACCTTTCCTACTTTCCTGTGTCTGTGATTAACACTAATCCACTCTCCCCTTCCTCTTCCTACAGCTTCTTATATTCGTCCCTTGCTGCAGCCTGAAAATTCTAATTGGCACCTGCACTTCTTTTGGGGTTTCTGGTTTTTTTCTTTCTTCCTGCTCCATTTTCTCTCTGTTCCTATATGAGCTGCTATATGCCACCCTGTTATGCTTTCTAGCCCAGATCTGCCTAGTACTGTAAAGAATTTGATGATTTTCTTTAGGACGGACTCTAATAATAGCCACAATCCTGCCCCTTTATAAATCTTCTTTACAATGAAAAAAATGTTCTGCCCTCCAGAGTGAATTCCATTGAAAACCAAAAGTTCTTGTTAAAAAAAAAAAAACAACCCTCGCCRTTCCTGATGGATTGGAGAAATTTTAAAGGAGCAATGCTATAATTTATGGGGAATTCGAGCATAGATCTCAGAGCTCCCTATTAGACAGAGTAACTTCACCTATTATTTAAAGAAAGTGTTACAGTATTTTTCTCTAACAGAACAACAAACTACAATTCATAACAGGAAAACAAGCCAGCCAGAAGATCCCTGTGGTTCTCTAGTGACTTTGCCATTGTCAATCACATTAACACAGAAGATGCTCAAATACTGCTACTTTAATGGGCAGAGGGACAAAACTCCTGACGCACTGTAAAGAGAGATTTTTGAAAAACAAGTGACTAGATGACATCTGAGCTGGATGAAGCTAGCAGAAGCCAGAGCCTAGGACTATAATGGGACGTGATGGATTTAGAGCTTTAACTGCTATTTCAGATGGCCTATGCCAAAACTGTGATTTCTTAACCCCCAATTCAGCTGCTGCCTCAGCCTGGCTGCCTGAAGGTGAAGGTTTTCCCATTACAAATTCATTTGTAGGTGTGCGATAGTTGCTTCCTGGCCATGCTCAGAAATAGCTCAGTTAAGCCAGCTCTGAGGAGCCTGGAGTCCATGTTGTGCCTTTGCTCTTAAAGGCTCAGAAGCCGATTGCTCTGTTTCTGCCCTTCTTGAGGGGGACTGAACCACAGCTCTCAGAGAGCTCTGGGACAGCAGCCAGGTTTTCTGTGATGATAATGAAGCTCCGCACAGAATTCATTGGCCCAGAAACTGCAGGAATGTGACTGGTTTGGAGGACTCACTAAGAGGTTTTATTTTGTTGATTAGGTAAAATATGATTATTAACTAAAACAGCATAAGAGGACTGCTTCTCTATAGTTTAGAACGAAGGGACTAAAACACCTGATCATGGGAAAAGGCTAGAGGTGTGAATGGCACGGGCAGTAAGGTACAGAAGAGAGGTCTCAGCTTCTTTCACTGGCTTTTGCAGCTCTGATACTTTGGCACCAAACTTTCCCTGGCAATAGGATAAAAAGTGTAGACACTTATGTCAGGAATGGGCATTTCCTTTGGCAAAGAAATGCCTAAAAGTTAGGTGCTGCAAGGTACAAGCTCCAAAGGGATCGGAGTCCACTCCTCTATTCTCTGCCCAGAAATCAGGACTTTTATCATTTACCTTTTTAACATGCTTTAGAGAGTTACAGAGCTCAAGGCCAGAACATACTATTAGACCATTCAGGTGACCTCCTGTATACGGACCATTAAATACTGTTGTCACCTTTCTTTTTGTTTGACTAAAATACGATTTGTATTTGACGAAAGCATTTCTTTAGGCAGCTTCTCTTTTTGACTCTTGAAGGAGTCAGCTGCTTCCAGACAACTGGTTCCTGCTACGCCCTTCTCCCTTAGGGCAAAGAACCCTTTAACATCCTGCATTCTTCAGCACAGAGGTACTAGCCCACTGCAAACAAGCTCCACCTTTTGGCTTTCTGCTCTGGCCAGTGTGCTACTGCTGCTAGAGCCAGAGTCATCACTGCAAACTTTTTGATAGCAGCGACTCTTAAAAGCAGAATACGGGCGCCCTTTTGGACGCTCGTCAGTCAGCTGCTCTGAATTATTGAAGGACCAGAATCATTGTTTCTGGGAGGGCAGAAGAAGGAAATTGAACTTGACAAGAGAAGTTGGTAGTTTCTACTTCCTCCATGACCATCATCTTGAGTTGCTTTGCCAACCCAACAATATCCTTTTCTTTGCTTTTCAAGTACAAAGTGGTACATACATAAGGAATAAAACGCTCTAATTTATTCTACAAAAGTGTTCATCAAGTGAGAGACGGGACTCTGGGAAAAGATTAAGAGCTTACATTTTTCATTTGACTTATTTCACATAAAATTTCATAGAGGATAAAATGATGGGAGGCAAAGAAGCAATGATATTTCTGTTTTATCTCTGTCTAAGGACCATAAATCTTTCTGAAGTATCATTAATTATAGCAGCGCCATTCACAACGCTATTGTTAAGGGTCTATCAGCAGTCCCATTATAAACCCCTATTTTCAGGGGTTTATAACTTGGTTGGAAGAATTTTGTTTCAGGCAGATACTTCAATCGTGCAATGTCTCCACCGAAGATAATTTTTAAAAAATGTAAAACACAAAGAAAAGTATTACCTCTTTTGAACTGATTAAGGGAGAGCGCAGAAACTTTTTAGGAGTAGAAATCTAATGCTGCACTGGCTGATTGTATATGTACCATTTGTGAATTCATAAGACTGGCTTCATAGAAATTATCTCTTAGATGAATTTAGATCATTCCTTTACAAGGCAAGTTTCCAATTAGTACAACTAATTCAAGATCCGGAATATTCCTCTAGTGGCTGTGATCAAATCAGATTTGATTTCTTCTTCAACTGCAGCCAGTCAAGAAAGAATTATGGAGACCTAGAAAATAGCTTACACGTTAAGCAAAACTTCAGCGTCTTTAGGCAGCTTGCCTTGTTCTTATTGCAGACATGACTTACATCAAGAATCAGTAAAGGTTAATGGTCACATCTACCAAAGCAAATATCGGCTTAGCAGCAATACAAAGGACTTAGGCTATCGTGGCTGAGCCACAGTGAAATGCTAGGGAGGCACTGAGTTTTTCCAGATGCATAGTGGAAATGCTCTTCAAAAGGCAGTAGCGAGCCCCGAAGGGCACGGGGAAGAAAGGTCACTGCGCCTCCTACAGAAGGATACATCCATGTGGCCTTTTGCCCATAGCAACTTGGAGGTTCATCATGTGCAACTGGAAGCTGGAGAGCTCTGCCCAGTGGTGTCCTCGCAGGTTAGGGAAGAACAAGATGAAGGTAATATACTGTACTAAGATGGGATCGACAAAATTATTATGGCCTTCATCTAAAGCAATGGATATTAATGAATGCAAACTTCTGAGCAACTCTTTGTTCTTGCTTTAAAGTAGAAAGATTATATGAAAATATATTTTATGAAGTGTGTGCTGACACCCTCAGGTAATCTCCATCCTCTGTCCTCATCAATAATCTAAAACTCTACCTTCCCTGTTACACTACTGTCTGCAATAATGTAATTCACTTTGGTCCCCTTAGATCCTATTACAATCTCTCACATTACAAAATTCTTACAGCTCTGCTCTACAGCATACTGGGATTGTTTAGTCTTAACTTCTGGCTGTTTTCCTTGACTACAATTACTTGCACAGGAATTGACTTCTGTGAATTGTACAGTTAACCTAGCAGTGAGTGAGAAGATCAAAATACRTAATGCATGCAGGTATTGTCCTATGGGGTCTGAAAAGTGTGCTGATTCTGCTTTGAACACTGTTGAATGTATCTTGTGATAATGAGTTCCACTATCTAAAGTACTTTCTTCTTTCAGTTTTGAATGTGCTGTTTTTTAATTTCATTGCATGTGTCCTTTGAAAGGATAAATAGGCATGGGTAAATAGAAGAATCCGTTTATACATATTATTCAATCCCTTATGTACCTCTTTTGTATTACATCTTATTTTTCTCCTCTCTAAAGTAAAACAGTCTTAATGAATGTTTTGTTTTGTTTGCTTTTTCTAATAAGGAAATCTTTCCGTAGCTCGTAATTTGTTGCTGTTATTTGAGTAGATGTCTTCCTGGAATTCTCCAGAGTTATTAATGACAAGACAACTGTACTCAGTGATGATACCTAAATAGAARGGGTGGACGTGCAGTTAGACAGAGGTCTCTTTTGGCTGCTCCATCAACATCAAGGTCTTAAAGCAGGCTGAAATGGCTGACAACACTTTTACTGCAGTAGAAAGTGGAAAAACGTGGAAAGGTACTTTATTTCCTTGATTCTTGTTGCCACAATGACTGTGAAATGCCACTTTGCACCCACTGTAATGCTTCTGAAGCTTAAGGAAAAAAACATTCTTGGCTTCCTTCTTAGCTGAAAGTGAACCTCTGACAAACTCAGTGATGTTAAGACTTGCTCTCTGATCTCCAATCTTACCTGCTCTAATTCTCTCTAGTCCTTGGTACCTTTAGATTCTGGACATTGGAATATCCACCGTTTACAAATGTGATTCTTCCCATATKTCCTACCTTAAGTATTTTATAGCACAACACACATTTTTACGCCAACATACTGAAACTCCTGAGGCCTGACACTCAGGAGCACTGCAATAATAGGGTATAATTCTTGTGATAATTATCTTACACCAGTGCAACTTTATGCTTTTTGATAGTTACTCTTGATTTTCAATGGTAGAAATAAGAGCAGAATTGAATATTTTGATGACACCAAAGTTTTTCCATAGCACGTATGTGAGAGGGGCTGCAGGACAGAAAAAGATGAAGCTTTTAAATGAAGCAGATTGCAAAAACATTAACATAATGCAAAGCTGTCACCCAGGCTTTTTTATTACATGAAACTAAGTATAAGTAGCATTACAAGAAGATTTAGTTTTGTAAAAGCAAAGGAATTCAGAAATGAAGAGGTGCTTTCACAGCAGGGAAACTTTATAGCAGTTAAAACCTTAGGTCTATTAAAGTAGCATGTGCTTTTTGTGGTTTTGATTATCAGTTTGGCTTATTAGCAAATGGATTTGTGCTGAAAGTCAGGATTTCCCCTCCTTGTCCCYCAAATCCCTGCATCATTGTTCCTGTTTCTGCTGTACAAACTTAAGACTAAATTATGCACTTCATTGTAACCAGAAGGTCCAGATGGATCTCACACTGCTGCAGAAAGGGTTGGAGAGGAAAAACATTGCTGCAGCAGCCTTTCTTTTCAAGGCCCAGTGGGACAAAGTGGCCAAAACTCCGCAGACCAGGGTATGAAAAAGCATCTTTGTGCTGAGTGCATAACCCATCCACTCCAAATTTCCCCGGGTTTACCAGGGAGAAGAATTGAAGCTTGCTGCTGTCCAATCACTTCTGAGAAGCTTCCTGTCCTGCCTTATGCTCCTTTTCAAGGGTTATAGAGTACTTCTGTTCCAGGGCAGTGCACATAGATAGTAAATTTTCAACAWAAACATGATGCCATTTTTGATTTCAGCATTTATCTATCTTCTGTTCTTATATGGCCACACTTACCATAATATCTTATACCTCACAATGTTTAACGCATTATTTTTCCCTCCAAAAAGTATGTATATGAAAGGTACATGAAAATAAGCAATATAAGCAATAAACCATTTTAACACTGGTACCATCTGAGGCTAGGGATCTTTGAGAATTTCCTTCTCATTAATTCTGGAATGTTATTCATAAGCTGGAGACTGATAATGCATAGAAAATGACCTTATCCAAGTGTAAACCGCTGCAATTCAAAGAATGAGTCTTTTTCCRCTGCTAACTACAGGATCCTGTCCTTTGCTAGGACAAAAAAGACTTACAGCTGTTACAGAAGCCACATTAATGAAAATAAGGCCTGTATTTCTACTCATTGATTAATGGTGAAAGATTGAAAACTACAGATGGGTTAAATATCAYCATGAACAGTTGATTCCACTTTTGTCTGCAATGACATATAATGCTCTTTGCATAGTCTTGTCTTTTTTTTTAAATTAAAAAACAAAACATTTTGAGAATGCTGATTCTTTCCAGATCATTTAGCATTAACAGTCAGTCTTTGAAATTGTAAAATTAAAATAAAAAAAGTGGTGGGATGCATTTGAGCCACTGCCCTCTTTTGGAGGCAATTAAAATTGTCCAGAGTTTCTTCACCTCTCTACAGCTAAAGTTACTGGAGAGTCGTAGTCAGCTCAAGTCTTAAGTACTTGTGAGTTTGGAAACAATATTTGAAGGTTTAACCTCCTCACAATCTGAGGTTAGACTGAGTTGCAGTCRCCACAACAGTAAGTCAAACTCTTGTGGTTGTATACACGAGGGTATACACCCTTCAGATGGAAAAGTTCCTGAGTCCAGGAAGAAGCAAAATTATTAAACCTCAGCTCCAGCCTTCAGCCTTCCTCAGGCAAGTCCCCTGTGAAGTCAATGCAGATAGTTGTGATCAGGAAGTTAGAGTCAGGCTGGTGGCATAAAATTTAATTTGGCCGGTTATAAAAGCAGAAAGGTAAGCATGGAAAGGCAGTTTCAGATGTGAGTATAGAGACGATTCTCTGGGGATGAGACCAGTCAGAACACATCACGTCCCCATCTGTGCCTCACACACAGAGGACATTAAAACCAGATCCTCAGAAGCGCCCAGGTGCCTAAAACAGGGTGTMGATGCAATCCAAATATTTATCAAAAGAAAAAAAGACAGAAGAAAGCAAAGAAATTCACTGCTTTTTAGCTATTCAGCCCTGGAACTGTCTAAAACCTGGTAGGTGCTTTCCTTTTTGAAATGAAAGTTTTCTTGGCACCCGTTTGCAGGAGGCCTAGGAAGCCRCAGGAATACAGAAGCGCTTCTGCGACGGGTGTCTCCTTTCAGAGTCCCCGGAGCAGCGCTGTTCAGGACATGGGTTTTTTGCCTCTCTGTCCTATGCTCTGGGCTTTAGATTTTCCACTGGCCACCAGCTGCGGCAGGCTGGTGGTGGCGGTGGCTGGAAATCCCCCGGCTCTGCCGCAACCCCAACGCCTCAGCACCGAGAGCCCCTGACCTAGGTGCCAACACCTGCCCTCACCGGGGCTGAGGGGCAGAACGCGCAGGGCCGGTGGCGCTTTGGGTGGGATGCAGGATGCCCTCGGCAGCGACGGCTACCCAGGGCGGCTCAGGGCCCGAGGGGGGGGCGCCGGCCAGGGGCTGCAGCCCGAGGAGGGAGCGAGGGGCCCGGGCGAGGCGCGCCGCAGGGGCGGCGGCCATGGCGCGGGGGCTTGTGGGCAGCGGCGGCGCAAGGCGCACGGCATCGTGGGAGTGAGGCCGGCTGAAGGCACAAGGCATTGTGGGAAGGGGCAGGAGCGCTGCGGCGGGGCTGGTGCCGCTGCGAGGCGGCGGAGGCGCGGCCCCGCTCCGCCCCCCCC
>NW_020450982.1:3131114-3190926 GCF_003343035.1 Apteryx rowi
GGGGTCGCCAGCGCCTCCCCTTCCTGCTGCGTCTGCATCCTTCGCCCGCAGCCCCTCTGCTTCCCCGCACAGGTCGGCCGCAGCCTGCCCCTCCCCTCGCAGCTCCCGTTTTGCTGTGGAAAAGCGTTTCTGTGAGAGATGCTGAGCTGCTTGCGGAAGCTGTGCTGCGTGGGAAGAGCACTCCCCGGGAAGCAAAGGCATCCTTACACACGGCAGCTTGCGCGGGGCGCGGGCCCCTCTGCGCGCCACACGTTCCCGTGCGGGCGGACRCGGCGCTGGGCAGCTCTCAAGAAGCACAGTGCTAGCTGAGGGCAGCGTTGTCAGGGGGCGTGCAAGTGGAAGCCTTCTCGCATTAATCGTGTTAGGACAGTTCCCTGCGCGCTTTGTGGTCTTTTGTGTGCCTTAGACACCATGGTGGAGTAAAATAAGAATCTAAGTACTTCTCCTGAGATTTCTTAAGAATTACTTGAGATGGGTAATGCTCTGTCGCTCTGGARCTGTTGCTGACTTTGTAGGTACTGGTCACCGTAATCTATAGGCTAGGCCTGCTCACAGGGTGAGTGCTGCCGGAATACTTGCTGCCAAAAGGRAAATCTGAGGTGCCATCCAAAAGAAAGCAAGTGCAGGTTCAGAAAGTGCATGCTGCAAAGTGGCCAGTATTCCTGTATCCTTAACCCCCCTTGCTCCTAGACTTGTTTGGCTGCTCTAAAATACACCTGTGAATTTCTGCTCGTAGATGGAGAAGTTGTCGCCCTACCAGTGTCTTTCTGCTGTTTCAGCAGCTGGTGTTTGTCTTCATAACACAAAGCCCTTCTTGGTCCAGGAAAGTAGGAGATGTGCTTTATTCCTCCATTTCTGCTCCTGTGAGTTCTTCATGGGGTAAGAGAGAGCACAGAAAAGTGGTCCCCCCAGTGTCAGGCTTCTTCAGTTGTGGGGTATCTGCTAATCAGCCTGCTCTCAAGGTTGCAAATAGTAGTGGGAAGGGACAAAGTAGGCAATCTCCAGCACTTGCCTAGGTGGCCCGTTTAGAATGTGGGTCATTCAGTCATGTCCTTGCTATGCCATATAATTTCTGTCAGATAACCCTTTTCATAAGTGTATTTAGTGTGGTTTTAAACCACTTAAGTTATTTTTTTGCCCCTCTTTTTTTTTTTCCATTGGAGCCTACTTTAGCACTTCACTCCTGTGATGGTTTGAAAACTTTCCAGCCTAGAATTCCTTCTGGCTAGCTGATACCCTCCTCTTACACTAATGTCAACACTATCCTTTCACTCAAATAATTTTTTTCCCTCCCTAGTGTTTGCTCTCTTGATGTATTTTTTGGGCAGCAGTTCTATCATTCCACAGTTCATCTCTGTGAGCTAAAGAGACCTGATTCTTTTAGTTGTATTTTGTATGATATGCTCGCCAGTCTTCTGATCATCTTAGGCATGGGTGCTGCTCTTCCACTTTGAATTTGCATTGATCAGGATCAGAACTGTATTCAGCATTCCAGATGGGGTTTCACTGTTGCCTTAGATGATGTCGGGGGAAAAAAATCCAAAATTCATCCTATATATCCTAGTATTAGTCTCTTCACAGCTTCACTGTGGTTATGCTGTCATTTATTAACACACTCATCTCTTCCTTAGCTAGCTTTGATGGGTGAGCCCTCCAGTAAAAGCAGAAGCTGTTGTTATTACACAGTAGGTGTATCTCATTTCTATTATTGTGGTCCCCCAAACTGTTCTTTCTGTATCTTTTTTTCCACCTCTGATGATTTCTGAATTTTAATTGGCATATTTTCTGAGTACACTCTGACTTCTTGTGCCAAGGTCATTAAAAAATGAGATGGGTCCCAGGATAGATAGAGCAACTTTTTTTAATAGCATCCCTCAACTTGATGCCTCCCACTTTAGCACGTTATTGATGCTGTCCTTTAGCCAGTTTTCTGCCACCTTAGGACTTTATTACTAATTCCCATCTTCTGCATCATAAGTAATAACTTCTCATGTGGCACCATATGATGTTACTGATGTCCAGATAAATTAGATATTCTTTGCTCAGAAAATAGGCTTTCAAGAAAATGTCAGGTTGTACTTGACTGATCTATTTTTACTAAACACGCACTGCTGGGGGGTTTTTTTAGTCACGATTTCCTCCACATCCATTATTATTCTTTACTTGCCATATTTTGCATGTTTAAAAAATTCTGATTGATGAGATTATAATTTTTCAGATCCTTTTTTCCACCTGACATGGGCCCTGCATTTGTCATTCTCTAGTCAGACAGTACTATCCTTGTTTTCATACATAGGTTTTAATGATGTATGAGATCCATCAAGAGAAACTAGATTCTTTCAGAACTTGGGCTGAAGAAGATTCAGCCTCACTCTGGCTCAGGAGTTTAGGCTTGGGGCATATTGGGTAACTTCCATTTCCATAATTTCATTCAGTTGTGTGTGGGCCACACTTGTTAGTTTTGACATCCTTGTTGATTTATAATACTCCCACTTGTATTCTCCTGTTTTCTTTATTTGTGACTAAAGTCCCAGTGACTAAAGTCTTGGATTTCTCCGAGCTGACTCCTTTTGTTTTTCAGTGCTCTGCTTATTTCTAAACCTTGTCTGAAATCCATCCACTTGTGTCAGAAGTTCTGTCCTCTTAAGTTTTTCCTTGCTTAGGATACATCTTCCAGACTGTTTTTGCTCCTTTGACTTAATGAAATTCCGAGGTCTTCTCCTATCTGACTCCATGAGCTCTTTGCTTTATTTCACTACTAGTTTTCTTGATTTCTGAAAGGCTGCTCTTTCAAAATTTAAAACCTTAGTTACAGACTTTATTTCGTTTATCCTGCCATTAATTTAAATAGAATAACTTGTAATTGCTCAGACCGAGATTTCATTGTAATTTGTTTTTGAGACTAATTTTGGTGCCAACCTCTGCTGCTGGCATTAGATTGCTCATGTAGCAAGAGAATGCAATCATGTTATTCTTCATGTCATCGCTGCTTGGAGAATTCACAACTGTGACAGTGAAGGTAGGTAAAGCTTTAAGTACTAAGATGAATTAATGGTGTTGTAGATTACTGCCAGGTAAGGAGGCTAAAAATGGCATCTCTTCACGTTGAGAAGATCACTTTTGCAACTTTAAGTCCAAAGTGCTATTCTTTCTGGAAGCTTGCGCTCTGCAGAGGTTAATGGTGTCCATTGCCCTTGGTACAGAACTCTTCCTGTTTTGGTAATAACGGGTCATTGAAAGGATTTTTCAAGGCTTGCCTTTTTCATTGATTACATATGCATGCTACGGTTTTAGGACTGAATGTAAAAATAAAATGCCATGTAGAACTGGAGGTCAGTAGGATTTTGCTTCTTTCCATGAGATTAATCCGGTGATTCCTTTTTGGCCATTYGTGATGTCCCAAGATGGGGCTGCGACGTGTTTCCATCCCTCTGAGAATCTCAGCAGAGGAGTGCAGGATAACACTGTCCTGGTTATTTATCTTCAATAATAGTCCTCCTGGTTGGTTTTGAGATCAGTTAATTGCAGCATCGATAGTCCTCTTCCTGAGCTGATCCATAGATTAGTTTTTAAAGTGCCTGAACAGTTTACAGTCAGATAAGAGCTTCAGTTTATCTCCGAAGTGTTATGCAGCTCCATGCATCACAAATTAAAAAAAGAAAAAAACCCTGCAGATATACATATTTCTCATTAATTTTTTGGAGCTGGCTTAAAGTTATATGAACATTTAGATCTGGTGTTAGGCCCAGGCAATGAAGTGCTCAGTTCACCTCCAGGGTAGTAGAAGTACATGCTTCCCCACTTGCTGTCTTGCCCTGCACGTTGATTTCTAAGAACTTCTTTTCTTTTACAGGATAGTCAGAATGAATGGCACTTAACTGTTGTTGCATAGTTGCCTTCTCTGATGTCTTCTGACCTTTCAGTTTTCATCTCAATAAATGGGCAAAGATTGGTCGCCTCCTCCAAGGCGAAAGGCACAAAGCCCAAGCTAACAAGGATTGTAAATTCTACAAAAATGTCAAGGAGAAAAGTCAGAACTAACCTAATAGGACTTGTGTATAGTTTAAGGGATCTTGCCTTGTATGGATGAAATCTGTCTCGCTCGCTCACTCCTATTCACACTCGCAACTGTGTGAGTGTCATACAAGCTGTTGAATGACCTGGCAGGCTTTTTCAATTTGGGTATCTACTATTCTGGCTCTTTTCTTCCAGATTTGAAGCCTGTGTTTACATAGAGTGCAATTCCTTCTCTCTCCCTCTCTCTCTCCCTCTCTCTCTCCCTCTCTCTCTCCCTCTCTCTCTCCCTCCCTCCCTCCCTCTCTCTCTCTCCCCTCCCTCTCTCCTTCAGATATTTATGTTTAGTAACGTTATTTTCAAGCTTATACTGTAGCCATACTACATTTATCATACATTGGTTTCTGTAATTTCTTTCACTTGCGGCTGTTTTTCTGCTGTTTTATATAGCCTTGTTTTAGATCCAGTAAGGATTTCTCAAGTAAAATGTTCATTTGGGAGTAGGAGACTGTAACCAAAGCACTTATTTTAATTCCTGTCACTCTGCTCCTTTGTCTTTCTGCCTGGCAATTGAAAGTCTGAACACTGTTTCTTCTGCAACCTTATGTTAGAAGAGACAACYTCATATTTATTATACTGTGATAAAAAGTGAGCAGTAGAATAGAACTTAAGTGAAAAGGTGACAATTCCCTGGCTGGTTAATAGAACAAAACCATGTGACTTGGGGAAAATAACAGATAGTTTTGGAATGATTTGTGTACAATCTTGCAGTAGAAGCACAAGTGAGAATGTGTGATGTTCACCAGGGCTTTAAAAACATACCAGCTTCTTATTACTCCAAGAATAAGAATTGGCCAGAGAGGGAAAGTCGAGAGGGCAGCAGCAATACCTGGCAGCCTAATGAGGAGCCCTCCCTGCCTTGAGTGCCCTCCRAGGTAGCCAGAGTTCTCAGATAAAAACTTGTGTGGCATGGATCTGATAGTAAAGGAGCAACACCTGCTTATTCTCTCCTATTTACATATTAAAAAGGAAAGTTAATATAATCGTAGTATTTCCAGATAAACCTTCCCTTTCTTGGTGGCTGGATAGAGTATAATATCCAAGCACGTGCATTTACCAGCTTATTATTCTCTTTGAGTAGGCTAAGATCTGGACAGGTTTTTGTGTTGACATACCTATTAAACTGTTTGCCTAGAATCTGTTTGTTACGACCCTTGATGGTTAACTCTATGATAGTTGGTGCATACCTTTAACTGTCCTAACCTGGGATTAGGATAGCGGTTTTAGTTTTGGTTGAATACAAGGGAGCAAGTTTGCTTGCAGTAAGAAGAATTTGGTCCTGGTTATTTTGAAATGTTGATTATTTTTCCTGGTCAGGCTGCACAAATAGAATTGCTTTAGAAAAAKAAATGTTTTCACTCTAATCTGTTATCATCTAATTCTCAGCAATCAACCATTTCTGCCTTGACCATTTCATTCTTATCCTGAAAAAAGCCATTACTTCTATAACTAAAGTTCACTTTGTTTAATGAATGTGTTACTCTTCCAGATAACTTGCCCCGGAGTGCTGTTGAAAGACAAAGAGGAGCTCTATCTCAGTGTCTCTGTACTTGGGCAGTACAAAAAAACTCGATGTGTCCCTGCAGCGTTTCCACTGCTTTTTGAAGAAAAACTAGTGTTTGAAAAGGTAAGATAATGTCAAGTGCTGAAATGAGGCAAACAAAACCCGTCCCGAACTCCACAGAAACCAAGTGCAAAATTCCCGAGTGCAAGTGATCACACTGAGGATGTGCTTCTTTTCARCACAAAGGAGGTGTGTGCGTGTATTACCCACACAGTGACTTAAGCAGGATAAATACTGAAGACTGTAATATATGATGAGAATTTTTTCGTCTTTGTCCATTCTTTTATGAACARTGCTTTTTCAATATCAGTTTTCCTAGTTTGGAAGGAACTAAATGTTGTTGTTCTAAAAATTATGGCAAGGTGAAAAACAAAGAATATTAGATACAGGAGATTCAACTCAATTCAATGGAAAGATGGAATAGCAGCTCAAGCCTTTTTGGTGACATCTTTCTCCCTTAGAGATACTTTTTTCAGTGTTTGTCACCAGAATTCCCTGGGTTGTACCCTGGCCTTAAAATTTATAGTTGTTTATCGCATATTCTGAGGCCCTACTAGCTTCATTATTAGTACCACAGGGATAATGAAACACAGTATCTTACAGATATGATCTGGTTTCTTGTCTACCTATGAATAATAATATTGTGCCCTTTCTAGTTCTTTTCCTTTAAGCATCCCCCAGCACTTTGAAAACCAGACTGACTAAACATCAATGATGTTCTTGCGATGTGGGCAAGGTACAAACAGTGGTAATTCCACCAACCACTGAAGAATAGAAAAAAACCCTGTAGTTCGTTAAAGGCACACAAACATCCCACAAATGACTTAAAGTAAAAAGTGCTGAATGCTGTTTTCAGTATAATTTAGGGGAAGTCCGATACAGCACAGTCTAACTGCTTACTATAGGGCTGAACAAGAAAACAGAGAATATTTGTTCTCTTACAAATGGCTTTTGAATAATTCTAGATATTTGTGGGGTACCAGTGTTTTGATATTTTCAAATATTTGGTACCTAGAATGGCAAAGTGATCTGTAGCACCTTGCTGAGATGTTTTGCGCAGAATTAGAGAAAAGTGTCTTACCTGCTTAATATCCAATGTGACTCTTTAAAGGAATTCCTTCCTTGTCCCTTCCCTTCTAATCACATGGGATTTGGATTAAAAAAAAAAAAAAAAGAAGCTTAAAGTATTACTAATATATTAAAAAAATTATTCTGCATCTCTCAGAATTCTAATACAATTAGCAATTTATCTTTCTCTCTTAAAATTTGCTCAAACAATACTTATATCTTCATATGTTCAATTCTTCTCAATACCTCCTAATTTAAATATGGAAAGGGAACCCTGAAATGACTAGGAAGCATATGACAAGGACTGCTAGCTTTCGATGAATTTGATTATGTGCCAAATGATAATTTCAGTTTCTTTTCTTTTTCCTAATGGGGATAGAACTGTTGGCAACCATTTGAAGCAAGGAATAACATTGTGTGTGTGGTGGTGGTTTTTTTTTCTTTTTTTTCTTTTTTTTTTAAGAGGTCCATCTGGTGAATTTTTTTTACTGTATTTCCATTTCTTCCATTTTTTTTTTTCCCCAGGCATTTGCTGATATAGTTGATCCTGGAGACCTTGTGGAGTTACTTGAGTGTAGGTTCTGCTTTTTATGTGTACTGTTGTATGCATTTAGTGGTTAATATCATGCATGTATGGACTCTAAAGATGTTTTGGAGGGTTAATGTATGTGTTTATTTTTCTGTCAGGAACCTAGTCTCTGAAAACCTAGTGGGTAACCAATATAGCATCCCATGTATTACAAAATAAGTAGGTCCATAGTATTAGTGGCTGTTCAAAACAGAAATTTTGTTGTAAGTGCAGGCAGAAGTTTCTTATTGTCTTTTGGCTACTAATAACTTTCCCAAAATATTGTTAGTTAAGAGAATGCCTCTAGAAATTTGTGCTGAATGCTTTAGAATAGAAGAAAGGGAAAACATGTTTTAATAAACAAAAGTCCAGTTGAATCCAAACAATTAATGGATTCCTCCATCTGACCATTTATTTAATTAATTTTTAAATAATGTCAGCATAAAACTTTGATTCCTGTCAAATTATACTTTTTTTTTTTAAGCAAATGGAATTTGCTTACTGTAAACAGTGCTGCCACATGTGGAGCATAGTGAACTGTACTGAGACAGTGTTGACCCTGAGCCCAAACTCCAGGAATGTGCCTCCCTCATTCTGGGAGTTATCTGAAAAAGCAGCAAAGTTTGCATCATCTTCTTTAAAAGCTGTTTTCAAAGGATAAGTTCTATCTGATGCCAAATTTGTCAAGTTTTAAGTCAAGTTTAGAGTCAGTATTTGTACACTGCTATTGCCATTGGGTTAGCCTGTAGTACCTATACAAGCTGTTCTTAATTTATTCTTACTTTTGATGTAGTGGAAATAATGTAGCTATGTACGTTGCTCTGAGGGTTAAATTGGTGAGTAGTTTTTCTTGGTTTTGACTATCAAAATTACTTCTAATGTAATTTTTTTTAACTCATGAAAAAACTTTTTTCCTTTCTAGTTGACACAGCAATACTTGAGCTAATACAACTTGTTCCTCCAGGTATTGTATCAGTCTCTTCATAAACTATGCAGTTTAATAGGTGAATTTCCATGAGAACATTACCCATTATAGCACAATCGCTTTTTCCAACACACAAACAACATGGAAAGCTCTTCAACAAATAGTCCTCTGAATATAAAATGTTAATAGATCAAGAGGATCTTATTCTTGAAAGAGAATAATAACTGAATATTGAGATGTATCATACTTGGACTTAGGAAAATGATAGTATTTTAGAAATGGAAAATAAACTGAAATCATCCAGTGCACACTTATTAACTGCAACACAATTCACTTGCGAAGTGGCTGTCTGTGAAATTTCAGAGTGCATAATCTTGTTCTCAGAATGACACACTTTTTTTCCTTCTATTTTAATGGTAACCACTGGGAAAACTCTTATCCTCACTATAAGTATTACAGGTCTCTTGGGATATGTGAAGATGATAAATAGTGATTTGTCATACTTCTGTTATTGGTTTGTGTGATTATAAAAATCTATTTTAATGAAATTCAAGTGTTCCCATGAATAATGTAAATCTGCATTTTATTGGAAATAAAGTCAAGTTTGAAAGAGGACTCATTTGGAAACTCTGGTATTAAAAGCACTCTCAGTTATGTGTCCTTAGTAGTTTCAAGGAAATGATTGCTTCTCTCAGGTGACTCACCAGACTCTGCTTGAACAAATGAACTGAATCTGGATTTTGTTGTGGGAGGGTAAAAGATCTTGGGTAAGGAATTTAATTTTGGGGGCGTGGAGATAGATGTGTTATAGCCCAACCTAAGCTGACAAAATGATGGTGGCAGCACAATTTAAAAAAAAATTTGTAATATACTTTTTGGGTTTTCCCCTAAAGAATAAAAAAAAGTAGCAAACCAGGATGTTGGGAGAATCTTGCATTTCTTTCTGACAGCTGTGCCAATTTTCAATTTAAGAAGCATGAATGCTCTGTAATATGGAATAATACAATTTTTCATAAGGGGTTGGCTGCTGTTAAAAAAGCCTACTCATTTCTTCTGTGCATGGGGGGTGGCGGAAGAGGAGGAAAATATTGAAGAATTGCCTTGAGAAAATTTCTCATACGTCTCTTAAAGAAGACTGCATTAACTGTTCTATAAACTTTTTACAATAAAGAGTAAAACATACTTACACACTGAATTCCACACACTTCTGCAGCTGAGCAAAGTCCCATTTAACTTGGTGACGTTATTGCACAGTGTGATGGAGTTGTAGAGCCATGCTGTTAATTTATAAAGAACAAAATTTATCTTAGTTTCAGTATGGTCTTGTGTGTGGTGTCTGTACTCTATGGCATTGTCTATTTTCCAATTAAAGTATATATTTCCTTTTTAGTGGGAGAAATTCTAGCTACTTATGAAGAAAATACAAGAGATTTCCTGTTCCCTGACCCTAAGCTTACTCGTGGGCACCATGGTTTAGATCGTGAGATTTTAATGAAGAGGTCCTCTTCTTTTACAGTGAGTGAATATCTGTGGATTGTATTTATGGTACAGTGTGTTTCACTGGAGAAATCCCTTGAACTACTTCAGATGAAAAGCGATTACTTCTGACAGATTTTGCCATTTCAGGTGTTGAATGTAGTAATCCAGGGCTGAACTTTGGTGAAGATGTAATCTTTTTTCAGAATGCTTTTAGAAAGTGTTTAGTGGGAAAAAGTTAGTTTTCACTTGGTTTGGAATGCAGTACTATGACATGTCTCTCTTTTAATTCAAGCCATGGTGCAGTTGGTATTTGAAGGGATGTAGTGGGAGGAGAGGGAGATTTGGTATCAACTTGATGGATTCCAACAGGTAAATCATGTAACCCTCCTCCCCAGTCTCTCTGTAGCATTTTGTTTCAGACTGTTTTTCATACTGTTTAGGATAGTGACAGACAGTAAAACTTTATACAGCGTTATTCCGTCTGACCTGTGGGCCTTCTTGAGGTCCAAAATCGCCACCAAAATAGTAAGTGAATGAAATTTGGCTTAGTGCTGTGTGGCTGATTTTCAATTCCAAAGTTTGTTTCTCAAGGTCTGTTCAGCCCATTGACACCCATACAGTAACTGCCTTTTCTACAGTTTCACGAAAGCTATGATAAATGACAACTAATTGGCAGAATGAGTGGAATGAATTAATGTTAATTTTCTGGAGATATGGGCTCAAGTATATACTAAATGAAAATGAATTCATCTCAGACTGTCCCTTCATAGTGTTTAAGGCAGCTGAATCTTAGGTGATAGTGGAATAACTCAGGAACGCAYTTTGAAGATGGTGATGGTGTAGAAGATGTGTTCTGAGATTTGTTTGTCTTATTGAGCTGTACAAGTAGAGTGGCAGTACATTTGGATTGAGAAGATAGGGACTCAGTTGCCCTGTCTGTGATTGGATTGAAAAAAAAAGTGGTGGTGGCAGGGAAAGACAGTTGATTGAAGGTCATTGGTATCTGTCAACTGGTATACTGTTTCCCCTGTAAGGGCAACCTAGAAATTGCCCTGTCACTTGCAATTAAAAGTGCTAATTTGGTGGGTAATACTGTGTTGCTCTTGAATGAATTAAAGCTGTGATTTTGTGAGACAAAGCGTGTGGTTCTGCAGCACCTTAAACTGTCCCTACAAAAAAAAAAAAAATCATTATTTTAAAGCCAGAGCAGCTCTTTGATATGGCTTATCCTATGAATGTTGTTTCTGGCTTAAGGAAAGAGGGGGAGGAGATGGGACCACAATAGCCATGGTTTATATGGGTTTAAGCTGCCGTAGCTAGGTACCCAGTCTTCAGTGCCAGTACTGCATCCCTGTATCCTACTGTTCATTCCTTCCTTCCCATCATTCTGTGATTTTCTCTGGGCACAGCCACACTATGCACTAGTTCAGGGAACATAAATGTTCAAAAATATTTGTCAGGTAAAATCATGCAAAAAGAATGATTGTAAATCCAAGCTGTTCCACAATGCAGTTCTTGGTATGGCYCCACAAACTGGTACCCTGATTCAATTAGGGGAGAGAAAGACCTTAAGAAGTTCTTGATGTTGCAGATTTGTTGTCTCAAAGTGACAACCTGAACTGCAGAAGTGATGTAATGGTCAGAGGGTGAATTTGAAGGAACTTTGTTTAAATAAGTCTTCAGCTGAGGTGAGCTGGAGTTGTCTGTTAAGTTTTCATTGTTTTTGAAATGTCCTTTTGCTATAATCAGGCTGTCAATTGTGTCAGTCTGGTACTAGACAAGAACTGCTAAGCCAGAACTTGCTGTATTGATTACACAAATGCTTCATACATTTCCTTTATTTTTGAATGGCCTCTGTTTTTAGAAAAGTTAATTGTACAACTATGATACCTGTTCTTGTATTACTTTCATATTACTTGTGGTATAGGTACCTTTCTAGTGTTGAGAAAGAAAACAGATAATTAAGTAGTAATAAATGAGGAGGTATTAGTGAAATGGTCTCAATTTTTTTGTAAATTCAGAGTAAGGAATCTTTGTAGAAGTAAAGCCACTATAGAAGCTTTTTTGTTGGACTGAGTTCTTTAATATAAAAATATGTGTATTTTATAATAATGAAAAGGTGCCATACTTTGTGGATGGTGAGAAGATGTGGAGCAGAGTCATTTGGATGTGTACCTGGATGATGACACTGTAGTAGCTTTAAAATATCAACTGATGGAAGATAGAATTGTGCTCCTGTATCCTCAGGAAAGCTGTAGCTGAAGTCCATTTCTGCCCTGGAACAGGGACTGCAGCAGCATCTGTTACTCTGTTCCATCTTAGAAAGGCAGAACAGTTTGTCAAAGATTTTGGCATACTAACCCTATTTTCAGGAATAATATAGAAGCTGTGCTTCATGGGRTTGGAAAAATGCTCTGAGAAGAACTTGTGGCTCCTCCCCTTGGTTGCCACCTGGGATAGCAATGAGAGGATTTTCACTCTACCTCCAGAGTAAATACAGTCTCGAGTGATTCCACCTTGTAGCGTTCCCTAAGCTTCATTGGCAAATATCTCTTGCAAGCTTTGTCAGCAGCAAGCACTGTATGTAAATGCTAAACAAAAGGGAAAGTGTTAAACAACGTCTTGAGGACCAAAATCACTCGCATGATTTCTATGGCAGTCTAGCTGTATTCTTCCCACAAAAAAAGTTATTTATAGCTAGCTGAGATGTTGAGTATTTTCGACTGACAGCTGTGCTACAGTGGCATTTTGATTCCCAATAAAATTGTCTTTTATTAAAAAAATAAAGGTAGCAACAGCAAGGTTACGGTTGTGGAGTTCAGATAGGCAGCGACAAGCAGCGTCTGATTAGCAGTGTTAATCTGCCACTTGGAAGGAATCCCAAGTTGAGAGGATCAGAACTCCTCCAGAAATCTGGCACTTGGCTGATAATGTCTCTGGCTAAATGTCTTATGAGGCTTACAAACACAATATGCATACAAGACATGCCTCGAGTTAT
The DNA here is from genome assembly GCF_003343035.1 of Apteryx rowi. NCBI lineage: Eukaryota > Metazoa > Chordata > Aves > Apterygiformes > Apterygidae > Apteryx > Apteryx rowi. Next base: position 3,143,791 of record NW_020450982.1, read on the forward strand.
CTCTCCTGGTCCAGTGTGGCCCGGCTGAGGCTTTCGTTGGCTTGTCTGTATTTCTGTGCAACCCTTGCCTTTCAGAATGCGTTTAAACCTCGACTAGTAGTGACTTCTTACAGATACTCTTATCTCCGTTCTCCACCCTCATGCATTATTTGCTGTGTTACTTAAAACAGTTTTCTCTTTAGTTCCACTATCTTTCATTAGCATACCAATACAAGACCTTCGATTGTACACATACATACTTTTTATAATACTACACGCTTCTCCTCCTCATGCTTCTTACAGTTAAAGGCACGTATTAGACTTGCTGTCTAACTTGGGTTCTTCCAAACATCAACTGCCTTTACAGTTTTACTATAATCAAGTTAATATTACATCCATTTTACATCTTTTTAATGACTGATACAGAAGGACAAATAAGTCTGCCCAGAGCTGCAGGCACCACTGTGTCAGTGGCAGAGGAGTAGATTCCAAACACGTTTTGACTGGAGGTTCATTTACAAATGTTTTTGGGGTTATACAAAATTTCAGTCTTTACATAATACTATATTGAATATCTTTCAGCAATCCCTAGTTYGGGAACTGCTGAAAAAAAAATAACACCTCTGATGTTGGACGGCAAGTTACTTTTGACATATCCGTTCCTATGAATGCAAGCGCCATCCCGTATTTCCTCTCCACAAACCATTTCTCTGAAGGAACTGTGGTTTTATGTGATTTTTAGCTATAAACTTCTAACACTTCTGTAATCATTCTCAGTCTCTGTAAGAGGAGTAGGTGCTCCACTGTTCCTTTTTATAGATTTACTAATTCTGATATGTTCCTTTTTAAACTGTTGATGGCACTTGGTAATTCATTGGTAATAAAAATGAATTGATTAAAGATGGTCAGCTTTAAGATCTATTTTATAAGCCATACCTTGACTTGATTGAATCCTGGACTCTGTTAAGTGCCGTGACTGAGCTTTCTTGGCATTTTTGTCATTTCATATGTTTTCATACATTTCATTTCCATACTCTAACCTGAGACTGAATCATATTCCCTCATGGGAAATCAGTGTGTTTAGGCAGGTGGTAGAGAATTGTTTGGTTCAGCAGTAGCCTTGATACATGAAGTTCCTCCTAATTCTTTAGACTGAGGGGTAGAGTCACAAAAGGAAAAAGTTCCTTTTCCATCCTCAGTCATTTTGTACATTCAGATGCGCAAATGCCCATGCACATGAATACTCAGGGACGTGCAGCAAACTGTCTCTGTATAGAAGGAAAAGGGTAGAAAGTTCCCTAGGGACACTTGATTCCTACTTTGCTTCTGCAGAGCTTTATAAGATGCACATATAAATGATCTCTATTCACAGAAAACATGATCTTTAGTTCTTATACGCACTTTTTTTAATGTTGCTCTTTTGGGAAGCAGTGCCTGTGTGTCATATCTTGGTCCATTTCACCCCAGTAGATTTTTTTATACATTGACCAATTCTAGCCAAATTTGACAAGAAGTAGAGGTCTCAAAGATGCTATGTTTCTAGAGATGTCATAAAAATTGTCAGCAGTAAAATAAGACAGGTTCAACACAAACTATTATTCATATAAACATGCAGGGACTTGCTGGCCAATTAGCACGTGTGCTGGTTGACCAGCAGGCCCAGTTGGACCCCACTGGCTCCAAATCAGTCAGAGCAGGGCTGCCCTTTGCCAGCCAAATGTGTAAGACGGGGTTGAGGGTAAGTGGAATGTGGTTATAGAGCATGGGAGACAATCCACCAAAATTGGACTTTGCTCTAATGGTTACAGAAGAAAGTGTGGTTTGGGGKTTTTTTTTGTATTGCAAACAAATGGTTATTTACAGTGTGACTAGTTTTCAAAATGTTTTTACAAGAAAGGTTGCACAATTGAAATTATTTATAAGTAAGTTTGCAAAGTTAGCATTAATAAAACTTCTACAACATGACTGCAATTTTTGTTGATGCTATATAACATGGCAGGAAAAAATTTGAAAAGTGCCTTTGACAAAGAAATGTATTGAAATAAAAGTCAGACCTTAATTGTTGTACAAAAGCAATATAATCATCTGTAATTGAATTGTCAGAAATGCAAATGTTAGCATCTTGACATTTACCATTGCTGTTCTGTCTTTTCTAATTATCTTTATTAAAGGCTGAAATTAACAAAGGAAATGGCTTAAAATTAGGAATGGTTTGTTACATTAGGTGACATTTACTTCTTTGATACCCTTTATCTTGAGTTGGAGCTTGATGTTCAATTATTGCCTCTCTTCTAGGGAATTGCACCAAAATTGAGATTTTCTACAAGCTCTCTTATTACAGAAAGTCTGTTAAGCTCAGGAAGGAGTCACATACAGGTTAGTATAATTTAATTGTTTGCAATTTAATTTCTAGATTTAATATTGATAGCCCTGGTTCTAATTTTTGCATGTTCTACTTACTTCAAACTTTTCTCATTCTTTTGTTGTGGTTAAAGCAGTTGTCATGGGTGCTTGACAACTTGATTAAATTTTTAATCAAGTATGAGTAAAGAGTGGGCTTGGTGCATGACAGTAAATGTTGAGAGTTCCTTGAATCTGAAACAATTATCAGCTGCTCTGTCCTAYGATCCACTGAAGTGTCAATCTCTGGTGTATTTGTAGGTAGGAAGATGCTTTCTCACCATTTCTTGTGGGCACTTAAAATTAAGGTGGGACAATGAAAGCTAGGTGAAGTCAGAGAAGATACGCTATCAAAAACAAACCAATTAATATAATTGTCTTTCATAACAATATCAGTAACAGTAATGGAAGTGAAGATTTCTGTTGAGAAGACTGTCACCAGTATTAAACTGGAAATGCTGCTCCTGCAACAAGCAAAGCTAAAGGCTGAAGCTGAAGAAACTTGAAGAAAAAAACCCTGATGTGTTGGTTTGTTTGGTAGCACTATTTTGTGGTCTCACTGGTTGGCATTTTGGTTGGGTTTCCTGGGACACAGGCTGCCAAGCAAAGTCGCTCTAGATTATTGAAAAATGGTGATGACCAGTAGCAGTGCAGCATCATTAAAATGGAATGGTCATCAGGCAGGAATGCGTGCAAAGAGAATTGGATGAATTGGGCCTGTTTGCAGTGTTGCCAGTTAGTTCACTCAGAAGATTCTTTCAAATTTAGCAAAAGAAATATATGGGGACACTTAAATGAAGAAGAACAAAATCAGTAAAAGTTAGCATTGTCCGAAAACTAGCTTCATTGAAGGTGACTTCAGAAAGGACAACTTGATTTAAAATAAAAAGTTCCTAAAAACTATGTAATACGTTACAAACAGCACATCAAATTTAGCATGTGTTGCTGTGGAGGTGTAGTCTTATGGTTGGTATAAGCTGGCAGAAGCACCAGCTACTTTTGGTGAAATTGAAATTAATCTTGAAGAGAATTTGGTCGGTTTTCAGCTGGTGCTGGTACAGGCATGAGAAGGATAGTGGCATGAACAAGCAGTCTCCATAATGCAGATACAAATTAAGTTGATGGAAACCAAACACACAACCACAGCCTCATTCATTGTTAGGTGTAGAGGGRAAGGCAAGAAGGCAAGCTGGAAACTTTTTTGTGGATTTTATTCCTGGCTTCTTTTGAACACAAGCAGTGCATGCAACATTCACACTTTAGAGTAATGTCAGCTTCCTCAAGCTTGAAAAAGAGTCTCTGAGAGGCAGAAAATATATTCCTATTACTTTATTTTTTGACCTTCTACAACATGGGAATTTGGGCCAAATTTGACCAAAAAGCCTAATTATCCATACTGTGATATTCAAAGTTAGAACATGCTACTGACTGACTGAGTGTTCTGATAAGTGTTGTATAATCTAGAGTGCCTTGACCTATGAAGCTTGAAGAGTAATTGAATGCTCATTTAATGCTAGGACTTACAAAGGAATGATAATGTATTTCAAACAAAACTTTAGTGTCAGAAAAGGTTTCCCAGGATTTTAAATTGGTCACAAATGTTATTAATTATTTGGAAGAAGGGTCAGTCCTAGTTCTTAGGTAAGTTTTGCTGGTAAAACAAATGATCCTGTGTTTCTGGTGGGAAGGTGGTGGGATTGTTTTTTCCCCCACTTTTCTTTATTCTACTGTACATAAGCATTTAAAAAAATTTATCATCTCAGAAATAGATATTTGGGGCAATATTTGATAATGGTGTGATTTTATACATTTTTGCCTGCAAAATCCATATCTTGGATGTCAAGTGCCGGTTGTATGAATAAAGAGCTATTTGCCTTTTCATTTGCAAAATTATTTGCATCATTTAGGAGGATCTTTGAAAGATTCTCTTTAAAGTTTTTTACTAAACATAGCTTCTTGATCATAACTTTCTAAAGAACTAGTAAATTCACTATCATCCAAGAAAATATACGTTTCAGAGAATGTAATTACACTTGTGAATTTTGGCAACTCTACCCGAATGTAATTTAAACTACTGAATAGGCTTCTATTTTAATTTGTTTATTTTGTTTAAAAGGATAAGAACTCTAAAAGATCTTTTTTAAAAAAAATAAGTTTAAAAAGATGGAAAAAAATGCTTTAAACTRTGTATGGCCAATCCATGTGTTTTAGATAAGGTTTGTGTTAAATTAACCTGAATTTTGTCACAAGTTCACTTTTCAGTCTTTGCRCACTAACTGTGTGAGCAAGCTAATTAGGCAAGTATCGGGCACTTAACCTTAACATCTAACATTTAGCAATGTATGTTTTAACCTCCTCTTGGTTTCAGACAAAACTATAAAAACGGTGTTTTTTTTCAAATTGCTGCTTGATTATAGTTTTGTGAGGGGAACTTCAGCTGACATGCATCTATTTCTGTTAAAATTATTTGTTCACTGTTTGCATTATTATCAGTGATCTTTGTTCTGCCTGCTGTCAAACCAGATAATTTCTCTTTTCACTTTAGGATAATTTGAATCGGGTACATCACTCAACCCCAAATGGAAAATTACAAACAAGGTTACCAAAGAAAAACACTCTTTCACCTGAGAAAAACAGGCATAGCTTAGCAACAAAGAACTACGAGCAGCCTACAATAGCTTCTAAATCACGTTCTCCATCTCCATACACAAAAAGACGAATGTGTGAGCTATCAGAAGAAGCCAGACAACGACTGGCCCATTTAAACCTTGGACCTTTTGAATTCAGAAGAGAAACCGATAAACCTCCGTTTGTAGTTAGACGTGTATGTATTCTCTACAAAGTGCTTCCAACTTAAGCTTAGAACATTGTTTTTTCACTAAATATTACTGCAAAAATTCATTCAGTTCTTAGTTTAAATGAATAATTTTTCTCTCCTTAACAGTCTGCCACATGGTGTTTTAAATGTGGAATTGACTAAAATAAAAATTCTTTTATCAGSATTAGTAACAGACAAAGATCAAATTCTTTTATGAATATCCTGGTTAAATTCTCTGAGGCCCCATTTCTTTTCATCTAGTGTACTAGACAGGATAATGGGTGTATAAATTCAAATTGGAAGTAATTGATATTAGTATTAAAGGTGCCTGAATAAGACTTTAGAGAAAGAGTGTCTAGTCACATTATGAAAACTTACACTGCCTCTCTTTCAACTTCTGTTGTGCTGGCATTCTGTGATCTTTGAAACGCTTCCTTTGCTAAGAGCTACATCCCTTACACTTTGACTCAGGGTTCATAAGCATCCTGAATTTAGCACCTGCGTAAGGACTTGTTGCTAATCGTATGTGGACAATTGTTCTGGAATTAGGGACTTATTTAAACTAAGTGTATTTAAGCACTTTACTGCTTAAGGGCCAAATTGCCCAGCCTCTTGGAGGATCATGTTCTCATATATGTTTATGTTGTCTCTTAACATTTCTTATGATTGCAGTAATTCTCTATTTTAAGAATCCTACTTTGAATGTAGGGGCAGAGATGGAATTGTTTTGTCTTTTTGCTATGACATTATGATTTGTCTACAATTTCAGACACTTATCACAGCCGCTGAGATAATTTAGCGTTTAATTAATTTGCTCTTCACATTATTTCATTTTTATAGTTTATGTACAAATGAATTAGTAATGTCATGTCAAATTCTAGAATTCTGTTCCAAGTTCTCTTCTGCTGTTAGGTACCTTTTCGAAATTCAGATTAGCCTTAATAAGCCATTAATCATTCATCAATCAACAGTTTATCTCTCTCTACAGATATTTTTTCTTTTAACTCCTCTTAATCAATTCTTGTGTTTTTTGATCTATAGATGAAGTTCACAATTTAATTACTGCATCTTTAAACACTGATTATTGGTTTTGACTCCTTGATTATATTTGTACAAAAAGGAAAAAGCTTGTCCCTTAATGTACCATATCCCAAATGTCATGGCTTTTTCTAGATTGGAGAATGTTCTTTTTAGGGCATCTTTACTGTTGAGGTCTGTTTTGGCCTGGAGATTTTGTGTTACATTAAGATTAAAGTTAGATTATGTTAAAACGTTACCTCTTTAATTAGGAAGAACAGCACTTAGTGAGATCCTAACTGGACTAAATATGTGCGATACCTAGAACTGTTTAAAAAAATTAGACATTAAAGATGAAGGAGAAATTATCTGCATTTTTTTTCTTTTAACAATATGACATTCAGAATTTTCTAGACCTTTCTAGCAGTATTTTTGTTCAAGCATAGTAAAGCTAATATAAATGTAATATATGAACAGGGTGTTGTGAAAATAGTTCTAAATAGTATTTAAATATGAATAAATTATTTTAGAAAGGAGATAGTCTTATGGAGATGGTCTTATGGAAGAAAACAGGGATAAAAAAAATGTATAGAGATTGAAAAGGGGTAATACAGAGTGCTTTAAAAGCATTTTTGCTTCAGGTTGAACAACCAAGTCCTAGTGTTGAACTTCACACCTGGTGTCCCCCTCGAGAAAGTACAGTGGAAACCTGGTCCAAGGTAAATCATGGTTAGTATTTTCTACTGTATTTCCCTTTAACGCTTTTATTTTCTGCAGTAGTTTAGTGGAGGTGTTTTGAAAAACAGTCCATAATGGTGAAAAAGCTATTCTTTCTTCCTGGGAATAGTGAGAATGCTGAATAACCCCACTGCTGCAAAAGATGGTTTGGGATATTTTTTTTACCTCATGAGACTCAGAACCTAGTTCTACAYGATATAAAAAGTAGGAGCAGAAAATACCAAAGTCCAACCAGTGCTCTGTTTTCACTTTACCTGTTTTCATGAGTTGGATAGTGGAGCAAATCTGCACCTTGATCTGTAGGTGTGTTGGTCAGGTTTAGAGTTTGTTCAGAATTGATCATTTTGAAGTTTTTTTCCAGGACTTTGCTGTTTCAAAATGGATAATGTTTATTTCAGTAGTGTTTGTGAGCAGTGGATCAGTGACTTAATGTTATTAGTGAGCATCCAGAATGTGCTTGCATATCCACTTGGATGTTCATTGGTATCAGTAAGTGAGGGGGTTGTAAAAGATGTGGCACCACAAATTTAAGGAAGTACCATAAAACTTGATTTTATTTAGTATGTCTGGCAATATGAGGATTTTAATGAGTCTCACAAGTMTTTTTTGTTATGTGTGCTCTGCTTTACTATTATTGTGCCTCCTCACTATTTATAAATAGTTATATAGCAAAATATTATGAATTATTTATTTCACATTTGCTCTTTGTAATAGAACTAGATGTAGCATTTAAAAGGTTTCACATTCCCTTTGCATTCATATATATGCATCTGTAGTATCTGGACCTATTATCACCTGATACTATTAGGTACTTATGAAATGAGTTGGTGGTCTCTGACCAGTAATTAGGACACTGAAAACTACCTTATTGCTAATTCCTAAAGAGGAGATTCCTAATTGCTAAAGAGGATTCACCAGTCACTTGTCTGTGTCTTGAGGCTTAACTGTAACTTCTGAAAAACATAGATTCTTAGGATCAGAGATCTTACTACTGACAGTGTGGTTTGGTCCTTTTTTGCTTTTGTGCAAGTAGGTAATAGAGGGGTGTCTTTACATTGCCATACAGCATAAAAGCACCTCTTTTATCTTGGGTCACAGTAGGAGGGTGTTCAGTGCAGACTGATATAACCTATCAAGAAGCCAGACATGGTGTAGTGTCAGTCCCCTAAGGGTAAGGTATATATTGACATGGGTGAAGTGTCCTCAACCAGTATGGACCTAATAGTTTCTCCATTGGCTTCATACTCATGTTTGTGGGTCAGTGGTGATGGAAGGAATGAAGAGGTGATAGGAGGAGGCAGAGGTGGTAGTAGGAAAGCTTGTTCAGAAAAGATTAGGAGGGTAGCCTAATGTAAATGAGAATTTAGGGGACTGGTAGAGCTTTACTTTATATTGATTTTAAGCAATTAATAGCTTAACAGAATGTACTACTTGGATCTATACAGAACACAGTGCCTATACTGATACATTGTTGTAAACATTGTATTGCATTAAATATGAAGTCATTGTTTCAACTGAAGAAAGTCCTGAAATATTACTGGGGCAGTTTAGAATAACAAAATATATAACAATGATAAATTGCCTTAGTGCTGTTTGGAAGAAGAGGTAAGCTATTTTGTAAAAGATTGCATAAAATTTAGGGAAGTAAAATTTTCTTTTGAATTTCTCCTGGGATTTCTTCTTTTTTCTTCCTTTTTTGTTTTTATTTTTCCTTTTCCAGATCCTTCTCTTCTCGGCAGCTACAGGCCCAAGAAAGCCAAAGTGAGTACCCTGAAGTGCCATTGTTTACAAATCGTTTTTTGGGAAGCTCTGAGTAAGAAGGATTGTCCTGTGTAGGTATTTTTGAACCTTTGTCCAGTGGAAGTATCTACTGTAGCATCAAAAACAAGACAAAGGAATTTTAAATCTGATATAACTCGGTCTAGCCCTSTTGACAGATGATTTACAAACACAAATGTGAAAGTTGTCATGCCTGTAGTTACAGGACTTGCTTCTCCTTGGCATTAAGGCTTGTGACAGGGTTGTAGAAGATCCTTTAAAAGCAGTTTACGGTTACTTTCCCAATCATTATAAGAGCACACTTAATTCCAGAAGAGTATGGTAAGGTGGCACTAATATAAATGGTAAGTCAATGTTCTGTTATTTCCCACGCTTGCTTTTTCAGATCTTAGCTGCTTGTGYCCTAAGTGGATCTGAAGATTAATATCTGAGTTCCTTTGAGTTTTTTTTTCTTTCCTTCTTCATTTAGATGTTTTTGCCTGTGTTTCTGAASTACTGCAGAAATTGGGGTTGTCCTCATTTATTTGTTTTATGTATGTCCTCTTAATTTCCTAATGGCTGGTAAAAGCAATGATACAGCGAAGCGGAAGGAAGGGGAATTAAAAGGATAAATTTTGATACAATTAGACACACTTTTGTCAGCTTCTCAATTTTTACTGTGTAGGGCTGTAGTTTGATGTACCATGTGAATTTAATATATTTTGCYACCTCTGGATTGTTCTGTGGTTTTAACTGAGAAATTGTAAAGAAAATAGAGAATTTCTACTAAATATTTTTTATAATGGCTATTTTAATTAAGGTCTTCCCCCCCCCCCCAAATGTGGAAGTAGATAATAGCAGCAGTCATTGTTTGGCGCATGCAGTTAGCTGAGCTATAGATTAATTAATTCATCATCTTCCTGATGCCCTAAGCACTGCCGATTCCGACAAAGTCAACGCAGAGAAGAATGTATCTTTTTGTTGCCAAAATACTATACAGCTTTAAACTAGATGTAGTCAGCATTGTGTAGTTTCAGAGGACCTGAGAATTGCTCATAGTGAAATGTAACTGTTAATGGGAAATCACTGTTGAATTTAATAAAAGAGCTGATATTTTCACTGGCTTTTTTCAAAGTTTGTGTAACCATCAGATTATGTTTGAGTGGTCTTTAATTGTGTAACTAACATCAGTACCTCTTAAAAAGTTGTGATGGGGTATATTTGCCCTACATGGCTGCAGCCTGGAAAGGGTTAATGAACAGCCTGATTTGTTTCCCCGGCTTTGGGAAATGGTTGCTGTAAAAGTCCCCCTTTCAGGTAGAATGAGGTAACCCATGGAGACATTTCAATGGTGCAGGTTAAGAGGATCTGTGAAAGGAGGAAAAGTAGAAACCYGGTATAGTGAAGAGTAAGTAGAAAATGAATAGATGGCCCTGAGTTTTCCCTGGAAGAAGGGCAAGTGAAGGGAAACAGAAGTCTAAGGGCAAGGGGTCCTAAACTGAGGAGAGGTCTGAGGTGCGTGTTGTGTAGACTCTCAGGTATCGTTCTGACTCTCTGAGGGTCCTGGAAGTGGTGAACCTTTAAACTATGCAGGCAAAAAAGGCAATAAAAGGGCTGTTATGCTAGCCTTTGCCATAAGATGGTGTGTCAGATACTAACAGAGCCCTTTGGCACTTGTTGTTTGAATTCATGGGGCCAGAAATCATTTCTGGAGTTTTAGACCAGGGCTATTCTGAGAAATTAGGGTCCATGCTATTCCTCAGTAGGCAGATATTCTTGCATTTATGGGTAACCTGTATCCTTTTGATTTACAAAAATAAAAGCTGTAAAGTATACATCTTCATATATTTAATAAACTTTAGCAAGGCTTACTTTTTTTACAGGTAAAATCTACTCATGGAAAAGACTTTGATAGTTCTTCTGATGTCTGTAATGAGCGTGTGATCTCAGGTCTACTGAACAGACAGTGCAGTTCTGCTGGTTCGTTAATGTGTTCAGCACCTTCAGCATTTCATAAACATTCCTTAAGCTCTGTGCTAAGTCGATCTTCTCTAAGAGAAAGGTAATGACTTGTTTTTGTTCTTTGTGAAATTTTGGACTCATTAATGAGAGCAGATAATAATAGCATTTGCATGGCTCGAGGTTGTATGTTTGGAGGTGTGCAGGCTGAAGAGAAAGAGAATTTTTCCCCAACAACTGTCCTGTCATTTGACTTGTCCTCAGGAGCTGTGTTTTTGATCACCTATCTACTTAATGAATGCAATCCAAATAATACGGTGATGAAAAGAATGTTTGACATCTGTGTTGCTAACTCTCTGTGAAACAATGAAGCCCCAAATTTCAAGTACCCCATGTCCATCGCATGTCTAAAACAGAGAATATTTAAATAAATAGCCCCTCTATCAGAAAGGATTAAAATATCAGGAGCGTAAATATAGATAAATATGTATATGAAGTAAACTATTCTGGAGGTATTTGGAAACCTTTTTTCCTTCTGACTATTGTTCAGCCTAGTGTTTGTAAGCATATACTTGTGGCTATGCTGTAGTTACATGTGTGATTAGAGTGTGTAACATGCTTGGACTAGCTTTAGTCTAGTCAGTGTATCATTTTTCAACCTCTTTGCTTTATAGGCATCCTAAGAAATTTTTCAGTTGAAGTGTGGGCCCCCACAGCAATTCTGCTTACATTAACTGCTATGTTTAGATTTCTTTTCTCAGTAGTCCTCCACTGATCCCAATGGGGTTGGGGTGGGGACAGCATCCAATATCCCTTAGCTCAGTGGATTTCAATCCATGGGCTAATATTTTGGGCAAGCCTAGTAGTTTCAGTGTCTCATGAGAGTGGGATGGAAGAAGTATCAAAAGAAGGAAACAGATTTTCCATGCCAAAGTCCTCCARCCCTCCAAGGAGAGAGAGTGTTCCCTACCTCTTGGTGAATAGAATGTGTCCTTGGTGCACAGTGCTCCTACTGTACTTTCAGTTCAGTTAGTTTCTAGAGGACTTTCTGGGAGTAGAAAGGCTTAAACCTTGAGTGCAAAACTGGACCTGAATAACCAAATATGTAACATAATTGGGAGAAGCTGAGCATCAAACTGATGGCCTGCCCTAAGTACTGAAATGTTTMTCTGAGGCCTTGCTTGGAGATGTACTTTGGTGGCTAGTTCATGCTCATTCCAGGCTCTTTCCTCCCTGATGCCWTTGGTACCCTAGTTAGTGAAAGTTTGCAGGGTGCATTTTATAGCYTAGGCACAGCCTAATGTGTAGCTTCTTTTTCAAAATAGAAAAATTGCCTTAGTTTTCTCTTCARAAAGAAAAATGACAGATGGCAGGTGGGGACTAAATTTTTAATACTCATGAAGATCAAGTTGCTGTTTCTTTTAACATCTTCCTCTGCTTGAAAACATGCTTGCTTGTTATTCTGTGTAATAATATTTCTTGTGAACTGTAATGCAGAAATTAGGATGTATCTGGGGTTTGGAGGAGATTTCTTGTCATGTTTTCTACCACCCCACTCTCTTCTGACATTGTCTGTTCATTAGTTACCCATGTCTAAGGAAGAGGTATTGCAACGGTCATTTTTATCCCTCATTCTGTGGTATGAATCTTTTTTCAGCCAGAACGTTTCTTTTTTTTCTTTCTTTCTTTTAAAATGGATTGTATTTAAAGCTGACAGGGTCCCTTATATTGATAGCAGGAATGTCTTGTGTGTTGTGAGCTGCTGTTGTATACATAGTAATTTAGTCATCTGCCAGGTAATCTTGAAATCATCTGAATGTTCTTGCTCTTTCTCTTTRCCAGCCCCTCTCCAGAAGTGATTTGTGATCTTGTGAAATTACGCTTTTTCTTCTTATTAGAACAAATGCTCTCAGCTCTTTAGAGATGTAACATCTTTTCTGTATTAAAGATGTAAGCATTTACTTTTGTCATCAGAAAAATTCCAAAATAAGGAAGTAAAGGGCACAGTCTAATAAATTTAATCTGTATGTTTGTACTACTGAAAAAAAGATGACTTTAGTTGCCTCTATGCTGAGAATTATAGTTGGAATGACAAACATGGATCAGAGGTCAGTCTTTGGAAATGCATGCAAATGCTGCTGTTCAGATCATATAAATACAGGGAAAATCAGTAATACTGAAAGTATAACAATGTTAGTGTATTTGCAAGAATACAGAGCCTTATCTTGCAGTGATTTGCTTATTTTTTTCTCCATTTTATTTTGAATTAGAAAGATAAAGAGCTTTGTATATCCAGGCAGATTTTTAATGCTAATCAACCCAGAGTCAAAGAAAACTTTACTCTCCCTCCCCCTCTCCCTTTAATTCCTTTTTTTCCTTTTTTTAAAAAACATAATGTGAGGTGAGCGTCTCCCTTCATGAGAGTTCCTCCCCAGAGCCCTGCTGAAGAGTTGCTAAACCATTGCAATACCTTTCGGTGCTGTAGAAGATGGGGTCTTGCTTGAGTCCTCTGAGTCCTTTTGCATCCTTTTTAGCAGTTTCCAGTCCCTTTCTGCCAGCCTGCTAGAGAGACTACAAATCAATCCTTTCCCCTTTTCCACTGGGTTTGAGTCAAAAGCAGAACTGTAAATAGACTTACTGTTAGGACAAGGTAGGAAAGCTCTAAATGTTTATTTTACATTTTATTTTTAGGTTTTTCATTATTTAGGTCACCTGAGGAAGGTCTGTGTTGCAAACTGACGCTAGACATAGTGATGTGGCTGTGCCACTTCCCATTTTGAATCTAGCTCTTATTGTGTACAGTGCTGTGGTACAAGCACACTCTTCAGTTCCTGCCTATGATGTCTGGGTGTTAAGTCAGTGCAGTTAATATGTTCCTTAGGCCTGGTTGGTTGGTTGTGCGTAGGTAAGTATCTTTTATGCTTTGAGAAAGAGCATCAGGGTTGAAGTCTCTCTACTCTGCTGCAGGAAAACAAAATTCAAGTCCGGCTCTTGCTTTCTTAGTGCATATATATCTTCATGCTCTCCTAGAATATGGTGTTTGTCCCTGGGGATTTGTAAGCTAAGCCTTCCTTGTGATATTGAAACCTGAAGGAAGCAAAATACCAAGCTGAAGTCATTATTTTGTAAAGAAAAGGTGAAACAGTGAAATGAATTCTTTAAGCTAATGACARAAGTTCTCTGAATGGAACTATCTGCTGGCACAAGAGAAATGCTTTTCTCAAGAGATTACAACAATCGTAGTATTTGGCCATTTTTGTTGTGTTGGGAGGCAAAGCTACTTCTCATGCGTTTGGGATCAAGGGATTCTTTTTCCTACTCTGGACACGGCAGGCTTTTGTTTTTGTCTTTTATTATTGATCTGAAGAGTAATCACTCCCAGAGTGAAGTCCCTCTTGATGTCTTTTTGATGTTTCCCTGGTGGTACTGCTGCAATGTAGTCTTATCTACTACAAAATTTAACAAAAATCCTAACCTCTATTTGAAGTAAGACAGAGGTTACCCATCTGGATCAGATGCCCTTCTGTAGCATTCCTATATTGTTTTACTACCATCCTTCTGTCTTATATCTTTCTTCAAGTACTAGGAGAATGTCAGCATAAAGGTAGATATAAAGAGTAAAAGATTAGCTCCTGTGTGAAGTCCTTGAAAATTCAAGTTATCAGAAGCTTTGGCTTCAGTGTTCTTGCAATGTTACCTCAGGATATTGGGTTTTGCTTTTGTCACGTAGCAATATCTAAACCAAAAGTAATTCACCTAATAGTTTAGAAAGTGGAATGGATCCTAGGATAGGGCCTATTCTACTTCTGTGAGAATATACAGTTAAGTTGTGAGAGCCTTCTACTAGGAARTAGAGCACTGAAAAATTTAGCAGGCTTTTTAGAAAATAGCTTGTTCTAGTGAGAGGCTGCAGCTAGGTTTCYTGCCTGATTCTAACCGTTAAAAACTAATTATTTCTGATCTTTGGGAACTGAATTTTGGTAGTAAGGTTGTTCCTGAATCTTTGRGGTTTGTTATCTATGTCACTTCTTGGGGAGGTTTACTTATTTTGCATTTGCTAAGTTGGCCTCTGGAATCAACCCTTGAAGATCACTTATTTCATATCATATTCTGCAAAGACTGAGCAGCACATGAGCCTTGTTTTGTATCTTTGACCAACTTCTACATTATTTGTCATTTTTGACCAACTTCTACATTATTTGTCATCTAAATACTTGATTTTGCTGCAGCAGGGAGGTAAATTTGAAAGCGATTTTTGTCAAAATTGTTCTGTATGTAAATGGGAGGATTCGTTCAGAAATTCAGAGAAGATGGGGCAATGGAAAAGCTTCCAAAGAGGATAAGAAAGTGTAGTCCATTTATGACATAAATAAGCTAATGATGTAGTTACAGAATGTCTTGAGAGCTGCTTTGTGGGGGAATGGCTCAGCTAGAGTACTGGACCTTCCCCGAGATCTCAGAAGTTGTCTGCTACTTGGAATCCACTTTATACCTGAGGATAATATATTCTTTGATTCTACTCAGGGAGCAGATGGTGGTTCATAAAAGGACCCTTTTGAACTCCTCAGTCTTTCTTTTCATTCTCCTTGCCCCCATTTTAAGGGCTAGATAGGAAGCTTAGTGTAGGGGAAAGAGAGTATTTACTAAGTTAAACTCTGCTCTGAATGTGTCTCTAGTGCTTCAGGGCTTAGCTCTAAGCATGGCTTTTGAAAGTAAGAGAAACTATTTAGAAAGGATGAGGTATCTTTACTTTTTTTTTTTTTYTAATTTCTTACTGAAGAGGGAGAGCAATTGGGTACATAACTAAGCTGCCGGCTACTGCTTCCAAATGTTTGGACTGTCACGCTATGACTTAAGGCCTTGTCTGTGCATGATTTTTTCTCCTTCATAGTAGTATCCTGSTATAGTGAAAGCCACATACTTTCTCCACCACAAATGTTGTAAAAATGTAAGGATTTTTATGTTGGCATATTTCTATTACAATTCAGAAACTAGTATGTACCAATATAGTCTCTAAAACAATTTCACACTGGTAAAGCTGCATCTATGCCAAGGTTTATTGCCATCAGTCCTAAAAAAAATAATAATAAAAAAAATTGCATCCTTTACTAAATAGACAAGTAAAACTCTTAATTGTATCTCAGCCTTTCTATTGTGCCTCTATGTATACTGATATATACTGAGAACACATTTCATCATAGTAAATTACCACTTCATGTCCTTTTAAATGAGAATAAAGTAACTTCTCCACTTAATGTGAATGCTGCATAAATGCCTACTTCAGTATAAAATCTGTGACTTCTTTTTCAATTTCAGAATTAATTATGTTTGGTTTTCTTGAGAATCTCTCTTATTCCATGTTTAAGTTCTTGTAGATTGTGTTTTTCAGGTTATACTTAGCTTAAGAGTTATTTCTTTCTCCCTCTTCCCCTTCCTCCCAATTACAGTAGTAGCGTTCTCTCCAATTGTGAATCTGGTACTACAGTACTTCATTGATTTCTGTCCTCTGATAGTTTGTCCTTGTATGTGGTTTTGCGCAGCGTGGAGTCTGTGTCTTTGAAGCTGATGAATTTTTCTTGTAGGCCACATGCACAGAGTTGTTCACAAGGCTGGGAGGTGTGATGGTGGGGGAAGGGGTCGCATTAGGCACTGCAAATATTCTGCAGTAGACTCTTGCATTAATTCTACTGATATAAAAARTATTAGTTGCTGCTGCTGCAATGTGATATTAACAATTTTGCTATGTGCAAGTGTATGATTGGATTGTCTGACATTTGAAAATTCCTGTTTGTTACAGCTCTCAAGTTTGCAAGCTGCTATTTGACTGGAATATATGGGTAGATGTATACTCTGTATTTGTAATGGACTCTTTCATCCTAATGGATAAAATTATATATGAAAATAACTTTAATCTTCAGCATAGGATCTAGACTGTGCTTGGCTTCTTTCTTCCCATCAAGGTAGATGTTGTCGGTATGACCTTAAAAAAAATCCTTATCTCATAAAGGAAAATAAATGCCTTTAGTCACATTACAGGGGAAAATGGTTCTGTTTCCTTGATCGTACTCGACACAACATCTTTGAAATTAATCTTGAGAAGTTYTCTGATTGATCTGGCTTTTTCTAGGTCACTGAGCTATATTTCCAAAGTGTTTATACAATCTATTGGAATCAATAAACARTTTAAACTGATGTAACTGCAGAATGTTTGCAAGTCCCAGGGAAAATTGGAAGTATGACAAAGAATACAGCTGTGGAAGTTTATTTTGTTTATCAGGACAAACAGTCATTGAAATGAAATGACTTTTCTTTCAACACTGCAATACAATAATGACACCTTAATCACATATRTAAGTAGCTAGTTGCTTTAAAAACACATTATTGGCAAATGAAAACCCTTTATGTATAGTTTAAGAAGCTGTGCTCTAAAGCCTATTTTATAAAATATCTCCAATACAAGAGTTAGCATATCATGAAATGGTTTCACTTCAGATTATGGGTGTTATATTTCAGACATCATTTTRTTTTAGATTGAGTTTCAGCTGGTGTAAATATTAACATTATGACTTAGAATGTGGATTAGATTTTATAGTCATTACTAAAATTAGACAATAACTATACTAGCAAAACTAATTAAAAAGAAGATGATACTGTTTTAATCTTACTTAAGGTTTTGATTTCTCTCTCTCTCTTTTTTTTTTTTTTTTTTGGTACGTTAAGTTTGGGATATAATGTGAGTGGCTAACATTTCTTATACCACAGCGCACACTAGTGGATTGATTAATAAAATCACCTGAAGAAAGAAACACCTAATAGTTCTTGAATTAAATACTTAAATCTTCTTCTTGCAGACATAGCCATGTCTTCTATAATTGAATACAATAGCAAGCTGGGTTTTCTTTTTTATAAAAGCAAATACATTTATCTCCAAGGATATTTGTAAATTTAAGATTAATAACAACGATCTGAAATCTTACATACGAATTTCATAAAATTTATTTCCCAAAGGCAATCTATTCGAACTTCCGTTCTCACTGCTAGTAACCTGGATGTTGGAAGAACAACAGCTGCTGTATAAATAAGAAAATGCCAAGCTTTCATTGGCCTCTCTTTATTTGTTAAATGGGAAATGACCCACTATTATTGCATCTAGAGTGTATGTTTTTAAACATGGATTGCAGAGGTTCTTTAGTATTAGTGCTTGTAAATGCTAATGGGAAGTTGTAAGATGTCGGTACCACTCCAACCCCTTTTCCCTTACCTCTCTTCTTTTTTCATAAATTGTTTTTGACCCCTGCCTGATCTGATTTATTCTAAGCAGGGTGTTTTATCCGGACAGCAGGTTTTTATTCAGCACACTGCTAGTGATAACAGTGCATGCATTGTAATGCAGCATATCTCATATGGGTTCGACTGTGTTAGAGAAATGAATGCTCCTGCCTGCTTAAGTTTCTTAGACTTCTACCTTTCTAATGGCAACCCTTCCCCCTCCCCCTCCCCCCAGATTCACAAAGCACTTACTTTCTTTTAGGAAAAGTTACTTGAGTTCTTTTAATGTAACAGATTTTTAGATTCTAAAAATTCATTCGAAATGAGTTGTAAATATTCAGGATACTAATATCAATGTCCTTGTAGCCAACTTTGTGAAAATGCTTGCCTGGTATGCAGTGATGGCACAAAGATAAACAATGTTAAATGTAATTAGAAATATGGAAAATACATCCCCCTATAGGTTATATGATTCATCACTCCAATATGGTATGATTTCCTGGCATCGTTTCATGGGAAAAAAAAAGAAGCATTCATAAATAGATGATCTGATCTAAGAAAACCTGTGGGTTGGCTGAAAATATTGGGGCTGTTTAGAACAAAAGTAGATTTGGGGAGAGGTAAGCAATAAGAAATAAGTAGATACAGGAAGACAGAAGAAAGTTGCTCAAAAGCAGAGAGCTGGTCACTTTCTGCTGTATCTTTTCCTCTAGTAGAAGTAATGATAAAAAAGACTAGGAGGTGCTCCCAGCCCTGTCTGCAACCRTTAAGGCAGCCTGGCACTTCCCGTCTTCAAGATCCTGGTTTTTGGTCACTTTTAACTTTGCCAAGTTACTTGTTTTGGACTGAAGCTTTATATGTGCGCTTGGCTTTGTTCCTTCTGTAAGGAGCTATGTTGTTTTGGCCAAAATTTTTAGGAGTTTGATGAAGGTGAACTAAGCCTGTTGCGATCATGTTGGGGATTGGAGAGAGAGACTGGATAATGCAGGGAGGGAATGTGACAAAGGGCAATGGTAGCCAGGGGAGGGAAAAGGGCCGAAGGGCTTACAGTCTCTCACACCTGTCCAGAGCCCAGTGCAGAATCGCAGGATGCAGTCGTGAAATTTCTCTTCTGCATCAAACTTGTGAAGCCAACTAACAAAGCGTGTCTCTGTTCCTGTGCTTCTAGTCCTCCCAGAGTATGGCAGCCCGGCACCGCTCCTAGCTGCTCTTCCATTAGCTCAAATTGCAGAGGTCTGCAGTGGATCTACAGCTTGCAGTCCTGCTCATGGCCCATTTTCACRTGAGCATGATACCATGTCAGGAGTTATTATTTCCTTGGTGCTCTTCAAATTTAGGAAACAGTGTAAATGAAACTAGCACTCCAAAGTCAGGTTCTCAAAGGTTAGGAAACACTGAAAAGAAGATGCACAATCTTGATTTGGTGTCTTGTTTCTGTGATTGTGATGAAATGGGTTTTTTTACACAATCTCATACCTGTTCCCCAGTGAATTCTTGCTTTGCCTTAATCTTGAACCTTTTTGATAATATATTTTTGAGTATACTAAAATATGGAGATTGGTGTGTAAATCATCCTATCCTTGAAATCTTATCTGCCTCCCTTAGTAATCTGAGAATAACTATTGACATGAAATTTCTGCCAGCTTCTGAGCTCACTGAGAAGTATGAAGGTTTTTCTGAGTAAACTGGAAAAAATATACTGCAAAACATGAAAGAATAAATCCAAAGTTTTTCAGTCACTCATATCAAGCAAGCTACCTTGTTTTTAATATGAAAAAGCAACTTGAAATCCTGTTCTGTCTTGTGAAATTTGCAGTACTTTCATGTTTAGGAAAGATTGAGAGTTTGCAGTTTTTGAACTCTATGGGTTTTCCAATTTGCGCACGTTGGGGTTATCTTCCTGATGGTTTAGCCCAGTGGAAACGACTTCATGTATGTAATACTTCCTTTAAAAAGATAAAAAATGCAACCTGATCACTGGGAATAGAATAATTGCATAGCTTTTCTATTCTGTAGGGACAATACAAACATTACAGAAATATTACTCAGTTACAAAATCATCAACATTTTCTCTGCTTTGTATCTTCTGTTGGGATTGTGAATGCATATTGTTTATGCGTGGCTTTGAAATGTTTCTTTAGTTGTACTCCAGAGGAGAAAAAAATTGAATCTGAACATTGTATCTGTTCCAAACAGAAGGAAGTAATGTATTCTTCATAATTAAAAAAAAATCAGAMTCAAAAGTATTTTGGAGCTTTCTACCCAGGAACTATTATCTTCTGTTGGTTTATTTTCCCTCTTTCTCTTTCAGATTTAACTCTGGTTGGCCTACACCAGCAAATGGACATGAGATCCATAAACGAGTGAAAAATATTTTAAGGACACACAGCGCTAGACAGCGTCTAATATTTGTAAGTTTGACTGCAAACTAACTTTTTTTTTTTTTTTTTTTTTACAAAATGGGTGAGGAAGAGAATTGTGCCTAGAGATTTGGTTTTATTACACTTTTGTTTTTCGAGGCAGCCTTGAGTGTAGAAATGTGGATTTGGTATATAAGCTGAACTGTTTCACACTGATTTTGATAGCCTCCTTATGCAACCTTTGTGGACAGGTGGTATGGGTAACCCTCTCGCAGGGTACTGAAGATGATTACATTATTTTTTAAATTTGGGTCCCCTGCTTTCAGTTTAARGAAAAAAAAATACATTACTGACCTGTAGAACATTAAGGACATAACATGTTGTGCAGCTGCACATCACCAGCTGCTGGTGTCCAGCTGTTTGTAGAGCTAATATTATTCTTCAAATGTGTGCTTTTTTTTTTTTCTTAATTACCTGGCTTTCAATGAGCAGAGCTCTTTATCTAATGAGATTGTGCCCTGGATCAGAACATTTTGTCCTTGAGTCTGATGGAATTTTGAAGTGCAGTTTTAGTCAGATAACAATTTTTGTTACTGTGATTCTAAGAATCCCAGTTGCGGCACAGGATCTCCCTGGGCAAAACATTGCACAAACTGAATGACAGGATTGTCCATCTGCAAAGAACTTAGGTTCTTATGTATGAGACGATGTAAAAGAGAGGTAAGATAAAAGGATATAAGAATTAGAGTAGGTAAGGTTAAGATAAAGACCTCTGATGAAGTTATTATTTTTGCTGGAAATGTAACAGACTGATGTTACTGATCAGTTAGAAGAGACACAAGTCTCTCAGTGGAGAAAGACATCTTGTTTGCTTCAGTTTCTCTTCTTGGAAAAGGAATGGTGACAGAAATCCACTTTCAAATTTTGCTGCAATTTTAATTTACTGCTGCTGCCAGCGGCCCATCTTGTCCCYCTGGCAGAGTTTACTGTGTCTGTGGGAAGTGTGACAGAAGTGTGTGAGCCCTGGCCTCCTCCCTTCCCACTTCAGCACAGAGCAGGTAGGGGTAACGCTAATATGCTTGAGTATGAACTGTGCTGTTTGGGATGCAGTGACTCCAGTGGCTACAGTAAGCCCTTGCAGAGGACTGAGGCAGAAGATGAAGGTTCTTGTTTTAATTCACTGCTGAGAGATGTACTGAAGAATATCTGTCTTGGCCCTGAAATCTCGACACCCCACCATCACCACCAGATTTAGCCACCATGGGCAGCTCCTTGTGTCACCTGTAGGCACTCTTAATCTGTTCATTTTCTTGTTGTCTGTCAAGCCTTTATTTTTAGCTTAGTTTTTGTGTGTTCTTTTTTGTTTTAAACCCTGAAAAACCTTTCCTCATGCATGTTAAGACTGTATGATGTAGTACGTGTTGTACCTCCCTGAGTTTTTATACAAATGTTATGATCTCTTGTGAGCTKCTGCCTGTCAAATAAAAGATGCCTATCATAATTTTGTGTTTCAGCTACTCCAGAACAGGTACAAATCTTGTCAAATACTCCTCTGATGTTTCAATGAACTTAGGATAGCAGGTTGAAATTTATGACAGTGCAGCACCTACATGTAATGAAAGTTTGCACAGTGCAAACTATCTCCAGTGGTCCTTGACTACTTTCCTTGAACAGTAGACCATGACTTAATGATAAAAGATTTACTAGTTTGTTAGGAGATCTGAATGACTGGTTACACTGTTGCTCTATATAGTCATAAAGACTATGACTATTAAGTACAGTAATGGGTAAAAGAGGACTCCATTGCTTTCTTCTTTTGGTATTTTATTAGTTTTATTTTTAAACATCACTTGAAGCAACTCTTGGAATGAAGTCATATGCTACTCTAGAATGACTTACACATGCTGGTATTCGCTTCTTGCCACAATATTGCACAAAAGAACACAAATTTGAAAGTATGGTGTTAGATTCTTAAAGCATGGTGCTTTCTATTGGCTTTCTGTTAGCACACATGGTCACTTCCAGTATTGAACACATGGTGAATATACACAGGGATTAATAATTAGAAGTGAAGCTTTTCTGATTCCTCTTCTGCCAGAAAACCTCATGTGTCTGCCCTGAAAACTCCAGCCATCAGGGCATTGGATAGGATTTTTGGATCCTTAATTACAGATCAGGTCAGAAGAATATCAGAAAAGCATCATTTTTCTAGGTCCATTTTCTTCCACTGAGCAAAAGGAATAGGAGGATATTACAGAAAAGTCTTGCAGTGTTTAATTATCATGTGCTGCTAACTTGTGAAAGCTATAATAGCAGCTGACCTGTTAAACAAACAAACAAACAAAAAGTCAGGCATACTTGCATTGAGTGCTGTAAAATACACCAGGATTGTATTGTGCTTCCCCAGAAGGCCCAAAATCTAGACTGCATAGTTAGGCAGTGGGTGGATGAGGTAAACAGGTCATCTTGAAAGTGAGGCAATAGTAAAGCAAGTGCGCTGGCCATTTGATGAGTAAAGATTTTGGCTCCAGTCTGGATCCTCTTCCAAACTTTGAAAAGTTTAAAAGTATCTCTTATTCTGTTTTATTCCAATGAGCCTAATGCTAAATAACCATTCCCAGAAGCATCCAGCTGTGTTTTTCAGAACTTCGTTTCCATAGTGTTCTGTAAAAATAGTGTGGCTGGAACTGTGCTGCAGATTCCTTAGGGTGTCCACTGTAACTTTCCACTAAGATATTTTGACAGTATCATAATGTTTCCATCTTTTTCTGCTTTCCAGAACATAATTTGCCTCTGGCAAATACTGMAGAGTTTTATTTATCACTGTACCCCATTTCTTCTACTCAGTGCTTTATAGTCTGTGACTGCTGAAGGAAGAGAGTTTTCCTGTTTACAAACACACTTATTACCTTGTATTTCACCACAATAAATTGTGTTAGGTTTTCCCTCATCCATACTCCTGCCACTCAGCTTGCTCTGCATCTTATTGTCATCTGCCATTATATTTATTGTCTTCTCTCCCAGTTCTGTGTTAACAACAAGCTTGATTATTTTTACTGCAGTCTCTTTTTCCAGTAACTTCTTATGTATCATGAAAGATTATTTTGTTTCCTAATCCTTGTAGCAATTGGGTCCTGCTGAAAGCATCACTTAGTATCACCTCTTAAATAGTGTCTTTGTTCTTCAGTGTAGAGTGAACCTGGTCATATATGGATGGAATTCCCACCATCCTGTCTGTCTCAGGTGAGCAACTGGCTCACTTCAAAAGATGTATTTTGTTTCTTACTTACCTCAAAGGGTAACTGTAGGTTAATTAATGTCTAGATAGCATTTGGAAGATAAGATTGCTTTGTAGCAACTCTTAAGAATACCAGCGAAGGGTCATTAGGTACGTCACAAATATTTTTTAAAGTTGGATAAGCATATTCTCAACCCTGTATGTAGAATGGAAGTATTTAGATGTGTAGAATACTGCTGTCTCATGCAGTGCCTTATGTGGATAACAGTAGCTCGTTATAAAAAGCTAATGAATCATGGAAGTTTAAAGTTCTTTTCCCCCTCTTCTGCAAGACACAGAAGTAAGGTGGTGAGCAATGGGTTTCGTAGCATTTATGCCACATGTTTGTTGGTGATTATTGAGGCTTATGTTTTCTGCATAGTTCTTTAGATCTACAATGCCAAGAAATTCTTTCCAGTTTATTACCTGAAAATTATTAGCTGCATTTTGGTGAACTTAATTAAAAGTGTTCATAAATGGCATTTGGTTCATTACACTTTCTCCCTTTCTCCCCCAAGAAATGTAAGCGCTTTAATAGTCTTTTACTAAATGGAAGGAAAGTATTTTTGAAATGGTATCATTATAATGAGAAACCAAGGTAATGAGAATGTGATTTCTGTTTTTTGTTTTGTTTTGCTTTGTTTTAGGATGAGAGTAACTCATCAAAAGAAGACTTGACTAAAACAGGAGAGTTTTCACATAAAGCATCCTTATCCATGAGTGAACTGCAGAGCAGGTATGGAGTTTTTCTCTGGCCAGTAGAGAACTGTCTTATTCATGGTATTGCCCTTTAAATTTAGCTAAAAATTTCACTTCCTATTTTGAGCTATATAATATATTGCATGGGGAAAAGGCTTCTGTAGGAGTTAGTCCTACCAAGCTTTTTCACCTAAAAGCAAAATACAATTAATTATCATTATGCCTTTCATGCTGTTTGGCACTGTGTCAGTATAGTCTTCATAAAACCCTGATTTTGGAACTGGACTTGGTCATAAAAATGATCTTTGGATGGTAGTCCTTGGGTTTTCTTCAGCCCAGCTACAGAGCAAATGTAACTTTAAAAATAACCATTTGGCTATACTTTTTAAATTATGGAAGTGCAAAAATAAGTTTAACTTTATTTAGTAATTTGTCTTTTTATCAAAGGACATGCCTGGAAAAGAGAAAGCATCTTAAAAATTACAGCAAAAACATAGACTACCCATTAGAGATTCAGCATGCAATATTTCATCAGAGGTCTTGAAAACCTGAGATCCTGTCTGGTTTATATAGGTTAATTATTCTGTGTATTCTTCAGATGTATGATTAGGGTTTCATTTTAATATTTTACTTAGAATGTACTGTTTGATTTGATTTTGACAACTTCTGTTGTTGAAGTGGATCACTGTTAAGGTTCTCTRTGTATGCACACCGTATTTTGTAGAATGTTTTGGGTACTCGGAGGAATGATGTTAAGTAACATAAAACATAGTTGGGTTGTATGGCTTTCTGTTTTTGCTTATCTTAAGAGAAAACCGTAGAACTATGGCGCTAAAATTGAGACTGCTTGACTTTAAAAGGTTTTATTTTGATAATTAAATGTGATGCAATATTTTGCAACAATGGCCTCATGAATCACCACTGTACACGACTGAAAGGAGCGTAATTCAAAAAGGCCTAAGAAGTTGGGTTTTTTTAGCTCCTGTAATTTGTAGATGCCTTTGGACAAGGSATCTAATAAAATGAATCTTAGATTTTCACATTTGCATGAAGTTGTTACTGAAGTTGTTAGCATTTCTCTACCTATGTTCACTCCTGTGGTCTTTGCTACTTTGTACTTTGTCCTGACAGCTGCTGCAAGTAAAATGTGTAGGATGTGTTTGTGAGAGAGAAAGTGCAAGTTTTTGTTTTGGGGCAGCTTTAGGACTTTGAGATTGATGCTGAAACTGAAGGCCATGAGAAAAGAAGAAACATATCTTAATACTGCAGCATCAAGAGATGATGTGATATGAAATGTGGCACTCAAGTTGGGGAAGGACAGTTCCTTGGGTTTAGGGACTGGCAGCACTAATCCCACTCACAAAAGGGAGAGAYGCCTAAGGACTCCAGGACAGTCTGACTGCTGAGTGTTTGCCACAGCGCTCGTAAACAAGATACAAGGACAGAGACAGAGTTCAGAGAAGGACATGGTACTGTCGACCAAATGTTGGCAGTAAAGTAGATGATTGAAAACCACTGGGAGTAAGGAAAAGGTCCGTGTTTTGTGAAATATTTAGTATATGACTCACTCAGAAAAGAACTTCTGGGGCTCCTAAAGGAGATGTATGAGGGAACAAAAGCATATGACAGGTATTTCAGAGCAGGGAGTTGCGTGCAGAAATCCTACTGTTAATATGATTTGTGAGTGTAATTCCCAGATTGCTTAGCTCAGATTCAGATGGTTTCCAGTTGAGACAGGCGAGGGACTCTTCCCTAGCTTGGCTGAATCTTTGTCCACACCAGGGCTATGTACCTCATGTGCAAGGACTGACTAATGGAAATACACAAAAAGATAATGAAGCTTATGTCTTTTAAGTCTTTGTCAGAAACAGAATAAGGAATTTACAAAAGTTACTATTATTCTTTGATACTTTCCTCCTACTGCAGTTAAAATTGTTGGATGTGGGTTTTCTCTAAGCAGATGATCTGCTTTTAGTAGAAGAAAGTGCAAGCATAAGGCTGACTATAGGAAATAGATTCTGAAGAAAACTGTATCAGAGCTGTCTGCAAGATTGTATACCAATGTCCCTCCTAGTGTGCTGCTTATTTGTTGGACTAAGAAGGCCCTATCGGAAGTGAGGTGATACGAGCTGTGGAAAGAAAGCAGAAGTTTAGTGCAGTTGTTGATGGTCTCCAGTGTATTCACTTGTCTACATTTAACATAGGCCTGTGTAACTTCCCTGTTAATTTTGCTGTTATGTTTCTTTGTGTCCAAACTGTAGGGCACTGTTCACTGTGTCTAGGATGATAAATAGGTTTAAATTTTCTTCATGCTGTTGACTGAACTAAAGTGTTGGGGCTTGACTTTTCCAAAAGTGTGAAGGTGATCTTTTTCCATCTTTAATTTTGGAACCTCATATAGATTTTGCTGTTGTTGTTTCATGTGGTAGAGATTGGCATCACTATAGTATTCAAATGTAAGAAATCTAAGTGCAAAAGCTGTTCCTCCTTCTGTTTTCCACGGGACAGTGGAGGCTTAGAAATGTGAATTTGAAAAACTGTCCCTACCTCTTTCTCTTCTTCCCTCCCCATTTTCCTTTCTTAAAATGAAAACCTGAATATGTTTTGCTGTAGCAAGCTAAAAGTATATGAGTGAGTGCTTTCATGGAAGGATTCTTTCAATTTTGTCACAGGAGTTTACTGATATTGAGGACAAAGCTTTAACAACTTGTTTGACCATACTAGATTAATAGATGGTATGTATATAAGAAAATGTAAAACTTCCCCATGAAATTTAATCCATTTCCTAGGTGAAGATGGCCACCAGTAAGTTTCGCATTTCCRGTTTATTTTCCCAGACTGATAACCTTCTCAAAAGGCTAAGAGTAACTCAGTCCTAATTTTTAAGTGTCTCAATCTCTGAGCAGATGTGAAAGATGTCACCTCAGTAGTCATTTTTTGCTTATGAGTTTTGATCTAGTTTCATGTTTTATTACAGGAAAAAGGCTCATTTCATTATATAACATAACCCTTTGTTTCAAAGGTTCAAGAGAATGCAAACAGCTATGAATTTTAGGTATACATACTTCAAATTTGTCAGTGTTTCATAATGATTTTAAAATAATAAACTTTGCTTCATAGATCTAGGAAATAATTTCTCAAAGCAACTGAAATATGAGAATATATTTGTGTTTAGTATTAAAACAGTGACACGTAAGACGGGGTGGGAAACGAATACTTGATTGCTGTTAGATCATAATGTATTTGGTAGAATACTTAATCCAAGATGCTTCTGATAGAACACTTTACAGCTGCAGCCACAGTAATTTAATATACCTCAGATAGATTGTCTTCATATTGAAATAACTGCTTGTGGTTACATTTTGACCTTCAAATGACACACAAATCCTACTGTGTTTCTATTGCATAGGCTCAGTGCCTAGTCACACTGCCTATCAAAATACAGCAAAATGACTGCATGCTATTTGAAAATTAATTCTCTTTCTATCTAGGAGGTATTATCAAGTGCTCTTGGTTACATGGGGGAGAATTTGTGTGAATGAATAACATGGGGCTCCCATATCTTAGAAGTAGCTGCAGTGCAGCTTTTATTTCTATTTGTGAAAGGTAATCTGTGGTTAGCAGCTTTACTTTGGATTTCTGCTGTTTTTGTGCTCTGACTCCTGTTACTTCTCTTGATTTGATGATTATTGCTTTGCTTCTTTGTGTTAACAGTTCACCAGTACAGCAGAACACCACTGTTCACTTGGATAATGGTGAATATTGGTCCAGTCATGCAGCTGTATACAAAGGGAAGCCTCACAGAGCGATCTTTGAAGACAGTCTCGAGAAAATATACAGAAACATGTACCGAAAAGCTTCTGGCACTGTTTCGGACCAAAAAACCCACTCCTGATAGCATTTTGCTTGGAAATGCACAGTACACAATGTTCATATTTTTAATGAAAACTATTTTTATGTAACAAATATTTGTACTCTATTTTTAAGATGTAGTTATGTTTGGGCAGGGTTGCTGAGCAATGGGGTTGCCAAATGGGGAACTATTAAAAACAAACAAAACTAAGCCTCTTCCTAGTTAATCAAGCTAYGTTGCTCCTTTCAGGCTATCAGAAGATAGTCATTTGAAGACTAATAGGTCTGCTGGACATTCTTGTCTGACTTCAAGTCAGGTTTCAGCTGCAGCCAACTTTTTAAAAAATCATTATAACTATTTAGTAACATAAATAGAATTGGTTGAAAAAGTAATATGTCTTACTGTTCAGAGAGGCAGTCTAAAGGGGAAGGGTGAATGTGTGTGTTGATACAAAAGCGTCTGCTTTGGGAAAGAGGGAATTGTTTTTTAGAAAATTGCCTTTGGATTGTGTTTCGTTGAGAAAGGCAGAAGGAAAAAACTCATACTGACCTATAGACATACTTTCAAAGCATTTTCAAGCACCTTTAGTAGCAAATTTTCTAATATAATCAAATTTTAAAAGAAACCTGCCCAACCTAGCAGTCTTTTTATCAGAAGAAAGTTCTTCTTCACATACCCTGTGCATTTGAAAGTTTCTAGGTTCTCTTGAATGCAGCCATGACATTTGCCAACATACTTGTAATTTAAAAACTACAAGTAAGAAAAGGCCGAGGAGGGGGTAGGCCTGGATCTAGTCAGCAAGCTCATATACCCAGTTCAGGCCTTCTGAAGTCCCGGCATCACAATCCCACCTAATTTGGAGCCTATCCTTACTAGCCTGCTGGGATCCTGTTGGCAGAAATTGCATCCTTTTTGCTAAAGGCCACCAAATGTTCATCAGCAGTTCGATGCTTTCCCAAGAGACGAAACCTTTTCAGCTTTGCATTGAACAGATCCCACATTAACAGACCGGGGCAAGTTGCCCATCTATTGAAAAACTGAATGTTTTAAAAGGGCAAGAGTGTCCATCTCCTGCTTCTTTTTAAAATGGGGAAAAAACAAACGCATATTCTGGCTCCTTCCGTGACTGAGAGAACAGATTCAGTTACACCAATGCCATTTTACCTGTTACGATTGGATAAAGGATAAAGCTAGCAGTACAGATGGCAGAACATATGACTGTAACCTGCCAGCATGCCTAGATAAACAAAAAGTTGGTCTACTCTGCCTTCCATCCTTTAACGCTGAGACAACATAATTGATTTGCGAAAGCAGTTGGTGAGCAATTATGCTAGTGGGAAAGCACGTTGAAAGGCTGTGTCCTTCTGTTTCAGGAAAGGGGACTCTCGGAGGAAGTGTCTTGCATATAGACATTTCTATTCCTTGTAACAGTTAAACCAGTTGAAGCGGATTAACACTGATAACTTCCTGTCCCTGATGCCATTTAGCCCATTAGTGCTTTCAAAGGGCGTTAGTTGTTCAGTCTTATGGTATAGATAAGTGTTGAGTCACTCTATTGAGAAGTAGTACACTTTTTTTTTTTTTTTCCAGAAGTGAAAAGTAAAACTTGTCCAAGCTGTGTCACGGAAGGATGGTGGCCATAGAGCGTTGTAGCACCAGTATCTGGTATTCATCCATTACCCTCTTCCTGTGATCCTGTATTAGTCCATAAAGGAATAGTTTCTTTCTTCTTGCTGCTAAGGAATATAGGCATACGCAGACAGGCCCTGAATAAGCAGAGCGCATTCTGAGAGACTCTTTCCAAGCTTTTGGTTTAAAATTAATCTACTGAAATCTGAAAGTTGCTGTGGTTTTCCCATATGTGTTGGAGCCTTCAAGATTTCCTGTTCTTCTCACGGCATCCTATAGTCTTCATTTAATATTCTCTGTATTTGGCCTCCTTAGTGTCATAGTTTGGTAAAAGTTAGTGTAGTCAGAAGGTTGGCTGCTCCCCTTTGGCCGAATCTCAGTCTGCCACATAGAAGTACTGTTTTGCTTACCCCTYCGTGGCACTCCAGTATTGCAGATTTCTGTCCCAGTTAGTTCAGTGTTTAGGAAGGCCTGAATGCTCAATCTCTTTGTATGGATGACCAAGGACACGGGTTGTCAAGAAATCAAGAAACAAGGAGGGGACGAAGAAGGTTGGAGGCCACTGTGAAAAAACAGGGTAAACTTCGGAGGGTCCAGAGGAATGGCTGGGGTATGTTTCATTCTGTTCCCCTAACTAAAGATGGGAAGGATATGGTAAATATGGAAACCTTTGTTTTTTACATCAAAGGGTCTTTTAATCTGTATTTCATATGGGGACTCAATGGGAAAAAAAGAAAGTGTCATACCTTTTTGACTGGTATGAATATTCGCACTCTGTAGCCTTCATATGCAGCATAACAACAAATGAAGCAGATAGACTATAAGTGTCTTTGGCCATGATCTGACTGCTAAGGGAGATGGTGTGTATAAAGTCTTTCTGAATCAGCTGCTGCAGAATATGTGTTTCTGTCTTGGGTCAGAGTCATTCCACAGCTTATATGCTGTGACAGAGAAAAGCGTGTTCTCTTCCAAGCACTGTGCTGGGAATCCATTTTGGTTAATGGAAAACTTTTCTATGAAATGTGACTTAAGACCCAAATTACACCAATCTGTCCACAAAATCTGCAAGCCACTTGGTTTTTAAAAGCTTTTGGCCCTTTCCCTGTTTGCTCAGCTAGCTCTCCTATTAATATGCATACAGCTCAAGTGCACTGAACACTGCTGCTCCTTTGCTACTGCGGTATGTGATAAGTATAGGTTCAGGCAGTGAACCAACATAGTAATAAACTGTAATTGTTTAGTGCACCTTGCTTTCTAATACAATTTAAATCCCTTCTATCAAATGCAAATTTCTAGGTTCCTGAGTGGAGCTTTAAATAGCATTTTCTATGTTCATTCCTTATCTTTTGTCATCCACAAAGTGGTCTGTTAGTGACAGTGGGATGGCATAATTCCACCATCATCATTTTACCTCCTAAAGGAAAGCTGCCTACTCAAATCTAGAAATAATGGGTTTAGATTAAGAGAGAATTAGTGTTTTTCTGTAGAGTCTGTCTCTTCCTCCTGCTCTCCCCAAGTTATTACAACCCATGAGTGTTCTCACCAAATGTTATGGCTTCCAGTGTTGCTTGCAGTATGCAATATATTCAGAACAGTATTTTAATCTTTTTCATTTTAATAAGTCAGAGTCCTATTTTAATTTGCTCCCTTGCCCCTTTGCTACAAGTAACTTTATAGTTCAGGATCTTGGGATGGCTTTACACAAACCAGCTAACTGTGTTCAGTAGCATGCCAGATCCTCTGTTAAATAGTAGTTGATTTGGAAATCACTCAGTCTGGGACCTATTGCAGATTAAAAAATGTCAAGCTATTTAATGATTTGCCTTATCTAAGTTTTCAGCTAAGAAGAGGGAAACTTAAACTGGTCAACCAGGGGCAAGAGGCATAGGGATGGACAGAGTAATGGGAACAGGTAGCAATAAGATATGCAGGCGTGTTTAACCCCCAAATCAGCTTTGAACCCTCAACTCCCCCCCTCCCCAAAGCAGCTCAGAACGTGATGAGGGCTGTTGTCTAGACTGTGTATCATATGTATGAATTTTACTATTGCTTAGGGATTTGCCARAAATGGTGAGAGGAGAAAGAAGTCTGCCCATAAGGGCTGGGAACCTGTGGGGGGTTTTTTTTGTTTTTTTTTGTTTGTTTTAAATAACACTTTTAGCTCTGCTCAGTATTAAGTAGTCTGTGCTAAACTCGCTGTCATTGTTACCTCAGCTGTTAAATGGGGAGTTTGTGCTCTGAAACTTAATTAAATGACTGTAGAGTGCTTTGGGATCCTGAGGTGAATGTTGTTAGAGAAATTGTTTTATTTTGTGGCAGCCTGGCTGAAAAGTCCCATCTCCAGGTTACTAGAAAGGTTTTATTTTAATTTTCCCAGTTTTATTATGTTTTAATCAGGCAACTATCAAACAAGTCTTAATGTTATCAAGACAGAAGTCTCTTAAATCTAAGAGACTCCACTGAGAAAAAGAAGGGACTGCTTTCTACCTGCATTTTTAGGAGCTAATCTTTACAATGGGTATCCTGCTCAGCTTATGTCTCCTGGATGATCCAGGTTCTTCATATTCATAATGATTGCTCTCATGATATCTTTTTTGAATGCAAGTTCTGTTTTTGTCATCGTGATGTCTTAATGCTTTCTACGATGTGTACTAACCAGCACTATTAACACCTATCAGATCATTTGTTCTCGTCCTCTCCCCAGGGGTGGGGGGTGCAGTGGTGCGTGCAATAACTTGACAGTGGAAAACTTTCTGCTGTGCCATAGGTTTATCAGACAAAGTAAGTTGGAAGGAATCTCCACCTTTTCAGTCCACCTGCAAGGTGTAGTCTATTATTATATTATTCCAGTCTTCCTAATTCTTAGGTATTTCTAAAGGTATTTCTAAACACTTGTTTTCTGAAACACTGAACTATGCAACAAAATTAGCCTTTTAGCAGTGGCCGCTTAATTGTATGTCGTGTAATGTGGAATCTCTGAGTCATGTGAAAGCCAGCCACGACGTTAATTGCTTGCCTGGTTACAAAATGCTCATTATCAGAATGCTTGAGACTATCTCAAGAGATTTGTTTAGGAATCAAGGAATTTGGGAAAACTTTTTAATCAATGAAACTTAGGGAAAGCCGTTCAGCTTTTTGGTGCCAGTTGAAGCTAAGAGTGAACAGCACTTCTGTGGATGATCTTAATGAGCTACCTCACTGACAAAAGTGACGCCTGGTTTAGGCGATGGTCCCTGGTAGCAGCGGTCTTTCCCTGGTTCTTTTGAGTTTCCATAAACAAACTGGTGTTGTGGGAAGTGATCAAGAATGTTTAATAATTCCAGTTTCTTTTATGCAATGGAATATTGAACAGAAACCTCATTGCACTGGTTTCTACTACTTTGTCCACGGAATTCAAAACATCTTCAATCAAAACTCTTAAAGGTGAAGCTATAGCTGCTTTCGTTAATGATGTTGGCTTGATTTCACCCATTTGACCAAAGATGTGCAGTTTGTTTCCTGTGTTTGTCTTGAGAGAAAAATTCTCTCAAGTGCAGTGATAATTTGTCTGGATGACAACAGGGAGGAATTGCAATCCTTCTGTTTGCTTGATCAATGTGGAGATTGTGCTTTGCCTCCTTGTGTATTTCCACTTGGTTCTGCGTGATTGCTTTTGACTCTGCAGAGAGCTCTCTGAGATGTGGTGATCTGAGCCTTCTCTCCTCTTCAAGTGAAGGAGTTCGCTGTTGCAAAACAAGGTCCCTTTTAGTTCATCAGAATTTACTGATCCTAAGAATATAGCACAATTTTTTTTTTCCTGTGGTCAGACATTTGTGTAACCCTRTAGAACTGATACCACTGAGCGGAGATTGCTTTATATGAAGTGGGGTGAGAGGTGGAGAGCAGGAGTAGATTTTGTGAGCAGTTCAGTGCATGGCTTTCCATGTTTTATGCATTTACATACCATGAATTGTGGGTGTATAAAACTATCAGTGAAACTTATAAATATGTGTTTAAGTAACAAAAGCACCATTTACGTTACTGAACTGTGGTGAATTCTAATGCTTATATTTGTATTGTTACACTGACTTGAAGTTTTGGATGTTGAGCTAATTGTGTAATTATAAARATGATAGTTGTATGAACTGTTTCATTCAGTACCCCAGTAGTAAACAATTGCTAA
The DNA here is from genome assembly GCF_003343035.1 of Apteryx rowi. Classification (NCBI taxonomy): domain Eukaryota; kingdom Metazoa; phylum Chordata; class Aves; order Apterygiformes; family Apterygidae; genus Apteryx; species Apteryx rowi. Next base: position 3,177,709 of record NW_020450982.1, read on the forward strand.
GAGGTTGCTTTCCCTGCCTGCCTTGTTTTCACCACAGTCATCTAGTGTTTACATACATTTTAGCCACTGTGCCATTTTTGAAAGCTTTATTTGTCTCATTTACGTTTTTGGTTTGGATAATACTTAAATATGAAATCCATCTGTGAAACATATTGTATATTCACGTTGAGGGGTAAAACCAGTTTTTAATTAAAATTTTATACAGCACTTGTATTTCACTTTGTCCTGTTTTATTATGAAACACTTCAATCTTCTTCCTAAAACACATATGTCTTGTGCGTTTCAAGATGTTCCTTGTTGCTCATGCAGAACCAGTTTCTGAGCTCTGTCAGCAGAGTGCCATATGTTCTGGGGTTCATTTAGCTTCTCTGGCGTTTGCGTAGGCAGCATATTGGATGTAATGCAGCTAAGCTCAGCTCCATTCTTTTCTTTGTAAACTTGTCAGGAGATGAAATAAGCAGGGAGAAGAAAACAGTGAATAGTACTAGAGTGATTTGAATTATCAATAAGTTATGCTAAGTTGGCCAGTCAAAATTAAGGCTTTTTGTGTACTTGAGGATTTTCTTTAATTGTGGCTTCTGCATAACCTATAAAATGATGCATCCCTCAGTGCTACCCAGCCTTACACCCAAAGYGAGTGCTGGAGATTGAGATATAACCCAGATGATTTGGAGATGACAGGCATTGTAAATGCTCTTAATTTTGCACTGATCCACTTTTTTAAAATACAAAAACGTGAGTTACGGGAGATGTGAGTGCGAAAGAATTGTACTCTTCTTTGTTGTCTTCTGGCTTTGTGAAAAATAACTCTCCCCGTTTACATGCCTGGTACTGAGGAGGGAGTAATCCTTCATCATCATGAGCCTGATGGTGCCCTCCTGTTAAGAAAAATGGCTTTTTTGTTATCTGATCAATCCATTCCTGTTCCCTCCCTGCACCCCATAATCTTGACCATGAACCAATAGGTGCCTTCAATTTTTAATATACTGCCAGTTTGTGGGAACACAGCCCATGACTGTTTATTGATAGTGGTCATATTGCCAGATACTGATCTTATCCGCTGAAAGCTGACTATGACAAAGAGGACCAAAGTATTTCTGTGATTTTGTAACTAGAGCTATTAAAAAAAAAAAACAACTCACTAGCGAAACAACTGTTTCCCCTTGCTGAGGCGTGAGGCTGGAGGGAAAGGGCTCAAGTGGCTGCTTGAAATGAGTGCTTGGAGGAGAGGGGAGGGAAAGGTTTGCARTTCTGACCTAATGTACCCCAGGGCTGGTCAGAAATAACCAGCTGGAGTGACACGAGTGTAAACCTGGTTGAAGTGACAGGCAGATCAACTCCTGGGACTCTATTTACATATGTTTAAAGCAAACAAAAAAGCTGCCTTTGTTCCCTGGGAAAATCTATTTACTTGGCATTCAGCTCTTGTATAAGCTGGAACTTCTTTCATGGAAGATGTAGAAACAAAGCAACTGACATTTCTGCTTTGATGTGAGGCTGAAGCTAAGATTTGATTTTGAAATATGAAAGTAAACTGAAACTACCTCCAATTTAAGGTTGGTTTTTTTTTAATGACCTTAAAAGTTTTGTGAAGTTTTTTTTCCCCTCCCCTTAGGGACCAGAGGAAATTATAACAGTAATCTTACTTATAGCTGTAAGTCTATAGAGACAGTGGCTGTAGGTTAATGAAAAATTGACACTGCTACTTGCCTGTGCTTCCAGCAGAATTTTTTTTTCTTCAGACTGATGTGAACTATTGCACTGTGTGAGTTGGTTATGAGTCTCACATATTAAATTGAATGCTTCTTTTGTGGAAGCTACAGTAGCGAGTCACAGCTGAATGTTTTGAACAACATTTCTGTTTCGAACAAATGTAACAAAAGTTATGTTTTTTTTAATAATGGTTACTGTGATGCCTTCTTCCCTCCCGCTCAAAAAAAAGAGACCGCTTTCTTAGACTAAACCAGAAAGTGGCCAGAGAAATCGGTCCCTAATGGTGTCTATCCACAGTGCTGTATCTTGAGTGCTGTTAACCCACTCCCATGTTAGTCAACAGCAAGACAGCACCATAGAGCAATAATTGAGTACTGCAAGCAAAGCTGCTGTTATGTTTTGCATACACTTATATACTATTAAGTACACTTACGCACGCTCCTCCTTGTGTGGCACTAGGATGCCTTGGGGGAACATCCTGGGGTTCGCAGAGCTTTGCGGAAGTGCACTCTTCAGGAATATTTCTGCAGTGTATTATGGGACAGCTTGCTTCTCATTTCAGGGAAAAGTGTTCAGAAATGGCACAAATTCAGCAGCTCAGGCTGACTTGGTTCATACGCTGACATCTTAATATCTCTGCTTGTTGTCCTTGGCATGGTGGTGCCATCTGGTCTTGCTTGGACAGCTTATCTGTAATATTGCACAGCATGATATTTTGGTTTTTGCTTATGAAATCTTGGGCTGTGCTTGAATGGCACAAGAGATCCACTGATACCTTGGTGTCAGCCTTTGACCAGATGGCACCTGCTGAAATAACACCATCCCATGTACAAATGGCTGTGATGGAGATAAATAGATAAGCAGAGGTGCTGGATATTGCGTTTGAGACAAGGGGAAGGAAGGAAGGAAGACTACTTCAGGCATTATATGTGAATTCTGGTCAGGAAGTAAAGAGTCATTGGACATCCAGAGACTGCCCTGCTCACTTGAAGAGCTTTACATCTGTAACAGACAGTTCCTGGAGTGAGGAGCTGTTTTGGGACAGAAGCATTCTTCATCTCTTCTGGAGGAGTTTCAAGGCTCATTGGGCCAGGAGAAGGCTGAGAAGATATGTGACTTTGTGGGTTGGGGTACACCTGGGAAAAGGCAGAGTTGTGTGCTTGTCCTTGCTGCTGTCATGATTCATACGTTTCATCTAGCGAGTGTTTCGGATGAAATGTGCTGAGCTGATGATCTGTCCTTCTGAGGCAGAGAACACGAATCCCTTCTGCACCGTGGTTTGGCTTCAGTAGCGGAGATGGATGCTGCTCCCCACCAGCCACTTTCAACTTTGTGGATGTTAACCACCTCACAGCCTTCGCTCTGAGGACTCCTACAAGACAGTGCCAAGACTCCTGAAGCTGTGGAGCCTGCTGGCTCGTTGCCACACGCTCCTGCAAGAGCTTTATGGTGATGTATGCTTTTCTGTGAGACAGCTGTGAAGGTCTGCCCTGTGGGCAGTGGGTTGGGGCACGACAGCTGAGCCTGACCACAGACGGCAGCTGGAAGGAGAAGCACGGTCGAATTCAGAGCAACGATGTCCAACACTGATAAAGACTCCTGCCTGAGTGTTTTTCCAACAACAACATCGTTATTTTGGTGTTCCCAGCAGATTGGCCGTCTCTAGTGGGGAGAAAAATATGTTTGCGTGATGAGGAAGTTGTGTTTTTGAACTCTTCTGAAAAACAGGCAGTGACATTTCCTTGCAGCCTGTCACAGCCTGGGAGGACGCCTTCGGCACCTTTGCAGCAACACTCTTTTGGGGCAGCGAGTGGGCAATTGGCTTATTCACTCATGTTCACCTGCTTCAGGGACAGTTACACAAAAACCTCAAATTGTTGTGACATCAACATTTTATCTGCGACAAAGAATTGCTTTTATCTATTGCTCCCTGTGTCACCTTCACAACACCTTGTACATCTCTTCTTACCTTTATATATTGCACAAGGCAAATGAACTAAAAATTTTTCATGCCAGACATTTGGGATTCACTGAGGTTGAATGGCCACTACCACATTACCCTTCATTGGTCCTAAATGGGGAAGATAATGTACCCCATTAAATCTGAGACGAGAGACTTGCATTGGTTATTCAGATCTGCTACATTTTGTCCTTTGCCACTTCCTTTTGACTTCAGCCCCTTTTTTGCCTCTCCGTGATTATAAAGCCCTGTTCCTCTGCACGCACTGCCTATGATTTTTTACTTACATTGTGTAAGTTCGTAACAGACAACTGTTCAATATAACAGAAGAGGCTTGATGAAACCCAGAAGTGGAAAGCTGGAGAGAGATGGAGTCACAGTAGAAATAGGGTGCAACTTGTAATTTTTTTAATGTAACAAGTATTTAACTTCTGGAACAACTTATCCAGAAACTCTGCTTTCTTCTCGGCTTGCAGTCTTTATGCCAGAATTGACAATTGTGCTAAAAGAAACACAGCTAAGCTGTCAGACTGATAAAGAAATAAGCAGGGATGTTCTGTCACATGCATTGTGGTTATCGCTCAGCCAAAGATCCCAAATCCTACCTGTAAAAACTAAGGCAAATAGTAATAGGTTAAACTTCTTAGAAGCTCAGAGCCTGGCCCGGCTGAACTGCATGCCTGGACACATGCAACCTAAACTCTTGCCGCTTATGAAAACTGTGTAGTGTCCCCAAATTAACAAGAGCTACAGTTACAGCTTCAAAAGAGAACCAGCTTGCTTCTCTTCTTAACTCATTACCTTTTTATCTGCAGACATGCCAAACCCTGCTTTGGGGTATATTCAGGCTTTTTGTGTTTGTTATAGATTTTTGAAGACCTATGCTATATTGATGGCATTTATAAATTAAAAAAAGAAATCCAGAAGACTTTGTTTTGTAGAGATAAAATGTAGAGCTAAACGCCAGCTGGTTTCACGAGGGTGTGTTCTGCTGCTCCTCGGAGATACCAGGTGCACGCTCTGAAATCCTCTTGCTGGTATGTCAGCGTTTCGTAACTGCTGCAGCTTGAGGTTAGCAGGGCAATTTTCTCTTGTATGGGGTTTAGACCAGTGCTCCTAACCTGGTGTCTGCATAAAATAAGATGAAACCACTGAAGGTAGGAAGCTGGCTTTATTATCTGTAGGAGAAACGCTTTGAGTACATAATTCAAAATTGTTTTACGCAACCTTCCCCCCCACTCCACCAAGGAAAAGGAGAAAAAGGGAAATCTGGGCAGTGATAAACACTTTGATTTTAACTGAGAGTCCTGGGGAGGATGATTAAAGGGGGGGGGCTCTTTACCATGACTAAGGATTTAGAGCTGTTTCCAAGGATGCAATGAGATTTCTGATACATGCAAGCATTTACAAAACAAATTATGCTGGTGTTGGAAGCACTGGACACTGAAAAATGGATAAGTGAGCTGCAGTGTTAGGGAGAAAAACTTCCACACAGAGGAAGGTGGAGGGGAATGAGGGGTTCCCACGGCCTGCAGTGTCCCAGCCCGGGCAGAGCCTGGCAAATGGGCAACATCTCTGTGGCAGTACAGTGCAGGGGTGCCGGCAGCAAAACCGGGCTCAAGATTTAAGTCCATGTGTATGAACAGACCAAAGCAATAGCAAAGTTAATACTAGTTTTTTGCATTATTATTTGCAGTAAAAGCAGGAGGGAGGTTCTGATCGGTTGTTTTCTATTTTTTTTTATTTTTTTTTCTCGAAGGGAAGGGAAAGCAAGAAGAGAGAGAGCAGAAGAAAGGAAACTAAACCATGCAAAGCTGCTGGTTTTATTTCTTTTCCTAATAGACATCCCAGGTGGAGAAGGGCACCAGGAGTCTGTCAGCCAGGGCTTCTTACCAAACCCAACATATCCCACCTTCTTCTTCAGATCTCCATGAGTTTTACCTTGGTGACGTTTTCCTCTGTAGGAATACAGGGAGGTCAGTACTCCCTGCAAGGGTGAGAGCTTGTGACCTCAGGTGGTAAACAACTTTTAACCTCTTTAACCAGGAGCTGGTGACTCCCAAGAGGTCACTTGGGATGGTGGCAGTCTGTCTGGTCCGCGCTGATAAGCAGGCTGTGAATGCAGCTCCAGCTTTGTCCCAGAAAATGAGCGCAAAGACCAGAGAAAAGATGTTGCCCTGGTTGCTAACTCGCTCTCTGCCATGCTAAAATGTATGGAGTCTCGTTTCTTCCTTTTGTAATAAACTGTGCCCACCATAGCGTTTATTTTTTTAAATAACATTTTAAAATATTTTCCGGTAAATTAAAGTGATGACATGTTTGTAGGGTTCATTGTTAATTTCATTTCCTTTGGCTCAGCCAGCCGGATAAAATGCAATGTTATTAATCTTTGTTTAAAAGAAGATCCTTTGCTGAACAGTAATAAATGATCTTGATAGATTTGTCAGGAAAATGAATGATAATCATTTGCAGATAGACACAAGCCTAGTATGGAAGATTAATAAGAAAATATGTATTGGCATCATTAATAACAGCTGCTGCCAATGGACTTGTATATTGGTTACAGTTCTGAAAGCGATGTGTTCTTGTGAGGATATTGCAATTTATCACAAGCCGTGAAGAGCGAGGATGCTCCCTGAGAAGGGCCGGCGCGGAGCGAGCTGGCGCGGGTGCTCGGTGCCGCTGCCGTGGCTGGAGCTCCGGCTCTGCTCAGCGCTGACTTTCCACGTACGTTTCCCTGCGTCATTGGTGCAAAGTCGTCTGGACCTTGTTAATTTGTCTGCTCCTACCTTGTTTGGGGGCTGCAGCGGGCTGGACTCGCAGATAATCCTAATTCCCTCTGTCCCTCCGCCCCCAGGAGCGTGTGGGCTGACTGGTGCCACCGGGGAGCTTGGTCCCGAGGCAAAGCAGGTCGGGCTGCAGCGGCGGCGGCGGCGGCAGCGGCACACGGCGTTTGACACCAGCCTTTGCTTGGGGTCTGCGCTGCTCCCACCTCATCTAGCTCCGGAAAGGTTCCTCCGGAGCCTGCCGCAGCTGTCCCAGCTTTAAAAAGCGCCTCTGCTGTCCTGGGCTGCAGGTCGGGGTCGCTAACAGGAAGGAGGGCGAGAGGCGAGACGGAGGGAGCAGACGGAGCAAGAGGCGGGATAACGGGAACGGGAAGGAGCGCAAGGCGGTGTGCGCGGTGCGGTGGGGCTGGCGCCGGCGCCGGTCCCTTTCCTGGCAGTAGCGCGCTTCCCAAAGGACCCTGATTTAGGACCGTCCTGTCCCGCTGACCCGAGCGCCTGCTTCCCAAAGGTGCTCTCTTAGCCACAAAGCCTAGGCCTGAGAAGCGCTTGGGGAGTTTTGATTCTTCTAAACTATCCCCCCCCCCAACCTCATCTTCAGCCAGGAAGCAAAATGTAATTTCTCATTTTGGTTTTAATTTTTTTGGTTAAATATGGTATTTTCCCAGAAAACACAAGGGAAGGTCGAGATGTTTTGAGCTGACTGGTTTATTTCTGCAAAACATTTCAGTTCCCTCCCACCCTCATATGCTTTTTTCTTTTGTTTTGCTTTAGTGGTTAAAAATACAGTAGTAAGTCAAATACATTTACCAAGGAAATCAATTTCTCCTGTGGGGTACACAGCTGGCTGCAGCTGGCAATTCCAGTGTCTCCATCCCTTCTGTGGGCCAAGCTCAGGGATGAAGTCACATCTCCCAAAACGCATAGTTTCATTTAAAGGAAACAGTCTTCCAGGGTCCATGGGGTGAGAAGGGGAGGGGAAGAGGTCAAGATCATACGTCCAAAGATCAGAAGTGTTTTGTACTGTTTTTTTTTTTTAAAAAAAAGAGTGAAACTTCAGTTCCATTCATCGCAAAATTGAAATTTTCTTACTGAAAAAACAATCATCTCAAATGTGTGAAAACTGCCTCGTTATCCCTCAACTCACTCTGTGTTGCTTTTCCCATGGCATTAGCGGGTGTGCGGTCCAAAAAAACCCAGCAGAGCCATTGAGCTAAGTGCTGCTGAGGGGCGCTGCGTCTCAGAAGCACTCAGTGCCTCCGCGCTCTAGGCAGGGAGGCAGGAGCCGTGGTATTTCTAAATGCATTAGAAATGCGTCCGCTATTATTAGACATTTACCAGCTATTAATCACAGCTGGTAACTTGATTACCTCTAAATGTTTTGAGGCACCCTCTGATTCGGGCACCACCTGCTCGCAGTTGCACAGTGGCCGTGCCAGGGAGCGAGCTTTGCGGCGGGTGCCTGTTCCCACCGGGACGGACGGGTGACCTCCTCTGGCTAGAGGGGCTGAGATTTCCCTTGTTTAAAGGCAGTTTACTTTTTCCTCTTAGAAAAAGCAAGCGTTTGTATTGATCTGGGCCAGCACAGCCCCCCGCATCGCTGCGTCCCAGCCCGTGGCGGGGGCTGCAGAGCGGTGCTGAGCCCCTTGTGCAGCCCTCRCCGCAAGCGCTGCGCAGAGCTGGCGTCCGTGGAGCTGCAAACAGCCCTGTGGACTGATGTCCCGGGCCAAGGCCTCGCATGCCCATGCTTTTAAACAAAAAGAGAAGGAAATCAAAGGGCCAGGCTAGGCCTAGCAAGGCGTGCTGCGCTCCGTGCCGTGCCGGGGGTGGTGAAGCCGGGCTGGGGCAGTCCGGCCGGCATCGCCAGCTGAGCCCAAAGCCCGGCTCATTTCAATGTGAAAAGCGCAGCCCCAAGCGCCTCTCTGCAATAAGCTTGGCCGCCCCGGGGACCAGCTGGCCGCGCACCGGCCACGGGCCGGCCGCTATCGCGCTGCTTGCAGGATGCCGCACTGAAAAGCAGCATAAGCTTCGTCGTGCACAAACCTGGCCTTGAAGCTTAAAAACAACAACTATAACAAAATCCTCTGGCTATAAAAAGACGCAGAAAAGAGCCCTCGGCTCCAGCGGTGGCACTGGGAGCAGCGGGGGAGGCGGGCAATCACGCAGCTCGGTGCGGGGAGGTGGCCGTTTCGGCTGCCGGCAGGGAGCACCCGGCCAGCTGGGGCGACGTCTGTGCAGCCTTGTGCACACAGGGCACAAATTATTGTTTCGCTTTTCTTTGCACCCGTCCTGCCATGGCTAATTCAGGCTCCTCCATCCAGAATTAGGAAACCAGACCCCCAGGGCTCCCTTTTCCAGGCAGGCACAGAGTCCTTTGCCTCCTCTCTTTGCTGGATCATGACTAATTTTCTTCATCTTCATGGTGCTGTGCTTTGCTGGATACCCTCGCTTCCCAGCACAGGCCAAGCCTGGTGGCTTGGATGTGTCCCTAGGATGCTGGAGCAGAGACTCAGACTCCTTGCAGGCATTTTTAACATTCTCTGGATGAGCTTCCTAAACACCTGGCAAAGATATTTATAGTGGGGACTGTCACCTTGTCGTCTGGAGGAGATTTGAAAGGTTATGGCCATGCTACATTTCATGACACTACCAGGATGGGTCAGACGCCAGGGCAACCTGGACCAAGGAGAGGCATTTATTTTCCTTCCACTGCCAGGACAACGTGATCCCACTGAGACCTTTGTGCATCAGCACAGGATATATAACCACAATAACCTGAAGTCAAAATTGGCTTTGTTACTAAGGCACTTTTATTGCTGGTAATGCTGTTAAGGGGCAGGATTGGTCCGATGAATAAATAGGATCACGTTGTTGTAAGGAAGACACACTGTTACGTGACAGAGACGGGGGAGATCTGGGCAGGTGAAGCCCCCTTCTCCCTTGCTGTTGGGGGCTGGCTAACGCAGGTTCTCGGGCAGCGGCAGCCGGCTGGTGTCACCCACGGCTCTGGCTGGGAAGCGCGAGAGCCAGGGCTGTCCCTGGGGTTAGCTGATCCAGCGTAACCACACCCAAATTTTAGCCATGTAAATTCAACACATATAGCATTTAAGTCTCCTTCCCCAGACCAGAGTAAACCAGCAGTCATTCCTCTGAGTCCAGTGGTGCAAAGTCAACCCGGAGCTGGTACACGTGAGGCGGGAGGCCCCTGGAGGTGCTGCAGCCGAGCTCTCTGCCGGACTTGGCTCCGAGCCTTTAAAATTGACCCCAGGTCTCCTGATTGACCCACATGCTGTCCCACATATCCCCTGAACCCTAGATGTGACCAGGCTTGAGTCTTGGTCATACCTCATCTTAATTATGGAGAAACCAAACCCCACAGTCATTGCCAGCAAGCAGTGCCTCTGGGGAAGGGCTGCGCCAAGGCCCAGTCCGAGGACCATTACGAGTATCTCTGTCATCTGATGGCACCAGCTGGGAGAAGATGAGGAGCAATGAGAGGAAAAAAGACATGTGCTGCTTCCCCACCCTCAGCCAAAATATCCCCACAAAAAGACATTAATGGCCAGCAAGAGAATAGCATTAACATTGCAAATGTTCTTCCACAGGGGTTTTTCCTCAATACTGGTGAGCTTCCTTTCCAGGGCGGCTCTCTCCTCCTGGGACAGTGTGGGCACAGGGCTGGCGGACAGTCCACAGAACCAGAAGTAGAGCATTTTCCAACAAGGAGGCTTGGCTGCTGCAAGAGACAGGCAGAAAAATGGGTGTTATCCCTCAGCTGGTGATTCCTCCCACGCTCCTCCAATTTGGAGGTGCATTGGACAATCTGCAGTGGGGTCTGGCATGCACCTTGGATGGGAGGAAGCTCCCAGGGCAAGGCTTGGGAGAGGGACGAGGTAGGACGAGAGAAGAGAGGAGAGGAGAGGAGAGGAGAGGAGAGGAGAGGAGAGGAGAGGAGAGGAGAGGAGAGGAGGGAAGGGAGAAGCAAAGCGCTGCCTGGATCATCTACAGCGCAGCCTGATTACTGTCAGTTGATTGTGACATGGATCATTCGTTAATTAACTAACAGAACGTTTCTCCTTCCTCCCCGACCAGTCTTCCATCCACTTTCACAAATTTCTGACAGCATGACGGTCTGTTTAGAGATCRCCTGGTTTATTTATTACACGTGCTGTGCGGGGTGAAGTATATGTTTTAATTGTCAGCCCAGTGCTATGTGGATGTCACTGGGTGTTCTTTCCAAATATAACTTTCTTTGAAAGGTAGAATGTCATAAGGCCTTGAAAAAGGTGTTACCAAAAAAAAAAAAAAAAAAAACCCAAACTCATTAAACTGTCAGCTGCTGTGTTCTGCATTTCCTTTCCCATCATTACTAATTACCAAATTACCAAGACATTAATTTATAAAAAGATGAGCTAGTTAGGTGAACTAGGAGTTGATAAGAAATAATAATGCTGAACAGCTCCATTCAACTTAAGCCCAAACTTACTCTGTTGGAAAAAAAAAAAGAAAAAAAAAAAGAAAAAAAGAAAAAAAAAGTGTTTTCTTTAGTGCTTCACTTCTGTTTAGTTTGGCTGTAATTGCTACTGACATCCTTTGATGAGCAAAATGAAAGAGTGAAAAAAAATCCTATGTATGCATCCTGTGTAACTGCCCTTCTTCTGAGTGTTTCTGCTCTGTGACCTTGGAAAGCTAARCTCAAAATCAAAAAGCTGAAATTTTTAGTGGCTTTGCCAAAGAAACCTCTGGCCACTCTGAAAAAGCTTGCAGATGTAGCATCTCCTGCTCTCTTTTTCCTTCCTGACAATTCTTTAAGCTCATTTGTCGCTTTGTCTTCCCCCTTTTTAAATACACTGTGTTGGGCACACAGCTACTTAAGTAATTCGGGTCTGAGTCTTAACCGTGGCTTTTATCCTAAAGTAAGAGGATCCTTGGCATAGTGTAAATGAGAAAACAGAGGCTTGTAGATTTACCCTGGGGCATCCAAAAAGTCAGTAGCAGAGCTCCCAGTGCAGTATGTTCCCTTTTGACCCATGATGCCATTTTGATGTAACAGGTTATAGCATCAGTGAGTGAGTTAATCCAATAGGGACAGCACAGGGGAAAGGAGGAAGCATCTCTAGTAYATGCGTAAATGCTTTAATTGCTAGCCATTCTGGACGACAGGAATGGATGGCATTCATGTGTGCTGGAAGATGAGGTTACAGGGCCTGCCATGCCTGAGCGTTAGCATTATCCCTGCCATTGTGCTATGGAGCTCCTCAAAAATCATGTTGTAAGCGACAAATCAACGCAGCGTCAGGAACGCACAGGCCCATGAGGGGAGCTGGGTCCAGGCCCTGGGCACAGACCTTCATCCTGCCAGGGGCTGTTTGGAGGTGGCTGGTGACCCCCATCTAAGGAGTCCATCATACCATTAATTGTCCAGGCTTGAAGTGCTAAAATAACATTGTGACTGGGGCAGGGATGGACCAGGGTCATTTGGATGGGTAAATATCCTGTTTAAGGAGAAGAAGGAAATAAGATTTCAATGAACGGTGGGTTTTCTTTGCTCTTCAGGAGTGGCAGCCCTTTTGAGCCTTTCAGAGGACTGGGCATGAAGGTAAATCCTCCAAGATATGTTTGGAAGGCCAAGAGCCACTACACATTCATTTGTTTCGTCTCCACAACTGGCACACCCGTAAATACAAGCCATGACTCCCGTGAATGCAACGGATGGCCTCTCTGGGGCTTTGAAGGGACTTGGGGGACCCTATCATGGCTGTGGACCCCCAGGCAGGCCTGTGTGCTTGCTCACTGCCAGGCACCCTACCTGACTGTTCTTTATCACCCAACTCTGCATTTTCGACCACGTTGTTCTCTCCGGTGGCTGGGTTGATCTGTGCTGCTTCACTCTTATAATTTTCCAGGTCAATGGCGGGTGCTTTGCTGTGTCTAGTCCACCATGTCAGGCAAGCAAGCTGTACAAAGGGATGGAGAGTAAACAGGTTAGCACCTACCAGTCCCAAACTGGCGAGCCAGGCATGTCCCTGCTTGTGGGGCATGGGTGTGAGAAGAAGCTGGGAAAGCTGCTCTGGGGCCATGATGTTCCCCTGCTTTCCTCCCACCTCCCCTTCATGCAGATGCCCTCACCCTGGCAAGGGTAGCCAGTGCCATCCCAGGGGTTCACAGATCAACCTTGAATTTAAGCTGGCCATGGCTCTCCAAGGAGCTTGGTGGCACCAGAGTTTTCTCAGCCTCTGTATGTAGCCAAGCGGGACAGCAAGGCCCACACTGAGCAATCCTGCCTGTAAGAGGCTGGCACGGTCCATAGCATGTCCTCCCTCACCTGCCCATGCTGCACCGCAGCCGCAGGACGGCACCAAGGCAGTGAAGCTGCACTGGAGCCCACACATCAGGCAAAGTCACTCGCTTATCTGAGGAGAGGTTCCTCCTTGCTCTGCCCATATGGAAATGAACGTCTCAAATGGGTCACTTACAAAGTAACGTGAGTTTAATTTCTGAATTTTACACACACAAATCTAGGCAGCAGTTTCCAGCTGACACAAAATGTTGCATAATTTCCAGAAGATTTATAGCTTTATTTAAATCATTTTCAACCAAGATGAGCATTGGGCAGGGCTAATCTTTCTTGTCACGATGTGCTAAATTGCTTTGATTTTGATGATCCTCATCTTTCTCAAGGATTCTTTTTTTTTTTTTAAAATCACTTAGGAAATGTCACTGGAACATAGCAAAGTTTCAGGGTACTAAAGAATTCAAGAA
>NW_020450982.1:3190966-3219869 GCF_003343035.1 Apteryx rowi
CCCCCCCCATGCATATGTCACTGAATGACTGTTTTTGCCCATTGCAGCAAAACCTGTCAGGACTGGTTTCCTTGGGGCTCAGATTCTGCCAGATGGGAGCAATTCCCAGGTAGGTGCTGAAAGCAGCACAGACCCCTGGGTTACCTCATTGCATATCAGCATCTACCCACCCAGGACATGACTCTTTCTTTGACAGCAGCCAGCCTGTTCAATAAAACCAGCCACCACCTTGTATTCATGAATCCACAGCCTGTCAGAGCCAGGCCCTTGGTCGGGAGGGAGAGCGGTACCTCCAGAGTGAGGGGAATGGTCAGTAACACCTCGGAAAGCACACACCAAAAAAATATCCTTTTTCTCCTTTCAGGATAATAGTTGTTGCTTCCGAACATACCCAGTAACCAGAGGGAGCTTAGCAGACCCTCTACTGCCTTGAGATGCCCTTCGCGGTGCTTAGGCACCATCAGTAATGCTCTCGGCTGAGATGTGCTCTCCTGCCTCAAGTGTGTGCAGAGTGATGAGCTGCCAGATTTGCTTTCGTTCACTGTTTTCCTTCTCAGTGTTTATTTGCCCTGGGGACGGCTGGCGGGGGCAGCCCACAAGCATGGCAGCTGTTCACCCAAGCCCTCGTCCACGGAGAGCAGGAGGGACTCATGGGCGCTCATCAGTGAAGTCTCACACACATGCTTCGGCTTCAACCCTCCCTGGGGTGGGTTTTGGCCAGGTAAATTCCTTGAGGTCCCTCTTTATCCTCTTTGCCATCACCCAGAACAACACGCCAGGGCAGGCCAGCAGCTTTTCATGGCCATAGAGGCAGCCGCAGCACGACTAGCAAATTTGTTACACTGCCTCGGCACAAATTTGCAAATGGACAGGGTTGAAGGAGGGAGAGGAAGGGGACGGAGCATGTTTTGCATATGTGGAGAAAGCAAGCGAGCAAATAAATAAATAGAGAACTGCTGATGGGGGAACTGCTTTAGCGTACTTGACTTGGACCTTAGAAACGCTGCCACATACGGGCACTGCTCTGGGAGCCCCAGGTTCCCATGGGAGCTGGTGCCGCCTGTGAAGAGCCACCCAGCTCTTCTGGGGATGACTCAGCCCCTTGGTGGATGGGGTTTTGCGGGTCTGCACTCACCAGGGCGCAGTAACTCTTGGGCTGCAGCAGAGGATGACGGCACTGGCCTGTTCCCAGCTGCAGCACCCAAAGGGGAGGCTGTGCATGATCAGAGTTGCCACTCCATCAAGACCTGCTTCTTCTTGCCATGCTCACTCTGGGCTTGCCATGGGCAGCCCACGGTGCCTCTCCTGTGCTGCAGAGCTCCTGGCCGTGCAGCATCATGAGCAGAGCCGAACAGAGGCACATATGACTCCYGCTCCACCCAAGTCACCCCTGTCTCTACAGGTTCATTTCAGCAGTGGGGGGAAGGACAGCAGAGCATTTGCAAAGTGCTTTAAGATCCTGGCAYAGGAGGTGCTGGTGACTGGCACTTTTCCATCAGGGCATCACCAGGGCTGTGTAGTAGATGCAGGCATGGAGCCAGGGTTGGGGTTTGCTGGACAAACTGACTGGTTTGCTCCTTTATGAGTGCCTAGTTTCCACAGGAGTCAAACACTTTTTGTTCTCAGTGGCACTAAATGATGCTGTGGGAGGTTGAACCTGCCCAGTTTCAGCACCTCAGGAGTGCATGGTGTAGGTTCAGACCAACTGGGCATGTCAAAGCTGGCTACCATATGTAGTCAGCCTTAGGTTATGTACCTAAAGGAGACATCAGACCTCAGCACACTGGGAAAACTTTCCTGACTGTGCAGCACAACAGCTGGAATTGCTGATCCATCAGCCTGACAGGCAAACCTAAGCCCTGATCCCTGGGTAGGTGACCTTCTTGTGTAGCACTGTTATTTTGTGGACTGTTTTTCTCTCTTTTCCCCTCCATATTTTCCTCAGACAAGGGAGTTCGCAAGAACTCAGCAAAGTTTTTCTTCTGTTGTTTGTAAACTAGAATAAATCCTTCTGTTCCAAAATGCCATCTGGCACCTGACAGTTGTGTTTCAGCTTCACAGTCTCAAATTTAATTGTAAGCTCTTTTGCAGGGTTTTCAAGGACGGCGTGACACAATATGGACTACCTACAATGAAGACATATGAACTCTGGAGCATACCAAACAAATTCCTTGCATACTTGTTTTCCAGCACAGCATCAATCACCACAGGATGGGAGAGTGTCCAAAACAGCAGGGGAAAATGCTACAGCTTGCAGTTCTTGGATTGTAATTCATTTAAAGCCAGGCACATTAACTGTACTGCTCTAACATCAGATACAAATCTCTTTTTTCCTTCTGCCCATTTGCTATCTGCAAAGTATTGAGATTCAATATTTAAAGTTGTCCAGTGTAGATCCTCAGCTGGTGTAAAGTGGCGTAACTGAGTTCAACAGCTGTTCCTGGTCTTTGAACGCAATGGAGCTATGCTGAGTTACATCTGCTGAAGTCTGATCTATCATTATATTTCCTTGGCTTTTTTTTTCGTGGTTTGTTTTTCTTTTCCTTTTGCTTGACAAAATAAATGGCCTAATTCCTAGCTCTTATATGGTGTCTATCATCATTATATCTCAAAGCGGTGTGCAGATAAGAGCCAGCAGAACTATCCCCATGCAATTCTGTGGGGGAATATCTAGGGCTCATTCAGTGAGTTGTCCGAGCATACAGAGCCTGGAAAGGCCAGAGCCAGGAATAATTTCCGGATATCCTTGGCTAGAACGTCCCCTATTCCCCCAGCCACTATCAGAGGGACATGAGGGCTCTTCACTGCCAGTTTGCCCACTCACATGCAAAACAAAGAGAAACTCAACACTGCCTGTAGTCAAAGATTAAGTTCAGGTGCTAGTCTCTACCCAGAGGGTTGGAGCCTGACATGTCTGTTCTGATATCTACCTCCTGCCTTTCCTCCCCGCAACCCTTCTGTCCTTCAGCCATTTCAGCACAGCCACAGACTGACTTGAGACAAGGAGACAACCCCTGTTTGCAGGGGCGCCTCAGCACCACCCAAGCACATCAGTAGGACAGCATGGGAAAACGCTCCGCTGCACATAATGGCCCAACCCTACACTGGTGCTTGCGTGCAGGGCGAAAGCTGGAGTGAGTCTGACTGAGGGAAAATTAAAGATGCTGATWTTAATGCCGTCCACTCAGATGCATGCCAGACAGGCAGCAACCCAGCTATACTGGCGTCTACCTCAGGTTAAAAACCACCCCTTTGCTTTGGCTGTTCTCTGAGGAACAAGGTCAGATCTTTCCTATTGAAACTGGGGGTAAATAGCAGGAAGTCAATGAAAATCAGACTAAAACCAAATATGGGCAGACTCCACCAGTCCTATAGAGCCATTCAATGAGGGAATTAGTTACCGTTTACTAGCACAAATTGCTAGCCCTGCTCATTTTCATTGTGGTGGGAAGGCACAGGGAGGTTACACTTGGGACATTGCTGACTTATTGATGATCATCACCATTAGACACCATCATCAGACAACTCATCTGGGTCTCCATGTCCAGCATCCTGCTGTCATGGGCAATCACCTCATTATCTTAAACAGAATCTCTTACACAGAAGTCAAGTGCCAAGCTTACCTCTACATGGGGTCCGTGGCCTACCAAAAGGCTACACTGAACATCTTTCTTTAGAAAACTTAAAAAAAAAAAAAAAAAGTCCAGTCTACATTTGTTGATAGCCAGCTTTATCCCTCTTGCTCTCGTGCCAGCATTGTGCATTAGCTGGCTCCCCTCCCTCCCTGGCTCTCCAGCTGTGTTTGGGGGCAGCCACCCCCTGGCCTCTGCTCTCTGGGGATAACTGTGCACTGTTCTTTCAGAGAAAACGCTCTCCTCCCTGGCCCTCCTGTTAGCCATCCTCCCTGGACCGTTACCCGTCATACCTACCTTTTGCAAGAGCATTGGCTCTTTGAGAATTATGCCAATAAGGTTCCTTAAGTCCAATAGCTCTAAACTCACCTGTTTCTACTGAAAGTCCTTTCTATGGAATCTGTCATGGTCATAACCTCTTTTTCCCTGATGCCATTATAGTAGTTGCTCATCCCATCATATAGTAGTTGTTCATCCCATCATTAAGAGACACTCTCTGGGCTTTTTTTCAGTTCTCTGGTGGTTCGATGTGTTGAGCCCTCAGCTTGTAGCAGCCCTTAGTTTTACTAGCCCCTCTGTGCATGTTTAATTAATTTAGTATCAGTCCTATTTAATAAGTCAGTCTTTAAGCTCATACACTTCTTCTTTTGTGAGATTTCAGGTCATTATCATCAACAAGAACAACAATCATACAAAGTTAGGAGGCTCTAGCAACATAGCTATTAATGAAATAGCTAGATAACATCAAACCAGAAGGTACCTTCCTCCAGCCAGATACTTCTTTTACTAACCACCATCTTCCCCAGTGTAGCTAATCACATCCCATATGATATTAAATATAGTTTATAAAATCCAGCTAGTTAAGATAAACCAAGCTTCCTTTGTCTAACATATCAGGTTAGGCAGGCATACTCTACTCTTGGTAAATGCATGTTGCATGTTGTCTCAGTTTCCATTGATCTACACACCTTTTATTATTCCCTCCACCTCTTAAAATGTGTTTTAATTGTTTCTTTGCCACTGAGATCAGACTAAGAAGTCTGTAGGTGCTGTGGCCAGTTTTTCATCTCCTGCACTATCGGTATGATGTTCACTCTTTGCCAGTGCTACGCTAATGTATCTTATCTTGCTGTTGCTGTGGGCAGGGAGCACTGCACATGCTTAGTTATCACAGGTCAGCCGATGAGTGGGAACTCATTAAACCACAGCAGTTAATTGCTGGCAGCCATCTGCCCACCCCCGAGCAGTAGTGAACAAGTCATCCCGTAAGCAGCAGAACTAATGGCGTCTCCTTGCCAGTATTTCTCACTCCCATGTGGATCCTCTGATAGCTAATAAAAGCTGAGACTGTATCTCAATGCAGGCACAAAGAGTCTCTTTCTCTTCTCCATCTGAGCACCTGCTTTCATGCAGTCTTTAGGAGCTGGGGATCTTTGACACCACTACCATTCAATCAAACATCGATGGAGCTGGTTAATGCTTCACAAGCTATGAGGAAGCAGCAGAGAGAACTACTATGACAGCATCATCCTTATTTCTTTAGGAAGTTAGACAGAAAAGAATGTTTTTAAAATTTATCCAGTAACCTTCCTTCAGAGGTAGATGGCAGTTTTGTTATATTGACAGCTGCTTTAGAACTTGGGAAAGGGAAGAGTTGCTTTAAGGTATTACTAAATAAAGTCTCCAAACTCTGTGCTGTTTTAAATCTGTTAAGTAAAAGAAARCTGCGCCTGACTCAAAGTTATTAAATGTAATTGAGATCACATTGGGACAAAATGTTATTTTCCTAAATGCCTATGTTGCAGAAGATATTAATCTTGTTTGCCTGCAAGATTGATGCTGGCTCTGCTGAAATAGGGTAGATGCTACAATTAGATATATTTAATTCCTCCTCAGCAGCCGTCTGTAATATGATTTCCTCTCCTTCCCCCTTCTTCTTCTCCCTTCTATTCCAGTTATGACGGGCTGTAGTGTCTGCCCAGCTTCAGGCACAGCATGGGAACTTGCACTCAATTTTGAGCACTCAGTGCCTCAGGAAGCATTAACACTATGAGACCTGGGAAATAAAAAGCTGAGGAACAGGTGCTTCTTTGCAGCATATGCATTACACAACATTTCTCAACCATGGGAGGAAGAGAAAAGGCCAGATTGTAGGAAACCAAACTGGGACTCTAAGAAAAAGGTGCCGTTGCAAGTCACTTACCTTTTCTTCAGGGATCGGAGGGGTGCAAAGACTAATAAGGACAATGACAATGGCAGTGATGACACAGAGGATGAGCGCAAAGTAGAGGTAGTGCAAGTCCTTTAGCACAGCTGGTCTTCTGTCCTCCTCACCACAAGATGGTGTGCTATAACTAAATTCCATGATCATCCGAATGAGACCAATAGCCAGCCCAACCATGAGGCCCCAGAAAGCACCCTGAGAAAAAGTAAGCATAGGCAAAAAAGGTCACTGCACATGTTACCTTTGGTTGAAGGTTTTTTTTTCTTCTTTTTTTTTTTAATACGGCTCTTTTCTTAGACTAAAACCTTTTATGCCTGATGGAATCCCACACTGACACACATCAGAGGAGGACATTTTCAGTTAAAAATCCTGATTTTCTTTTTCTGCCCTTGAACATGGAACAGATAGAGCACAGAAAATGCAAGAGCCTCCTCCTAGCAACGTGCCTCCAGCCAGACCCTAAGACACCATCCCTGAGGGGTGGAAAAACTTTGGCTTTTGTGCTTTCGACAGAGACTGCCAAGAAGTATCACTTGCAGTGGCTTCTTGGAAGCAAACCGCCATGCACCAGAGGCATCCACTAATGCATGCCAGGAAAATGTTTCTAATTGCCACACTTTAGTTGGGCCGGCTTTGAGTCTGAAGAGACTCCAAGCCTAGATAGTGAGTGGATTTTTTTTATTATTATTATTAAAATCAAATATGTGTATCAATTGGTTGATGACACTCCACTTACTTACAGGTTCATTAATCCTCTTGCAGAAGATTGCCAAGATGAACAGAGCTGTGATTGGTGGGGCTAGATAGCTGGTTATGGACTGAATGTAGTCAAAGAGCTTGCCACTGTTGGCTGATTGAATGATGGGGATCCAGAGAATACTGATGACTACGAGGATGAGGATAAAGACTCTGGAAGATGAAGATAAAAGGGTATTAACTCTTCAGGTGATGGAGTCCTCCAGAAAATGAAGTTTTGCAGCAAACCACACCTCCGATTGCTTTCAGAATTTCCTAAGAAAAAAATCCACAGATCACTTTCAAGAAGAATGTAAGGGTTCTTCTTGTGCACACAGGAAAAGAGAAAATTATTCTCCTCTAGAAAGTCAATACAACTAATCCCCAGAGCTCATTCATAGATTTCAGAGAGTGCTGTGCTGGGACTTGCTGGTCAGCTTGCATGAGAGCTCCACAAGGACATGGTGCTTCTGTACAGGGCCCTCCTGCCACAAGCTGGATCACTGCAAGCCCCCCAGCCTGGTGTGTCCTAGAGAGTGAGGTGTTTTTCAAAGTACTGTCTCTTGGATGTGACGGAGATAGGGAACTGGATCATTAACAACCTTTCTGCTGCCTTTCCAGGCAGATAACATGCTCAGTCTAGTGTTTATGCCAAATACCAGTGCATCTGCTGCTTACTAAATTACTTCTGGGGTCTCAGGTGCGTGCAGTACTCTCCTCCATCTCTGCACTGGCTGTTAAAGAGGATTCCCCATACTGCTGAACAAGAGGTACTTTCCCTCTCAGTACCTTATGGTGGTGAAGTATGCAATTGCCTGCATCCTTCACCCACTTCACATCAAAGTTTTGAAACTTACTGTTTGTGAGCAGAGAGGAAAAGCACCACAAACATGCAGAATGTGGCTCAAATTCTTCTGTGAGGAAGAGAACTATGCATGTCCCTGATATAATGCAGTACTAAAGCTCGCCAGTAAGGGGAACTATAACTTATCACAGAGGCAGAGAGCTGGGAGGCCCAGCTCAAGGCTGCTCTTTTCCCTGAAAAGGGAACAATTGCACTGTATCATTCCTGTCTGCTGCAAAATTAAGGTATTTTTAAAAACTGCTGGTGATGTTAACTACAGAGAATCTTTGGCTTTTCGGTATATTACAATTAAGGCAGTATTTATGTTAAGTTTAGAGAAGAGAGAAGTGATGATCTATCTAGCTCAGAGTTAAGCTCAAGTGTTTTTCCTTGCTCAGTCTATCTGAGTTGAAGCTAGAAAACATAATGCTCTTTCCCAGGCTGTGCTGTTCCTGTTCTATGTTTTAGGCACGAGTGTTTTCTCAGTGAGCCAAACTGAAGAATGTAAATACTGCAGTCAAAACAGATGATGAGAGCAATGAGACATAAAGAAATATAAGGACCTGCCCACAATCATCAGCTCCTGCTCTGAAGCCTTTTTGCGGATCCGCTGCCAGATGTCTATAACGAAGAGAGTGCTGCTGCTGTTGAAGATGGAGGTGAGGGAACTCATCAGGGCTGCCATCATCACGGCGATCATCAAACCCCGGAGCCCTGGGTTAAAAAAAGGGTACAAAAATCAGAAGCAGACCTTTTGCCTTCCAGCAGCAGTAGTGTGTGCTGCATCAGAGCCTTGACTGATCTGTGGCCTGGTTCAGACTGAGATACCAGCACTTCCTGAGTACTAACTCCCATGTCTTGCATCCACAAAAAAAAAACCCTGAGATTTTTCTTTTTTTAAATGCATGTACCACATATATATCTTAAAAACATAACAACCAAACAATTCAGCTGAAAAATCAGAAGATGCTTTGTTTCTTTCAGGATCTTTTGCAGATGGTACTTTCCATTTTCTTACCAGACTCACTATCTCTTTTGTTGTGACGCACATGTAGACATATTCTACTATGTTGTAGAAGAAAAGACTTGTTATTTTATCATTCCAATGGCTAATAACTGCAGGAAAAGAGTTCCTCATCTTTATAATGGATAAGGGCAGTCTGATCCCACCATGCAGTGCTTGCCTCAAGCCCACCTCTGCACATATAAAGTTTTCTTACCTTCGGGCATGAGTTCTATTACGAGTTTAGGGTAGGCAATGTTAGAACAACCCACTGCAGCTCCACAGACCTTTTTACAGATGTTTGGGTCCACACATCCCACTTCATCTGTCGAAGACAGGAACATAATAACAAGTTAGCTTAAAGCCTGTTTAGCTATAGGACATATAATTCAGGAGAACAAATCTTGATGCCCTCTGTGGCTTAATATAAATTCAGAGGCATAGATGGAAATGCTGCTAGAGTGAGCTGAGGTGAAGAGCATTTTATGTCATAAAATAAAGGTGAAATTTCAAGGTGACRTTTTGCAATTTTCTTCAAGGTATAGAAATAACACTGCTGGATGTTACCTAGTTGTAATCCTTGGTGATTTGTTCTTTGTAGGAACTGAATTGGTTCTATGAGCCAGTCAGGTGGCTTACCAAGAGTGTTGCAGGCTAATTTACTCCTATTTGAGGAAATCTGGGAGTGAAACACTAGAGGCACTTAGGTTTTCCTCAAGGACTGGTCTTCCTAACAAGGGTATTCTCTCCAAGAAGCAGAATGCTCTAAAGAAACCAGCAACAAGTGCTCTTTGGGAGACAACATGAGGGGAACTCTTGGTCTTGCCCAGAGAAGGGATTTAAGCTGCCTTGCAAAATCCACCAGGAATTGCATGAATCTTTGTTGCAGATTGCTATGACTCTCACCAAATACCTAAGGGACATACTCCCTTAAGGGAGTATAAGGACCTGAAGAACTACCTCGGTGCTTCATATATTTCTTCTCACTGACCTCCTCCAGATAGACAGATGCATGCAATGTTCACAGCACGGAGCTATACACCCCCAATGGCACAACATGCCCAACATGGCTACTTCCAATGACTTCTGCTACTGTGGGAGCAGCAGAAGTGGAGGGAGGTCACGAGAACATCAGTGTGCAACAGCAATGTATCTGAGTATGCCTGCAGGACTCCGAGGACAGGGGAGGTGCTGAAGTGTAACAGTGCTAGAGGGCCTGGCTGGGATTATTGCTTGCATAGGCCCATGCAAGCAACACCCTACAGTGAGGAACACGGGAAGGCCTACCTGGGTAAAGAGATCTGCTGATCATTCCTGGCATGACGATGAAAAACATTGGGAAGATTTTCAAATACCCTCCCAGCACTGATCCACCTTTGGCATGGGAGAGGTTCTTGGCAGAGAGAGACCTCTGGACTATCACCTGCAATTAGTGAAAGGCAGCAGGGAGTAAACAGAAGCACTGCAGAGATAGCAGGATTCATCCCCTCTCTCCTCTTCTCATGGATGACTTTCATCTAGCAGGATCCCAGGGTGTTTTGCATGCCAGTGACAACTTTCCCATCTCAGCTGACTGCTGCCTGCTGCCACTGCTCAGTGCTCAGTGCACAGGCTATAGGAGAGGGCAGCGTGGAAATTTCCTTTACAGGAATCATTTCGCCCTTGACTGAAACGAAGCCACCTTGAGGACTGGAGACACAGCGGCTGTGCAGCAATGCACACAGCAGCAAGAGACAAGGAATGAAGTGGACTTGGTAAAAATTCAGTGGTGGGTTTTGGTGATTATCTCACCTTGAACCACAAAAGCAATCTTCTTAAGAAACAAATACATTTTTCCTTGTTTGTAGCTTGGATAGGGATAAGAAAACTGAGATGAGCTGGGATATGAGTGGCTTGCCTGGAGGTCCACATAAAGCCACTGGGGAGGCAGTTCCTTCACCTCCTTGTCAAATTAACTGCATAACCCCCCCGCCCCCCAACACTCACCAGCTCACAGTGGGATAAAGACAGACAAAAATAACATGCTTTCCCCCCAGTTAATAAATGCACAAAATTAGAAGCTTGTTGAGAAGGTAGAAGATGTGAGCTGTTCTGGTCTAGTCCAGTAATGGAGGCAGTAACTCCTGCACAACACCTTTCAGCTCACAGATCTACAAACTGAGGAGTGTCCTGGAAATACTACTGCAGTGGTTTGCCTGAAGAGAGGAGGAAGATGTCCTTTACCTGGTCAGTGCACCAGCACCAAAGAGCCAGCACCGAGAGGCCAAATATAAGGCCAGGCCAAGGAATGTCTCCTGTGATTGGATCCCTGAACAGATGAAAGGCGTCCGCACGTGGGAGGTGACAGGTTGTGTTT
Organism: Apteryx rowi; assembly: GCF_003343035.1. NCBI lineage: Eukaryota > Metazoa > Chordata > Aves > Apterygiformes > Apterygidae > Apteryx > Apteryx rowi. The sequence continues at coordinate 3,201,761 of NW_020450982.1, forward strand.
GGGACTATGACCTTTGGTATTGCCATGCTGTATTTCTCCTTAAGTCCTTCATACCAACCAACTTTTTCAAATCCTGAAAAGAAAATAGTAGTGATTTAAGGTCTGGTGCCTCCTGCAAAGGTATTCCTTTATCTGAGTCTCGTGATTCTTCTCTATCTTCCTCTCATATCTGTTTTCATTCCACCCTTGCTTTTGGTGGCCAAGGTTTGTGCAGGAATCAGTCAGATTTTACCCAGAGTCCTTGTGGTTTTAACAGTGCATCTTGGAAGAGGATCAGTGCAAGAAAATCTCCATGATCCTAATCCCCATGACGACCTCAGAATATGGCCTTTGCTCAAATACCCTCCAAGAGCTGGAATAGGAAGGTATGAAATGAAACAAGGTGTATCTGTATTTTTGTTTGCCCAGAAGACTTAAAGCAAAGACTGATGATGCTCAGGTGTTTCTCTTTTTCTTTTCTTAATGCTTAGTTACACTCAGGTGAATCCACAATAACTCCCAAAGTCAACAAGGAAAGTCAGCTGAATTATCCTGAATTTATAAGAGCATAGTGACAGCAGGATTTGGCTCTGGGGGGTGTAGCTTTGCAGGCTCTTTGGCAACTCCAGGTAAACCCAAACAGGCAAGAGGACGTTATACAGAACCTCACATCTGTACAGTTAGTGCAAAGGAGGAAGCAAGACTGACTTGCTGGGGGAGGAGCAAGTTCCAGTTGTGCTAGCACCACTTGTGTGAATGATTAAAGCCCAGTTCTGAGACATACATGAAAGGGTGAAATATCCTGTTAAGGTCTAATGGTCTTGGGATCATTAAACTAGAGGATGGTGCCACTGCAGGTCCCCTTACCAATGAACATGAGCACCAAAGCTCCCAGCACCATGATCAGTGTCTGCAGCGCATCTGTGTATATCACAGCTGTTAAACCACCTGTCAGGATAAACAGAGGTGTTAAGTGGGTCACATACATACATGGAAACAGGTACCTCACCTGGGAAAATGTTTTCCTTTGCCCCAGCCCTGTGATTTCAAGACAGACCCACCAGGAGAACCTGGTACCGAGCTAGACCCCAGGATCTCTCACAAGCCGTCTTGTGAGGAACTGGCTGACTCATTTCTCCACATTCAGGAGAGGACTTGAAGGCAGTGAAAACAGCTCTCCTGAGCTGCAGTTCAACATCTTAACAGCTAAAGACGCCAATGTTGCAAAAAGAAAAAAAGAGCAAAAATGGGCAGTGGCACCTATCTGCACAGGGGGATCCAGAAACATCTGCAATATGAGAAACTCCTCTAGAAAACAGTGAAATTCTCCAAATACTGATTTCCCCTTGGTCAAGGAGGGAAGAGAGGAATAGTCAGAGGTCTTCAACAATTGGGGACGGCAGTGCAGGTACTACACACAGCCAGAGGAGCCTTTGCCACAGATCAGGACCTGAATACTTTTCCCTATAGAAGAAAGGGATAACTTATATTCTAGGCTCCAGGCTATAGAGTCTCTTTTAAAGTCAGGTACTTACCAGCTATAGTGTAGACAGCAGTCACTGCTAGCAAGACCACAGTGGACAAGTAGAGGTTCCAACCCAAAGAGATTTGGATGAACAATGCTCCAGAGAAAATGTCTGTCTGGATTTGAATAAAAAACAACAAAGCCGGTCTGACTTTAGTAGTGCTTCATGCAAGTGAAATCAAATAGAGCAATCTGCGGCCCTCTGTGGCTGAAAGCAATGACAAGGGAGGACACCATGAAGGTGAAGTGGAAGAGGAGGAGAGAGCAGGGGGCTGGTGGTAGTGAATCTTCTTGTACTCAGTGTAAAGAATATTTCTCCTCCAGGTCACAGCTCTCAGTTTCTGGGAGCTGGGGCAGCAGAAGACTGAAAATCAAGGTCCCACCCCAAGGGACCACAAAGCTACCAAAATGATGACTATCTTACGAGCAGCCTTCATGGCACATGAAGGTTGGCTCCTCACTGGCACAGAGAGGTATTGGTGGAAACAGCCACACCATTTACTGACTGTGAAGAGATCTGTGGGGAGAAGGCAACAGATGGAAAAGTGGACCCCATGCCCTGGGAGCCTTTGGACTGAGCCCACGTCTCCACAGGGCAGATTCATGAGGAACGTGGGGCGAGTAGCACAGGCCAGGCTCTTCCCATCACTGTGGCTTGGTGGCCTCATGGCCAGGAGACATTCTCAGCCTGAAAGACCCCTGATGAATCACTGTATCTTGTGCCATGGTTTATTTGTCTGAAATGGTCAGCAGCCTGCTTTTCTATTTGTGCAGTTCATCGTGCTGGAGTGACTCCAGTAAAACAGGTTATACCTGCTGAGGGCCTGACCAGAAATACAGAAATCCCTATAGGCTCCACTTTGATTGGATCTATTAACAGAGAGAGGGGAACCAGAGTCTGGGAGAAACCTAAAATTATGCAGATAAATATCTTTCAGATGCAGAATGTGATATGGGAGATGTGCATGTGTTAGGAAATCAACCTGAAGGACACCTGTAAACCTGGTAAGATGCAGACAAAGGCATTTGCAAAGCGAGACAGAAGGGATGGGGCAAAAGTTGCTATTTTATATTCCACAACTAAGCACCTGGAAAGCAAGCATCCAGTACACCTCCTGATTCTGCAGCCCTGAGACATGCTCTGAAGTGCTGGTGTCAGGACACTACAGAAGCAACTCTATTCTGGTCTTTGACTTCCTAGCAGGAAATGCAAAGAGCTCTGCAGCCCTGCAGGACCACTCCTTTGACAATGCTGTTTATTCAGTTCTCTGCTCTTCTTTGCAAGCAGGAAGGACTCTACAATGCCCTAGTTGCTAACCTAATGTTTGGTCAAAAAACAAAGGGAGAAAAATCCTTTTTGTAACCAACTGCCTGCTGTCCAGCCAGCCACTAAATGAGCTCTCTACAAACAAAGGCAGTGGTTAATAGAAAGCACCTGTCATGCCCATAAACTCCATTAGCCACATCCGTCAGCCACGTGTGAATTAGCTGCACAGAGGAGAAACTACTGAGATGAAACAACAATGACTAGGGTCCTGCTCTGAAAGGCATTGGCAAGTACTGCCTTGATGAAAGTCATATTGAAAGACTGGTCTCTCCACCATGCCCACTGAGTGCCTGGCTGTGCACGGTGCTGTGCTATGGCAGGGAAGACCTTCCGGTTACCCTGCATGTGTCCAATTCTGCTCCAAATGTCTCTTTGCAAGACCTCATTTTAGACAATTCTTCAATCCTGCAGAGCAAAGCACCTGGAGACAGTGGTAGCAGCAATGAGTGACATGACCAGCACTTGGCTGTTAGAGGAGGAAGTCTATTCAGTACTCTCATCCTGTTCACATCTCCACTTCTCCTCAAGATCCCCCAGTGTGAATGCCTAGTGAGTGGGTAGTTCTTATTTAGCTCCTTGAAACACATCTCCCAAGACCTGAGATGCAGTCAGCCTGGGAGAAAGACACTGAGGTCTGCTTCCAAAGACATGTGGGTGCCCCATCTCCAGTCAATGTCTCCTGGGGCAGTTTGACATCAAATACTTTGGCAGAGTCCAGTCAAAACTAACTTGGACTGGACATGGAGCAATCAGCTGGAGACAAAGGACAGACATTTTCAGTCCTTGTAATGGATTCTGAAATATAGTCGTCTCCCTTCAAGAGCACAGGTAGTCCTTATCAAATCTCTGAGCATAAGTTCTCCACCTGCATTCATGACATTTAAATGAAAGGAAATACCCAACAGTTTACACTGTTTTTTGGCTACCAGCAGGATACAATGCTACCAGCAGGGAGCAAGAAACCAGGAAGGACGCTGAGTTTTGTCTTAAGCTAGAATCTATCTCCCTTTTACCATACAACACAAATAACAGAGAGAGATAGGAATAACTGTAATATGTTCATATAATAATGTTGAAAACTCAATTACAAGAACAACATCAAAATAATCACCAGGACAATGCAGATTTATGGTAATTTAAGAGAATTTCACATCTACAAGATGCAGCCTGCCAAATCCTCAGATGGGGTAATGCTGCGGCTGTTCCCCTGTCTACATTGCCTAAGGTTTGCTCTGATGGATGGGTAAAAGCAGGCAGACAGCTATGGTATTTATTCTGTTTAGCAATTAGCTGCCATATCCCTGTAAAGTTCTCACTGTGCATTGCTGTTTAATGAGGGCTCTCTTTCTCTCTCTCTTGGGCTAGGTCTCCATGATCAATGCAGAGGCAGGTATTTACTTGAGCAAAGCAGCACACTAGCACAGTGATGCTGTTTCTGATAGCTGAGCTGGTCCTTTCAAGGACATCTGAGTTATCTCTGAGCTGCCCTGCGTTGTTCCAGGAAGCCCTACGACTGCCCTAGACACAAAGATTGCATTCAATTGGATACATACGGATATCTTGGTGAATATATAGAGAATGAGGGACAGTACAGACATGTAGATTTGAATCCTCTGCCCTCCAAATCTCTTCTGCAGGTACTCAGGCATAGTGACCACTCCTGCTGCGATGTAAACAGGCACAAAGATCCAGCCGAGAGCCAGGAGTGCCCAGGTAGCCTGGTAACAAGAAAGAGAAAATAAATGCACAGGATTCAACACATGGGAAGGTCTGTCTCTGCTTTTCTTTCAGTGGACACCCTGAGAAGCAAAAAGGTGAAGTGCTATGCAATACATTTGGAAAACAGTCTGGGGGATGCACATAGGATTTTGTCCCTGCTCGGAAGATATGATGATAGATGAATTATTGCAACAGAATTATAAACTTTGAACTTTTCCTCCTAAGTCCCTTGCCTCTTTGTCACAGGGTGACACATCCTGTTCCATCTCTGTGCCTCTGGCAAGATGATGTATTTTGTTGCTATGGGTGTCTAAAAGGAGATGTTGTATTTGCTGGCCTTTGCAGTCATTGCTGCTGTGGCATTGAAGAGTTAAGAGATTCAGAGAAGGATGGGAGCATCTGTTTGTTGCTTGATTAGCAAGTGATGTGGCTGAGGCAACAGAGTCCCTGTGGAGCATAAAAATAAGCAACAGCAAGAATCTACCAGGACGTTCTACTTTCAGACAGATCTGCTTCTGTGTCAGGCAGATCAAGGGCAGTTCAGTTGCTTTGCTACAGGTGAAGATTCTTTTGGAAGGCATAAAGGCATCTCCCAGCATGTATTTCTTCTCTAAAACCCAGCAAAAGTCCAAACAGGAGATCTTTAATTTATATAAAAAGCCACTAAACTATCAAACCCCACCTCCTGGATGTCTCAGGCTATTACCTTTCATCCAAGTACCTTATATTAGTCTAGATTTTCCTTAGATTAGTCATTTAAATTGTCAGAAATGAAACTGAGCCCTGGAGACAGAGACTGTGAGAGACTTAGGAGAACAGCTATGGCTCCTGCAGTGGCTGAGACAGGCTTAGGTAAAAGATGCCCATAGCTGCCCCTGATCCTTGTAGCTGAATGGTGTCCCATGCTGCAGGGAAAAAATAAAGGAATATCCTAAGGTCCTTTCCAATCTCAAAGAAATGAATCTAAACTCATGAAGTTAGATTTGCCCTAAAATTCAATCTATTGTCTTCATGGGTTTCTAAAATGATCTGCATTGATTTACTTAAAATACAGGAATATTGATATGTTCTACGTGCATCAGCCTGAATGCAGGCTCTGGGTTCTTCACAAAGCGTTTGAAGGTGATCTTAATGGTTTAGGAAAAAACATTTGCAGTGAATACATACACCAGGAAAGGGCCTTTGGTGGGCCCTGCCTGTGCTGGGCAAGTATCCGGCACTATTAGCAGTCTCTGCTGATGAAGACAAGAGATTTAGAGGTAGGTGAGTGATGCGTATTGTGAGGCTGGCACTAATCTCACTTCTCATCACTGCAGCTGAGAAATTTCATTAGTGTCACACACAAAGGGCCCGGTTTTCATGCTCCGTGTGGTGTCAGTGGCAATTTTCCAGGTTATTTCAATAGGGCAGAATGAGACCTGCCTTCGCACCCAGATGTTCACCCCAGAGATGTCACATTTCAGAAGATGACAGGTGAATACAGTGTTGCCAGTTCTCATGGCTTTAAACTGCATTTAGCAGCACACGATGCCTTTTTTCAAAGTTCCTGTTCCAGAATCCTGTGATCATCCAAGTACCTTTTTGTCATATGGTATGTTTTATCTTCGTCTTGATGACAGCAGACTAAAGCTTAAAAACATGGCCCGTGTGCTTCTGGGAAGGTCAGAGAGCTAATAATTTAAGTGGATTCCATTTAAAGTAAAATTAAGATGTCATGTTCTTAAAGCTGTCTCAATTTCTGGAGGTCTCTCTCCTGAGGTTTGAGAACTTGGAGTTGCCGATACTGTTAGCAGCTGATTTTGGAGAGACCCCCCCGCAGTCCCTTTGTAAATAGTGATATTTTAGTTGCCAGCTTAGCTGACTCTTACGTTCCACTCAAAGCCCCCAACAGCAAGGCCCCCAGCTGCTCCAGTGCCTGCCAGGCCAATGAGTAAGCCACTGCCCACGTTGCTCGACATCAGAGATGCTCCGATCTGAAACACACAGCACAGGCACAAATAACAGAAAGTCACTTTGAGAAATTTCTATATTGGTGTAAACGTTTCCCTCAGGCACTTTTCCCAGGGCCTTGGTTCCTTTCAGGTAGGTGGCTGGGTGGTAATGGAGAGTTGGGTTTTCTCCCCACCTCTTTTAAAAAGACCTTACATATTTATGTCTTAAAGAAGGTGTGTCTTCTGCCTTCCACCCACTCCAATGCAAATTTTAATCGCAGAGTCAGAATTCACTTTGTCAATGGTCTCCTTAGATATATATCAGTTCTGGCAGGGAGGGGAAGTCTGGTGGCAGCCAAATCAGACACCTCACTGACCAGGAAATGTGATAGATTTCTCTGTTTTCTTGTTATACAGCTAGCAATGTGCCTTCTCCAACCTTGCTGACCCTTTGGGCTCTACCTCTCTGTTGCTTGCAGAGATCTCTCCTTCTTTAAGTCTTGCACTGAACATGATGTAGTGTTTACATAGCCATGGTGCTCTTTTGGAGCTCCTCCTAAGGAAGGGGATCACTGACCCATAGCAAGGACAATGCTAGAAACATGCAGTCTTTTGTGTTCATTGCCTACACGTAGGTTCAAAGTTACTCAGCTCTGTAGTGGGTTGGAAATCGCTAATGCCACAGGTTGACTATAACACTGTCCCTAGCACGGCTCATTGACCCTCTAATTGGAAAAATGCAAGCTCCAAGGTGCTTTAAACACAGGCCAAAGAATATGTGACTTAATTACTACTTTTATTTGGCACAAAGCCACACCTCCTTTCTGTATGCCAAGGTCAAATCACTTTCAGGGTCAGTTGAGAAGTTACCAAAAGGACAAGTCGAGCCCTTAACTCTCCAGAGAAGTTTGCTTTTAGCCAAATCTTCTGTGAGTAGCATTTCTCTCCCTGGTACTGCTCAACTTGAAACAAAGAATAGTGGAATTTGACCTGCTTCTCTCTTCTGAGCAAAGTAAAACATTAATATGGCATGAATGCTCACAGTGAATCCTGCCAACAGCTCTTCCTTCTTATCTATCTAAGAAAAGTCCTGATTAGAGAGCTGGCTGCTGCAATGTGATTCTGCACCTTGGAGAGGGACTGGAGCTCCCAAGAAATGTAAACAGTTTTCCTGATATATACATCAGACAGACACAGAAATACAGAAGACGGTAGCAGAGGAGCAGCAGCCATAACGTCAGGGTTTGTCTGAGGCTGTCCAACACGCAGCAGAAATCTGTCACTCCCATAAAAATACGCATGTAAATTGCATATTCAAGGTCAAGGCTACGGGGACCTGAACCTGCAGAAAGATCTGCAGAGCTGGAATTAGCTCTCTAGCTGGACAATCAAAATCAAAAAGTGAACAACATTAGAGGTTGCTTTGGACCTAAGAAGGTAAGTCAGACGAGCCAAGACTGAAGAATAACCTGCACCAACATATTTAACTGAACAGACTTTGTGGCCACCTGTGGTTGGACCCAAGAACAAYGAGAAATTTGTTTTAAAAGAAGAAGGATATTGATAAGAAAATGTTACATTTTAATATCTTCTAATTTCTCCCTTCCCAATTAGAGAAAAACATCAAGCTAAGCTTTTTCACTAAATGCCACTTGGCTGAGACAGAAGTATAAAGAACATTTAAGAAATAACAGATTTTAGAGATGCATGTGTGTCTCTGATGGAAGAGGTTGAAAATTAAGTCTAGCGAATTTATGAGCAATGCACATCCAAAGGAAAAAAAAAATGAAAAAAACACAGTGTTTTGGTTGAGAAGCGCATTCCATTACCCATGACTCACTGGAGAGATATATGGTGCTAGAGTTTGGCGTTGGCTGAAAAGGATATTTATTCCTGTGGCATTTTTATTCCTTTAAATTATTTTTATATGTACCTTTCACTCCCAAGAAAAGGCACCTTCAACAGATTTTTTTCTTTCATAGTGAAGATTTATACTTTGGTGGTTTGAAGTTTACATCCTTTACATCGTTAGTCAATAATGTCGACTTTACTCTAAATAGCAAGGGCTTGGATCACAAGTCCAGAGATTTGAGATTGTTTTCTTTTTGAATCTCTAAATGCATTTTTACTGGATAGTACATTCCTAGATTACCTAATGCTCTCTTGGCTTTGGGGACAACCATATGTTTCATGAGTTGGGGCCAGGGGGTTTCAAACCCAGATGTTCAATCAGAGCTCCCTCACATCTACCAACATGAACATTTTTGTTGCTGACTTTAGTGGAGAAATTGAGCATTTTAAAAACTGAAGATGCTAAACTATCCTTTTGGCCTGGCAGCTCCAGGCTGCAGCCCTTTAGCAAAACTGCATGGGATGATTTCTTGTGGATCCCCTGTGTCTCAAGGCTATGGTCAAAAAATGTATGAACCAGGTCCCCTTGCTAGACCTGCTTCCTTTGGATCTGGAATTGCTTTCAAACCATGAGAAACAGAGGGAGCAATTCACTCACAGGCCACCAGGTCATAGATCGTCCTGCCAGGAAATAGCCTCCAATGGTCCCCCGGCTTGCTCGTATGGATGACTGAAAAACACAGAAAAAAGGTAAGCGCCTCCATTCACCCACCCTCAAGCCAGACCCAGCACCCATCCCACTAGCCTTGAAACATCCTGTCAGCTACCTCTTCCACCACCCTAGTTCTGCTCCCTCAGGCATCACTGAAGTCAACTGGACCCCCTATTCAGAGCAGCACAGAAAGGTAGTTTGCAGGTGGCTCTGATGCAGGCTAAAGCAGGACCCCACGTGGATGAGACCTGATTTTGAAGAGGATTTACATTCTCTCAGTTGTCCACTTGGATGTGGGAGGAAAGATGTGCGTGCAGGTGTCAGGTAGTGGAGGTGACTGGGAATGGGTCAAGCTGTGGTTTTCCAGTACTGGTGGTGGTGACCTTGGCAGAGCCCTTCTTTGAACATAGTGCCCGGTGGGACCCCAACAGTCATTATCCTCCTGCGTCCAGAGAGAGCCTGCTGTACCTCTGATTTACAGGCACTCTGGGATAGCAATAGCAATCTTATTGCTGATACCTAGGGAAGACCAGGAACTCTTCTCTGACAAGGCTGGAGGAAGGAAACCATGGTATTCATGATGTCCTTTCAGGACAAAGCAGAGACTCTGAGTGCTGTGGAGACCCCAGGAAGAGCAGCACCAGCGTGAAGCCTGTGCAGGAGCTCAATTTCTCCCCAGCATGAGGGAAAGAACAATCAGCACCATGCCCTGGAAAGTGGCCAACATGCCCGATCAGTGTAGCTGGACCACAATGAGGGAAATGCTTCCTCTGAACTCATATCCTCATTAGAAGGTGGGCAGCTTTCCTTGGAGTTGCAGACCCAAATTTTCATATGGCTCAGAGCTGCCAAGCACCTAGCAAACACCTTCAGAGCCAAACAATGGAGAGCATGGCCCAAGGGTGGGAAGCAGGAGACAACCATGTATCCCATAGGATCCTGATGAGGAATCAGTTTGGACATGGCATGCAGCTACACACCAGGATGACTAGCATTGCCCCTTTCAGCAGTCCCTGCTGCCTAGTGTCCTCCCACTGCTGTGGATTCAAGTTATCCAGGAGCCCTGCATTAGTGTGGTCGTGTTACTCAGTCCCATTTAGGGGCTACATGGGAACTGCAGGGATTTCAAGAGCCATAGGACAGCCATAGGCTAGCAAGCACCCCTGGTGTTACTGAGGCTCACTGTGAATGCTCTTTTCAGCCACTAGGCCCTTGCAGCTGGACACCATAATAGACTGGTTTGCTGCAAAACACCAATCTGCATGGCAGTACCTGGACTGGTTAGCAGCACTACCACCAAGTCAGAAAAAGCCTGAGTGGTTGGTATCAGCAACAGCTCCAGAAATTGTTTAGTGTATCTATTAGATGTGCCAGGTTACACTCTGCTTCTGCCTCTCTTCATTTGGAGTTCTGGTGGTCCAGCTTTGGAGAGAGGCTGCTTGAGCCTATTTAATGACTTTTCCTTGAATGTACCCCTTAGGAATGAGAAAAACGCTTCAGCCAACTGCAGCACTGTAGATATCTATGAAAGATGCCTTCGCAAAGCAAGAACACATAATAAATAACAATCTTTTTAAGGTTTCATTTCAGTCTTCCTCCTCGTCACCCCAGCTTCCTTCTTGCCCTTGTTGCCTGACACCAGCCTGGTCTGAGAATACACTGCAACACTGGAGATGGACCCCAACCCCAGAAGAGCATTCAGGGAATGCAAGGAATGACCACGTAGTTGTCCCCATATGGGGAAGTGGGGGAGGGATGAATGCTCAAAGGGAGATCACTGTCACCTCCAAAACCTGCTCAGTAGGGTCTGGGATAATGCAGGCACTTTGCAGGCAAATACCTTTGTACGCAGGAGGGGCCCGGTGCAGATCAGGTGCTCTCTCTCAGGCAGAGCTAAACCCGGTTACCTTGGAAACTCACCCATATCCCAACAGCGAGGACAAAGGCGAAGTAAACAACCACAACGACAATGTCGGCCACCCCAAAGGGCGCGCTTGTCTCCTCTGGCAGTGTGGGCAGCTCCGTGGCGGCTGAGATGGGCTGGCTCATGGCTGCAAACGAACTGCTGATTTTCCCTTTTGCACTGGACTTTGGTGCACATTGGCCTCCTTCAGTTCCCTTGTAATAATTAACAGGGTGGAGAAGGTGTTAGTGGGCAGCAGGAGCCAGGCAGGACTGCGGCTAATGCTTGCCTGGGGGCCCCTGATGTGTCTTTGGGACCGTGGCTCATGAGCAAGGCCCTCCCTGCAACTCTGGGGTGTGAACATCTCTCCCAGTGGCTTCTCTGTCCTCTGACCAGTGGTCTCTTCTGTTTTCCATTTATCCATCCGGGACAGCCTTTGTCAGAATGGCAAAGGAATAAATGTCAGATCAGCTTGTTCCCCCATGTTTCCCATCACCTTCCTCCATAGTGTCCTAGAAGGGAAAGTTCCTCCTAAGAGGAACTGAGTTAAGAGGGAAGTCATTCTTTCTTCTGGATGTGGGTTTTCAGGGCATGCTTGTGTAAGATGTCTATTTGTGCAGGATCTGCTGACCATGGCCAGCTGAAGAGAAGAGTCCACATATACTTGGTGGAAATAAATACTCACAGTCCATTTGGACTGGCAGCTCTTAGAGGAATAAATAAGCATTTTGTTCTGTGCTTGTTTAGCACTGTAGTGAGAACACCTGCGGAAGATCTGGTGAGAAGTCAGTGACTGGCAGTACGTGGTAGCAGGCCCAGCATGTGAAACTACACACTGACCAAATTCCCATCAGGGCCAGGCATGCATATTCTGTTTTGTCAACAATGTCTAGCTGCTTCCTGGGCAGTAGCTACTCAAGGTCAGCCCAGCTTAAATAAGGAAATAGTTCTAGTAGATTTAAGGGGCCCTTATGAACAACGAGTTGAGTCCCACCCATGCGTCCAACCGATGCGTCTGACCCGTACTCAGTAAGTACTTTATTAAATCTATCCTGTTTAACTTCTTATGAGCCTTGAGTGTCTCTCTCCATCAGTATCCGACCCTATCTTGCCCGCCTTGTGGTCACAAGCACCCACTGCAATCTGGTGCTAATTTGTGGTTGGTCTCTTTGGTGCTATCATAATGTGGGCAGTTAGTAACAGGGATATTTCAATTCCTATTGCAGCAAATTACTTTTCCAAGTTTTGGTTTAGCTTGTGTTTGCCTTAAAGCGCCAGGTGCCAGAATCCTGTGATTCAGTGACAATCTCGGTTTTCACTAGACAGTAAAGCTGCTTCCAGCCTGCACACACGCAGGGAGAAACCTTGAAAATCTCTAGTGAGCTTTAAAGGTAAAGACAAGTAAATAAACCAAAAGCACATGGCAGGCATGTCCACGACATCATTACATAGACTTTCCCCTGCATGGCGAGAGCCAGGACAAAAGATCCTAGACTGGGTAGTTCCTTTCACAATCCTAAAAGTTCTTTGTTGGGCACAAAATACAGCACTGAGACAAATCACGAATCTGAGGGCTGGAGGGAACTGCCAGCAGTCCTTGTTCCCAGTCCCCACACCAGGCAGGATGCTCTAACCCCGTTGCCCCTCAGAAGGGGTTTTTCCACGCTGTGGAAATGGGAGCAAGTCCCCGGGTTTGGAATTTGCAGAGAACTGCTCTCAAAGAGCATCTTGGACTTTGGTATTGAAGTATAGCTGCTCTTAAAAAAACCAAACCTTAACCAAAAGCTGAAGGACAAACAGCCCTTGGCAGCAGCCAAGGTGAGAAGAGCCCAGGGGACGCAGGCACCACTGCTGTGCAYGGCCCAGGGCCGGCTGCTGCCATTGCCCTCGGGCAGGGCAGCAGCTGGAAAGCAGAGCCCACCCTGGGGTACAGGACCCACACCCAGACCCCTACGCCAAGGCTCCCAGGGCTGGACCAGCCCAGGAACAGAGCCGTGGCAGGGCACTGGTGCCTCTGTCCTCACTCAGGCCGGCCGTGTGCTGCCTCCTTCGCAGCCTCACGCTGTAGCTCGGGGAGCCTCTGTGCTGCAAAAGGACTCACAGCGGCCCATCAGCAGAAGGGGAGGTGTGCTAAGGTGAACATTTTCACTTTGTGGGTAGCGAAGGGCGGAAAGCGCAGCAGGGGAGACGGCTAAGTTTTATCGGCAGGCTCCCCAGCACCGCCGCAGCCAGCAGCGAGGGAGTTAAGGCGCTTGTGTGACAAGCGCGTCCTCAGCCAACGTCACTAAGGCGCTTGTGTGGCAAGCACGTCCTCAGCCAGCGCCCCTGCGTGACAGAAGTGCACCGGCAGCAGGAGCAGCAGGTGCTGTGGGCACGGGCAGGTAGGAGGGGGCCTCTCCCCGCGGTTTGCACGGCAGCAAACTGGTAACTCCAGCTCCTCCTGCCTGTCCTGGAGGCGTTGGCAGCCACGTGGYGCAGTGGGGGCCGCTTCCCAGCTGTGCGGAAACATCTTGCTCTTCTCCGCCTCCTCACACCTGAGCCAAGCAGGACCCGTCCCTCCACCTCCCTCTGCCCTTCGGCCTTGTTTGGAGGGGATGGGAGGCATCCAGGACAGTCCTGGGGGCACTTGAACTGCTGGTCATAATCCATGTACTCCAGGAGACAGAGACTGCAGCACAGGCATAGACCCTGAGCTTCCCAGGGTGGTTCCTCAAGATGCTAAAAGGCATTCACCTCATCCACCTTTTGGATCCCAATTCCACCACCAATGCCACACGGGCCTGTGACCTCTGTTTCCTCCCTGGTTTATAAAGACAAGCATCTCCAGATCATGGCTGGCCCTGGTCACCCTCTGGAGATATCTCTCCCTCTCTCTCCGCTGGCTAAGGAAGAGCTACTTTTCTCCTTGACAGCTCCACATAGCGCCCACAGTGCTGTGAATTCCCCTCCAAGAGAGCTGCACTTCTCTGCCTCAGTTTCCCCACCTGTGGTAGCACCAAGGAGATCATGAATGTGCTGGAGGCATTTCATGAGCGCTCCTACGGAGGGGATACTGCAGTGGAAGACACAGCAGAGGGGCAGGCGTCCTCCCAAAGAGAGCTAGCAAACAGAGCTGGAAGCTACGACAGATTTCCTTGTGAGATGTTTGCCTGGAGTCTGCCGCTCTGGCAGGCACAGTGGGGTTTGCACTGGGGACTGTCAGAAAAGAAACCATGAAGGGCTCTAGCTCCATGCTAAGAGAAAGAGGATAAGACTTAGGGCACATACAGGATTATCTAGACCCTGGTACCAGCCCCCAAAACTCAAACATCCTCATCCATCCAAGAAGGCCTGGCAAGGGCTAACACTCATGGCCTCCCCAGGGGTCTTCAAGAGCTTGGTCACGAGCATTTCTCCCAGCCCATGGCTCAAGACAAAATCTAACTTATGAGAGGAAAGTGTCTGGCTCTCCCGGAGAACCAGCAACCCGAGCGAGGCGAGTTTTCTTCCTGTAAGGGCTCTAGTTCAATCTCAGCCATTGACTCAAGTACAACGGCTCTCCAGGGTCTGCACTGCTTTGTGATGCCTCAGCATGCTGGAGACATTATTCTCGCTCTTGGAAAAACAGTCAGTGGCAGCATGAGCTGACAGCATTTTGTTGCTCTCTTAGAAGATCTAGACTGCTGTCCCCTGCTCTACAGGACCTTCCTCTGAAGCCTTGTAGCTCTGTGGGGTGGGGAAACCACTCCTGCTACCCTGTCTTGTTTCTACAATGCTCTGATCTGTCTGGAAAGGTCCTTGCATTACCTCTGCCTGCAGCTATTTCATACTTTCCAATGTGGGACGGGGTCCTCAGCTCTGAGGGTGCCAACCTGGTCTGGGGACAAGGTTGGCAGACCCACCCTGCCTGATCTGTGGTGGGCAACCTCCTGCACCAACCCAGCTCTCCTTGACATCACCAGGCCTCTGAATCAGTGTTGCCCCAGGCTGGCGTGTGGGTCATGCTGCCCCGCTGCTCCCTTGTTTTGACAGCTTTGGGAGAGTTGCGTGCCAGTGCTCCTACCAGGATCGCAAAGCAGTGACAAAGCTAGCTATAAGGCACAAGCTTTCCCCAGGCAGTCCCTGTGGTTCTCAAAGCACAACCATCTCCAGCCCCACAACCTCCCTCCCTACCATCTGTGGTCCTCCACCCGTGAAAGATCATGTGTGACTTTTCAAACTGATGTGAGCTTCATTTGCTCTTTGTTTCAAGAGAGGCATCAAAACCTTTCCTTCATTTTGTTTTATTCTTGTCTCTCCCAGCATCTCACTTAGAGTTTTGCAATGAATTTTCTTGCAAATGCTGGCTACTGACTTCCTAATTAATTGCATTGCTAAAGCGAGGCTTCTGTCCACCCCCACTCCCGGGTCTGAGGCTCTCTGGGAGCAGTGCCTCCCCATAGTCTCATTATCCACAAGAGGCTTTTCAAGATTGAACTGTTTCAACAAGCTGAAGTACAGTTACCAGAAATTAAATATCTGGAAACCTAAATCCCCTGGTGTAAACAGGCAGCGCTCGGTGCACAGAGCTGATTTACACTCACCCACACACTTCCCTCTTAACACCGCAACACCCAAAAGCAAAAAGACAGTTGCCTAATCTTGAAATGCATCAAATTCCTCCCCAAGAAGCAAGCAAAACCAGTGTCTCCAGTCCACCCTAACCAAGAATCCAGCCCTCTACAGGGAACCCAACCCAAAACACTTACCCAACCCAGCTTCTTTCATCCTATCATCCTGAGACACTGTACGAGTAAAAATTAACATTTGCAAACACTTGCAACACTGACACCCCTAAAAAGTAAATAAATCTAATAATCCCATTCCCAGAAGCTGTAACATACCACAAGTCTCCTGAGCCCCCTAGAAGGACATTGACTTGTGCCCGCAGGACCCTAACAAGTGTTATTACACTGACCAGTTCACCCAAGTCATGGGGCCAGCGCCGTTGCTGGTGCAGTAGGCTAGGACTGCAGTGGCTGTGCCGCAGAAGCACCCAATACCTGAGCCTGTCCACGGTGCCGTCCTGCTTCGTTGCCCCGCAGTCTTGTGGCCTTCCTCTCCCTGGCACCAGCTGGGGAGGCGTGCTCCAAGCCAGCTCCTTGGGGCCAGCGTGAAGGCGTGCTCCTCCTGCACTTCTGCCCGGGATACAGCTGTCACCCACCTCCCGCCGCTGTCCCTGCCCACTGCTGCTGGGCGGATGATGCAAGCCCGAGGTGCAAGGCATCCTTGGCCCTGGGCGCCGGTCTCCCACAGTGCTGGCGCCCCAGGTGAGATGTGCTCRTGGCGCACCCTGGGGAGAAGTGCGACTCTGCTGGGCCGTATCTGACAGCGGCATTTATCTCGCACTCCCTGGCTCRCCTTGCTCTTAAGTCAACATTGGCAGCTGTCCACCCCGAGGAGATGAGAAGTGGAGCTCCTTGCCCTGTGGAACGGATGGGGCGGAGAGGGGATTTCACATGCCTGGGAAGCAATAAAAACTCATCACAGCTTGCATACAATGGAGCAATCATTGGAGTGAAAAATATTACAGTGGCAGAAGACCAGCTGTTGTAAATAGGCAAATCTCTATTGATTTTGGGGGAGTTACTTTTGATTGCTCCCACTTATCTCTAGGGGGCTTGGCAAGGCACCTCAGATGTTCTGGTTACCTGTCCATTCTGTTGACGCAAACCCGTCTTCCCTGGTATTCAGAGGACCTCAAAGCTTCTCAGTAGTATAAAAAGGCTGAATTTTGCTTCCTCAGAACTAATGAACAAGTTGGCTTATTTTATGCCTGGTGGTGGGAGTGCTGGGATGGCAGAGGAAATGCTGGGCCTAGTGGAGAGGAGAGGAGAGGAGTGTGTTGCTACATGTAAAGGATAAAGCCCTCCCAGAGTTTCACTGAGGCACAGAATGGAGCTGGTAGAGGTGCCGTCTCTGCCGATAGGTTTCGTGGGCAGAGGGCTATGCTGAGATGAGGAAGACAAGTCTCCATCCCTTGCCCTCTCCCCCAAGACATCTTTCTCTCCTCCACCTTCCCCAAACCTTTCCTCCTTGCTTCAGAACTCACTCCCTAGCACTTACTCTGCATGCCCAGTCTGCCTTCATTTTGTCTCTCTTTTGCCCCTCTCGCAGGGCTAGCAAAGGGGAGGCAGAAGAAAGCTGCTGGCACGTGGACAGTGGGGCCAGGGCTACCCCATGCGCCTGTCTCCTTGGGCAGCCACCAAGAGGTGGTCCTGTGGATGCTGGGCCCTGCAGGTGAAAACTCTTCCACTGCTGTCGCAATGTCCAGTGGAGGAGCAGGGCAGGCAGCAGAGGAATTGCAGTCTCTTAACCCCCTGCAGTTTTAAGCAGTATCTTGGAGCTGCAACACGACTGCCAGAGGCCTCTTGGAGTACGGCAATGCTGCTCTATTAATATGCTCTCCTCTTGTTGCAGCAAAACTGACAGGACGTTTAGTGTCCCCTTGTGGAGTGTGTTTTCTGACTCATGTCACAGCAGCTGAGAATGAGCCCTTGAGGGACTGGAAATTATAAGTGGCGTTTCAAAGAGCGCAGCTCAAAAAAAAGTGCTGAAGAGCAAGTGTTTCTGGGGCAAAGGATGTTCGGTTAAGTGACAGGCAATTATTTTTGCAAATGTTAACGAATAAATGGACTTCCTCTTCATTATTAAGCTACTTCACAGTCGTCAGCAAATAGCTYCAATGACAATTAGTGCATTTCTAAATGGATTGAGAAATTGGCCTATATACAGATAACAATGCAATGAGGCAAGACAATAGTCAAGCCTCACTTCTTACCTCCTGAGGGGATTTTTTTGTGCATACTGGATGGGTGAGGCATTCAGTTAACCATAATTTTCTTCTCAGTCCTTTCTCAGAGGGAATGAACCTTGAATAAAATCCAGGAGTTTAATTCTGGTTTGATATGAATGGGTTTTAAATATACCTAATGCTTAAATACAAGCTATTCAGATCAGAGCCTGCTCCTGAGGAATAACTTGGTAGGGAGCAGAAACAGAGAGAGGGAAGAGGACCAGGAGACCGCTGTGATTGCTACCACAGCTCTTTTCTTCCCTCTGCAGGCCATGCTCTGATTTTTACTCCTGGACTGTTCCGTAAACCTGGAGCAAGTCCACCACTACAATTCGCTTTTGCTTCCTT